>NC_053153.1:71229706-71551373 GCF_016808335.1 Panicum virgatum
GAATGGAGCAAACTCGGATTTGTAGCAAATTTTTGGAGATTTTTGGAGTTGATTTTGGTGGACGAATTTTTCAGGGCTCTAACTTATGTTTCTGGGTGAAGAACTTGAAGAACATAAGCAAGGAACTGAGTGAGGAGCGTACCTGTGAAAGGGGAGCACTAGAGCACTTAAAAAGGGGGCAGGCCAGCCGGCCTAGGGCCTTGGGGCCGGCCGGCCTAGGGTATTTTTGGCTCTCCTCCACTTCAATTTTCTCTGGTGACTTGCTGGTGCAATTATTTGCTTCTGTCCAGTACATCTTTCATGCTTTGCACCATCCAAATCCTGTGAACCACTCCTTCTTTGCCTTTGATGTCCACTTACAACATTATTTCTTCACTTTGTGTCATTCACCTTGTCCCATGCTTAATCATTCATCTCATGGTGCTTTCTTTGCTGAAAATCACATGTCCTTCCCATGCATCGCTGCTCCCTCCTTTGGATTATTTGCATGTGGTGGTAGGTAGAGAGCACAATTATTTCCCGTGAACTCACTTTGATCAATAGATGTTAATCAAGCACATAAACCCTCTTCAAATCATGCTTAGACGTTTAATCCTCCTCTAACTTCGAAATTTCAGATTTGACTCAAAGCATGCAATGAGTTTAAATGAATAATCAGAGGGGAATTGAAACATCTTTACATTTGTAAGTCAAAAAATATTTCCCGACTACATTAATTTTGGTTGCACCAGAACCATTCACTTTCATGAATTGGTAGCGAACAATCTCGAATTCAACCGTGGGTCTTGGGTTTAGGTTCTAATTTTTGCCAAAATGAGAGAGATTTTTGAAAAAGGGAACAATTAAAGTTAGGAAAATTCTAGTCCTATGATAATGAAACTGAAAATTCTCTCTATGTTTGAGCGAACCTACGCATCAAGAATTTAAAAAATATAAACATAGCGCGGCTCTACTCGTGTGTTTTATCTCAACTTGGTCCGGCCGTCATGGACAGGACGGTCACCAAAAATGGGTATTGAATTTTGGATGTGGCTTTCTCAAGAAGAGGCAAATAAATCATAGGATGGCTCATGTCATTGGTTTAAAATAAGAAATAACATCGAAATGACCGAGTGAATAAAATCCAAATCGAATTGTTCAACCGAACGACCAATTGTTCAAAAGTTTATCATGTCCTTGCGTAGCAAAATTCTTGACTCACTTACCAAAACCTCTCGCGGGTTGTCCTCCCGGCAGCTTATTCTTGACTCGACGAACGGGTTGAACTCCCGGCACCTTTATTGTTGACTCGACGAACGGGTTGCCTCCCGCAAAGCGCTTCGTTTATAGTCTATAGCTAGACTTTCTTCTTCTTCACTTCGGACCAATGCTCGGTGATGGCGCTGCAGTCTTGGGTACCCACTTCCGCACAATCCGTGGTGCGGGTTTGTCTTCTAGGTTAGTCGTCTTTTTGGTCTTCACAGGCGGGCTTTTAGCTTTCTTCTTGACGGGTGCAGCGATCTTCTTTGTCGCGATGGACGCGACGACTTCTATCTCCTTCTTCGCTTCCTTCTTGTTCGGCTCCTCCTCTTTCTTTGGCTTCTCCTCTGTGATACGGTGGTGAGGCAGAACATATTTGACATTGATCATATTGCATACCTAGAGGCGTTGACGAAACTTGAATTCGCTTGTGGTGCCATTGATGTCGAACTTTATCTCCCCCTTGCTAACGTCGATGTTCGCCCTTGCGGTCTTGAGGAAAGGCCTCCCAAGTATGAGAGGCGCCTTGCTCCCTTCTCCCATATTGAGAATCACAAAGTCAACAGGGACTAAGTGTTCTCCAATCTTTACGGGCACGTCTTCGGCGATTCCCAAAGGATAGCGAACGGAATTGTCCACTAACTCTAGGCACATGGTGGTGGGCTCCGGCTCCGGTAAGCGTAGCTTCTCGAACACATTCTTTGGAATGACGCTCACACTTGCACCGAGATCACAAAGTGCTCTTTCGAACATAAGAGATCCAATGGAACACGGGATGGTAGGACATCCGGGGTCCCTCTTCTTTTCCGGAGCTTCATTAGCGATTGTCACGCTACATTCCTCGGCTAGCTTGACAGTGCTTGGCGGTATCTCGCGCTTGTTCCCCATGATGTCTTTGAAGTAGTGAGAATACGTTGGAACTTGTAGAGCGTCCAAGAGCGGCATATTGATGCTCAACCTACGTACCATGTCAACAAATTTGTTGAATTGCTCATCTTCATGTTTACCTTTGCGGTATCATGGCCTTGGCGGTAGAATCTTGGTGTCTATATCATCTAGCTCAAACTCCGGCTCTTCGGTGACTATCTCTGGCATAGGAGTAGGTGCCTTCTCCTTGATGATGGTCTCCACTTCAACTCTTGGCTTAGGCTTCCTTGCTCCCGCTGCATGTTCGGGTTCTTCGATCTCCTATCCCGAGCGAGTTTGAATTGCCTTAGCCGTCTCCGGACGTTGAGGTTGCCCGGTCAATTTTCCTTCGTTGCTAGATAGGCGTCCGGCGAGCTGGGCTACTTGCATCTCTAGCATCTTCATCATGTTGAGTACTTGAAGGTTAGAGCTCCCGACCTCCATCACCTTGCCATCAATGTTCTCCAAGATCTTGTCCATAGCCTTGAACTTGGTGACGGTGTCCTTGTTGATCTTGCCTTGCTCCTCCATGAACTCCTTCAATTGTATATGAAGAGGCACCGAGTTTTGAATGGAAGTGCTTGCATTAAATTGGGGTCTACCTTGCCCATAGCGGAAGTTGGGTGGTGGAATCCATTCTCCCTTCTTCATATAGTTGAGCATCTTGGCTTCCTCCGGGCAATTCTTTTGGACATGGCCGGACTCTCCACATTCTTCACATGTAGACCTTGCTTCGGCCGCCTTCAAATCAATAGCTTGGGCTTCTCTCTTTTCCACTTCCATCTTCTCCAACCTTCTCATGAGCGAGTCGATCTTCCCTTCTAGCACTTCTTCACGTTCCACTTGCAATACACTCTTTGCGGCGCCCACGGCTTGGAGTGGTTGTAGGCGCCCCGATGATGCCCATGCGTCATTGTCTGCCACCTTCTTGAATAGCTTGAAAACTTGAGTAGGCGTGAGCTCAATGATAGAACCTCCGGCCGATGCGTCAATGATCCCCCTTGATGCAGTAGTGAGGCCTTGATAGAACTTCTGGACCACATCCTCCCTTAAGAACTTGTGATGAGGTACGGCGTGGATGTAGTCGTTGAAGCGCTCATAGGCTTCCGCAATGGTCTCTGTCGGGGCTTACGCGAATGTAGCAATCTTGTTGCGCAAAATTTGGGTCTTGCCCGGCGAGTAGAACTCCGTCATGAACTCCTTCATCAAGGACTCCCAATTTTGCACCGTGTGTGCCAGTAGAGAATGAAACCATTGCAGCGCTCTCCCAAGTAAAGAGAACAGAAAGAGCCTCGCTCTCATTTGATCTTGAGTCATCCCTTGCATGTCGAAGGTGCGGCATAGTTGGAGGAATGCTTGAAGATGTAGATTAGCGTCTTCTTTTCTAGTGAAGGGCGAGCTTTGCACCATCCTTATGATTGAAGTCTTGATCTCGAACGGAACTCCGATGTTGTCAAGATTTTGGATTGGCAAGTCCCGAATGTCCGGAGTGCATAGCTCTCCGATTGTATGCTCCTGCTCCGGTAGCGCCATCCCTTGGTGAAGTGGCGCCTCCTTTGGACTTGTTGGTGGAATTGCTTGAGGTGAAGACGATGAACCATCGGCTTCGACTTTTGGATCTACTAGTTCCGGCTTCCTTGATCGTGCTTCTCGTCTCCTTTGCCTGTAAATTTTTTCTGGATCATCCACAAAATTTTCGGGTTTGTTGGAGAGGGTACCGTCCATCTCCTGTTAGGGGTTAGTGAAAAAGAAAAATATATACCAGATCTAAAAGATGAATATACAAGATCTAAAACATAAAAGAAAAATAAAGCAAAATAAAGAAAACTCTAGATTAGATTGATTTTCGTGGAATAGATCCGTTTTTTTAGTTAGCTCAGAAAAAATAAGAGATCTAAAAAGGTCAAAAAGAAAAATCAAGAAAAAGAAATATTTACGAATGCAAGTAAGATTGGATCTTAAATCGATAGTTCCCCGGCAACGGCGCCAGTTCTACGCCCAGAAGACACACCTCCCGGCTCACGCTATGCAGACCATCCCCATCTGTTGACGCTCCTTAGCGCCCCCGATTTGTATACCGCAAGCGCACGGTTCGTGTAGCTTTTCCCTTAGAGTATTCCCCCAATGTTTATTAATCCACGGAACCAAAGATACAAGAAACAATCTACTAGCATAGAGATTCCTTTGTGTTGAGATGTTGAAAAACGAATCTAATCTACTAAAAACGACAAACACCGAAGGTAGCAAGGGAAAGTTAGAGATAACCAATCTAGATCACCTAGATCATGCATATGTTGTAGTTCCAGCTAGATGTAGTGAAGTAAGATAGATGTGAATCTCAATGAAAAGCATCTTTAAACTCAAAATCTCCAATCCGATCCCTCGATACCCCACCTACTTAGTGGCAACGTCCTGTCACGACGCCCCCCTTTGGACGAAAGTACCCTGAAGCAAGTCGAACCCCCTTTGGTAGTTCCGCCATGAACCTCTAGCCACCATGACTACAAGATCATGCTAAGCGATCTATCTCGATAATAGATCTAGGATGAAGCAAACCCAAAGAAAAGAACGAAATCGAAAGAGAGAACATGGTCGCTAAACATTCGGAATCACAAATAACTTCACCATGAATGATTGTACATCACAAGATCACAACCGGGGCCCTACCTTGATCTTGATGATCCTAGCTCCAGAACTCTGACGTGGTCTTCCTTGCAAGGTTCCCACGTCGGCTAGGGAAGCCCCTAGACAACTAGCACGACCCTCGGCTCTCCGAGAGGTGTCCCTCTATCTTCTCTGCTCCTTGGCGTCGTCTCCCCAATTGATCTCTGCGTGAACCTTGGGGAGGGGTCTTTAAATAGCCTCAGGAAACCCTAGGTCAAAGGGGAGGCCGAACCGCCTCAAAAAGGGGCTGGGCCGGCCGGCCCAATGGACCCAGGCCGGCCGGCCTGGCCCATTTCTTCCCCGCCTCGTATCCTCCTTTCTCCCCAAGTCTCCTGGAGTCTTCTAGAGTTTATGCCTTTCACGATTGCACCCCATTAGACGTCGTTATCTTCGAGATTTCTTCGAGGAAAAGGATAGGATGGAAAATCCTTTCTTAAATCTCTCTTTGCTTTGCTTAGCCCCGAAGTATCTTGATCTTATCTTGTGGGCTTTGTCCTTTGGGCTTCATTGGAGGGTGGATGTGCACGAACGGGCCTCTAATCATCATTGCCTTAGGTCCTTTATTCGGGCTTTGGCCTTTGTCTTTCTTCGTGTCATCGCTTGATCGTGGGCCTCATCATTTCATGCTTCAAAATTGGTCAAAAACCTGCAAAAACGAAGTACCTCCAAAATATATGTGCAAACGTGAAAACGACCAATAATTGGGCCGAGGTTAGGATGGTTAGTGATTTTGATATTAAATTCATGCCATTATCAAAGTTAAACAGGGGATAAAATGGATACTTAAGGAGCATCAACACCATCACATGACCATTCGCCGTGTGGGGATTGGACCTCGTTAGCCCACTGCAGTAGGCGCCCGGGGGGCTTCACTCACTTGTTGGTAGCAATCGACAATCGAGGCTCGACCCATCGGCAAAATCAGATCCGAGCAAGCCGTGCTATTCTTCACCGACATTGTCTTCAGGTTCGGGGTTCCGAACTCGATCATCACCGACAACGGCACCCAGTTCACAGGCAAGAAGTTCTTGGCGTTCTGCGACAACTGCCACATACGCGTGGCTTGGTCTGCAGTGGCGCACCCACAGACGAACGGCCAAGTGGATCATGCCAATGGCATGATCCTGTAATGCCTCATGCCAAGAATCTTCAACAAGTGGAACAAGTTTGGCCGAGGGTGGCTCGCAGAGCTACCCTCAGTTATTTGGAGCCTGAGAACGACCCCAAGCAGAGCCACGGGCTTCACTCCGTTCTTCCTCATCTATGGTGCCGAGGCCGTCCTCCCCACGGATTTGGAGTACGGGTCGCCAAGGCTCAAGGCCTACCAGGAGCAGCAAAAACAGCAAGTCCGAGAGGACTCACTAGACCAAGTGGATGAGGCTCGAGATGTGGCGCTCCTACACTCAGCACATTATCAGCAATCCCTACGAAGATATCAAGCGCAGAGGATCCGACGTCGAGACCTCAACAAAGGGGATTTGGTGCTGAGGCTTCGATAGGACAACAGAGGACGCCACAAGCTCTCACCGCCCTGGGAAGGCCCGTACATCGTCGCCGAAGTGCTCAAGCATGGCACGTACAAGCTAGCTAACGAAAAAGGCGAAGTCTTCACCAACGCTTGGAACATTCAGCAGCTATGTCGCTTCTATCCTTGAAATTCCAAGCTAGTTGTACATAGTTTGTACTTGTACTTAAAATTTCCCGAAGCAATAAAAAGTATGCTTTACTTATTTATTTTTTGGGAACCTTCCGAACCCTCGGGGGCTCGGACGCGCACGAACACTAAGGTAGGCTTGACTTTTCCCTTGGCAAAGCCAAGCCTCCCTCGAGGGCTACTATGGGGGGAACCCCCGAACATCCCCGAAAACGCCAATGTTTTTTCAAAAAAATTCCGTACCTAAGTTTCTCGTATACTTAGAAAAATAGACGCAAGGCATAAACAACCATGGAATGGGATCGGTCGAGCCGCGGGACCACCTACGCCTCCGGGATACAGCATCCCCACTCACCTCCCTACACCTAAGTTGCTTATGAACGCATACTTCCTCGTTGAGACCTATCTAAGGCACATACGAGAACACAGAAATTAAAGTAAAGAAAACGAGGGCTCAAACGCATCAGGCCTCGATCGGCCACTCTGTCAATATACATTAACTAGTTTTCTCACCCAGAAATAGTTACGACAAAGTACTGACTCGTTTACATAGGCTCCGAGGCCCAGACTTCCTACATGTTGCCTTCTCCCCCCTGAGGATCCTCAGCAGCGTCGACTTCGGCTAGGGTGAGGACGTCGTCCTCAAGTTTCTTGGACAAGGCGGTGGCGAAGCCCTCGATAGCGGCGTCGGCCTCATCCATAGCAGCCACTGCAGCATCCCCGTCGATGCCGGGCGTGACGACGTACCCCGACAATACAAGTGCGAGGTCCATGTCATAGTGCGTCGATGCCACGCCGAGGGTCCTCTGAACGCCAAGGCAGAAGGCGCTCTTGATACGCTCGGCCACCGACCGCCCAGCGATCGCAGGTGGCTAGCCACCGAGCTACCGGACGAGGCTCCCTCCCCCTCGAGTTCTTGGCACATGGCCACGGCAGTCTGCTCCAGGTCTGCGTGCTCAGCCTGCGTCGCCGTAAGCACGATTTGGGCGGCTTCCTTCACCGCGGTCTCGTCCGCCACCGCTTTCCTCAGCTCTGAATGAGGGAATAGAGATAAGTTGCGGCGAACTAGAATCAAGTTAAACAAAATCTCGGACACTTACCCGCGATAGACCCTTGCGCCTCCTCCAGCTGAGCCCGTGCGGCGTCCTGAAGCGCGGACAAGGAGGTCTCCTTCTCCTTAAGGGCGGCCTCTGTGTTCCGAACGGCCACCTCCTTCTCCACAAGCATTGCGTCCTTCGCCGCAAGAGTCGCGGTGAGCGTGGCGACAGCTGCTTTCCCGCATTGGAGCTGGGCCTCCTTGCCGCGGAGCTCGGCCTCCTTGTGCTGGAGCTCGGTCTCCATCGCCTCGAGCGCTTGATCAAACTGCTCCAGCGCCGCTCTAGCTCACCGCAGCTCGGCCTCATGTGCCTCGGCCTCCTGGGCATTCTGGTCAGCCGCGGCTCGCTACGCGTCGCGCTCGCTGTTGGCTCGGGCCAGCTCGCGTTCCAGCCCGTGGATCCGCGCCTCCAAGGGTGTCACCTGGTCGGCCCGAGCGTTGGCCTCGTTCAGCTGCATGACCAGGGTGGCAATGTACGAATCGAGCCAGTGCACCCTGGAGTACAGCCGCATCAGCCAGTCACTCTTGTCCCGCAACATGGACAACAGCTGTTGTAGATGAAGAAATGTGAGTGGAAATCATATGCACAAAATCGGAAATAGGAAAACATGCCACTCACACTATTGACAACGCGATTCACTCGAGAAAAGAGATTCAGAGCCCGGGAGAGGTCCTCCTCGATCTGGGCCCCGATGGCCATATGTGCTCGTCAGGCGTCACCCTCTTCCCGCTCAGCGCGGGAGAAATCCGAGGGGATAATGTGCGCTCGCCAGGCATCATCTTCTTCCCGCTCAGCGTGGGCAAAATTCAAAGGGACCCCGGACTGAACAATCGCATAGTTAGCCCCATGATCGGGCCCCTCGGACGTCCCCGTGCTGAACACACCCTCGGAGGCTGAGACGAACTTGGCGATCCGGGCGGCGGCGCTAGCCGCGGCGGCTGGGTCGATATCCTCCGACTCCACGTACTCCTTGCTCAGCGGCAGCTCCACCACTGGCACCACAGTCTCCGGCGCCTTTTGCGCCATCACTGCCGCAGCGGCACCCACGTCCCCGGTGTCGGTGTTTACCGCCAAGCCTGCTCAGGGATACCCTTAGCAGTAAGGTTTGCAGGTAGAGATCGACGGTTCTGGAACTCGATGGTGCAAGGAACACAAAGATTTAGACATGTTCGGGCCGCGAGTTGCGTAATACCCTACGTCCTGTGTGGTGGTTTGTATTGCCTTAGGTGTTGATGTCTTTCGGGGGGACAGGGTTACAAGGAAAGTCCTTGTTGAGTACAGTTGGAGTCCTACTACAGCACGATCGGATAGTTTTCTTTGTATTGCAGCTAGTTCTACACCTATTCGGGTAGTTTACAAGAGAGGTAAGACACATCCATGAGATATCTCTTACTCTAAAACATTCTATACCTATAAGCAGTCCCGCTGCCCCCGAGCTCTTCGTAGCCGAGTCCTGCAAGCGTCGAGTACTTGGCTGGGCATCTTCGCGTCCTTCATGTAGTCAGAACATCCTTCTGGTTGCTTCTGGGCCTTCTTTCAGATACATCGAGTAGTCTTCCAAGTAATTCTGGTTGCTCCGAGGCTGTGAGGTGCTCAAGCCCCGAAATCTTGATTATATATGGTGCGCGAAGTACTCGCGCTCCATATGGAGTAGCCCCCGAGCCTTAGGTCGAATCGCAGAATCAGGCTGAGGGTCGCTTCAGTCTTTTCTTCTTTATTTTCCAAAAAAATTGAAAAATAAATCTCTAATACATTTATCCCGCAGCCCCCGAGTCTTGAATTTAAATCTCTTCATTTAGATTTAAGAATCTATGTTAACTCGTAGTAAAATGAAAACTTCCCTGAGAAGGAATGAATCTGTTGGCATCCTAAATATTCATTCACGAAATTGCCCCTAGGGATCGTATAAAGCCGGTTGAAAACTTCCGAGGGTTTTACCCCTTGAACTCCTGGCCGCCGTCAACCTCAAATTCACCTTTGCTTCTTCTCAGTCAGATTCCAAAAGCCCCTCTCGTAGCCGTCGATCCAAAACTTGTGACTTTGAGATGGCTCCCAAGAAGAACAAATCCAAGGTTGAAGAGGAAATTATCGCCAATATGTCCACGGGCTGGCGTAAAAGCAAAATGTCTGAATCATTGGTCCAAGAATTGGAGAATATGGGTCTCCTCCAAGAGCAGGGCGTGAGCCAATGGCGCGCTGATGAAGGAGAAGATTACCTCATGGAAGGTACCCTTGTGACCGTTATGTTCCGAGATTTCGTGGAACGTGATCTCACTCTTCCTGTCTCAGAGTTTTTCTATAGACTGCTTCAGTTTGGGGAAATCTAATTACACCATCTCACTCCTCAATCCATCTTGCATATTTCCATCTTTACTCATTTCTGTGAAGCGTTCCTTGGAATTCTTCCCCATTTTCATCTTTTTCAATATTTCTTGTACCTTGTTCCTGTTCCCAATGCCACCAATCCTACCATCGTTGGGGGCTGTGAATTGGTGCTTCGTCCTGAGACCCGAAATGAATACTTGGCTTATGATCCAGCGAGTAAAGGAGCCGAATGGAAGAAGTTTTGGTTCCATGTTTGGAACTTTGAATCCCCGCTTCCAGAAAGGATTGCTGGCGCCCCCCAGGTCCAGGAGAGCTGGTCGAGTAAAGGACCTGGTGGCAGGCAACTTGAAATCATTCTACGTGTTATTGCCACTATTGTAACACCCGGTTTATAAAAGAACATAAACCGAGCAATCATATACGTGCCAGGATCAAGTCACACGTATATACAACAGAATGAACAGTATATCATAGCACATATCACGTAAAAAGATATAATAAAGCGAATACGAATGTTATTTATTACAATAATGACATAAATGTCTGATACAGCGGAAGCGAAGTACAAAATACGAAAAAGCTCTCCGAAGCTGAAGCAGGGCGCCACAGGGACGTCGACTGGGAGACGAAGCACCTAGAAGTCCTCGTAGTCCTGGTAGCGCTGGACGAACTCCCTCGTATCGGCAGGAACTGAGCAGCAGTAGCGTAGCCAAGAGGAAAAAGTAGAAAAGAGGCAAGAGTGAGTACACAACTTGTACTCAACAAGTATAACACAAACTATGAGGCTCTAGGCTGGCTGACTCAACTGCATTAGCTTTTAAGTGTTGGCAAAATTTTATTAAAGCTATTTACTACGAGTTGATGAGTTACCATTAACCCAGTTACATAGTAATTAATCAGAATTAATTATACTACTGCTGAGAACCAAACCAAGACCAAGCCACCGAGGTAACCCCGAGAAGCACCTCCCTCGTCGGAAGGAGATAACTTCACTAATCAAAAGGAGGATCTGGGCCGCTCATAACCGTGAGCACGGCTAGTATACCAGTTTTACACTCTGCAGAGGTTGCACATCTTTACCCACAAGCCGTGAGCTACGCCAGTTGTTCATCACACTTCCTTAGGTGAGATGACTAGCGACTCACTACGAGGCCTTTAAAAAGAATCTCGTTGGTAAGGCGTAACCGCGAGAGTTAGGTCGGCGACGATGGGGCCCACCTCACGGGGGTACAAGCACAGGTACGCAAACCAAGCACAGACCAGCCGGAGGAGCAGGGACCATTGAAGCTTACTACTCTTGCCCCGCAGGTAAGTTACTCCAAACCAAAAAGATCTAATTATTACGCCAAGTCTATCCCATTCTAGCCTTGTGGTAGCGCTGTTGTCCCAGGTTGTCGCTCTATGAACCGGTCCTTATGGAGAGTGGCCAACCAAGCACTAAGCACCGTGCTGGCCCCCTAAACCATGTTTCTAAAAAAAACATCTTTTAACGAGAAGTGAGCCACTCAAGCCACACAGAGTGCCACTCTCAGGATTAAATTCAAGTAAACCATTAATCAATTTAATTAAAATGGACCAAGTGTGTTATAGCGCGGCACCTAGCACAACTAACCAAAATGCAACCCATGGATATATATAAAGGATATAAACTGGCTAGGAAATCCTTAAAGGCATACAGTATTAAAATGCAGTATGAAAATGTATTTAAAAGTGATGGGTTGTTCATGTTATACTTGCCTTCCTCGTACTGCTCTGGCTGCTGCTCAAAGTGCTCCGAAGATGGCTGCTCCGGGTACTGGTACTGGGGCTCCTCAACTGGATCAGCGTCTACTCACGAACACATGGCCAAAACAAAGCACGAAATAAGCATACAGGCAAACACTAACAAAAAGCTAAAGAACAGTACATCAATACATAAAAACAGCAAGAAAAACTAAGCTAAAACTATTCTAGAACTATTCTACACGTTACAACGATCGCGTGGATATAAAGAACGCTAAAAACGGAGCTAAAACGCATAAACTAGGCCAAAAACAAGTTCTAGGGGCTTATTTGTAAGAAAACTGAAGTTCCAGGGGCTTTTCTGCTTAAACCGAGGGCTAAAACGTAAATAAACATTAAATCTGGGGTCTAACTCGCAAAAGGGCAGGGGCTGGACTGCGGGTTCTATTTTTAATGAACTCAGGGGGCTAAGTGAATAAAACAGGGCCTCTGCTAAATATTTCTGCATAAGGTCGGACTGCGGGTTGAATTCACTAAAGTGCAGGGGCTCTTTAACAAAAACGCCAGGCTGAAGGGGTACGTTTAGATCTGGACCACCAGATCTGGATCTGAGGGCTAAGATCTAATCAATCCTTGTTCTAATCCTGGTCGTCCAATTTAGATCGGGTGGCACAGAAGGAGTGGGGCGCGGGCGGCGGCGCTGGCTGGCCGGAACAGGCGTTCCGCGGCGGCGCTGCGCCGGCGACACCCGATCTCGGCCATACGGGCTCTATTCTGGGTCGGGTTTGGCCTGGGAGCAAGTACGCGCGACGGCGAACTCGACTGGGTAGACTAGGCGGCGGGTTAGGGTTCGGTCGTGGCCCGCGGCGGTGCAGGGCGGCCCTGGGTCGCCGGCGAGCGTGGCCGGGGCGCCTAGGGTGCGTCACACGCGAAGCCATCTAGCGCAAAAGGACCAGGAGGCTGAGATGGTGCTCACCGAGCTCGGAATCGAGGGATGGACTGGCGCAGCAGTGCTGGCGGCGAAGTCCGGCGGCGGGGGAGTTGAGCGGCGGCGCTCCGGTGACCAAATTGACGCAGGCGCGAGCGGCGGTCGGGGAAGCGAGTCCGGGGGCGATCCTGGACCCAAGACGAAGCTTCGGCGGCGGATCTCGGTGGCGGAGGGGCGGCGGGGCTTTGGGACCACGGCGGCGCAGGGGGTGCAGGGGCTCTGCTCCGGGCGGAGCAACTTGGAGGCGGCGGCTGGGGTTTGGGCTACGCTGCGGGGTGGATGGGAGGGGTGCAGGGGTGAGGATTCCTTTTATAGGGCGGCGAACCTTGGGGTGCGTGCTAGGGACGCGGGCGCAATGCGGGGATCGCGGCGAGTCTGTTCCGCGCGGCCGTCGCGCCGGAGAGGAAGGAGCTGACCCGTGGGGTCGGCTGGTCAGCGGCGGGGCGCGAAGCTGGCTTGCGGGTGTTGCGGAGTCAGGCGCCGACAGGTGGGCCCGGTGGCGCGGTGAGGGAGAGGGTGACGCGCTGGGCTGAGCGTGAGGCGGGCGTGGGAGCAGGCCAGCGCCAGCTGGGCCGAAGGGGAGCGGGACGCGCTGGCGGGGAGAGAGAGAAGGAGGAGGCGGACCGGGCTGGGCTCGGGAGTGGGCCGCGGGGAAAGGAGAGGGCGAGCGGGCCTGCTAGGCGGGAAAAAGAGCGGGCCAGGCTGAGTGCTGGCTTGGGCCCGGGCCGGACTGGGCCGAGAGGGAGAAGGAGGGGAGTGGGTTGGGTTTTGGGTTTCGGGTTGGGCTGGGTTTTCTATTTTCTCTTTCTATTTCTTTTCTATTTCTAAACCAAAACAAACAAAGTTTGAATTCAAACAAATTTGAATTCAAACTCCCTAGCACTCAACCAAAATAAACAACATATGCACCAGCATGAATGCCACAAAAATTTAAACCTATGGTAAATTTTAATTAATTAAGGAACAAAAATTAGATTAAATGCCAACTAAACACAATAAACCTTAGAAAATTAAATAAAGCCAATTAATTTATTAATAAATACTGAAATTTAAAATTAGGGTGTTACATACCCTACCCCCTTAAAGAAATCTCGTCCCGAGATTTAGCTGGGCTGGCTAGCAAAGAGATCTGGATATGTCTTCTTCAACTCATCTTCTCGCTCCCAAGTAGCCTCAGCTTCACTGTGATGACTCCACTGAACTCTGCACATCTTGATGCGCTTGTTCCGAGTAACCCTCTCTGATGTCTCCAGAATCTTTACCGGATGCTCAGTATAAGTCAGATCTTCCTGGACATCGACTCCATCCAGTGGTGCCTGTTCCTCGGGTACTCGCAGACACCTCTTCAGCTGAGATATATGGAAGACATCATGAACTCCTGAGAGGCTGAGAGGTAACTCCAGGCGATAAGCAACTTCGCCTTTCCGCTCTAGCACCTTGAATGGCCCCACATACCGAGGTGCTAACTTCCCTTTGACATTAAACCTGCGGATTCCTCTCATCGGAGACACCTTCAGATATACATAATCACCGACACTGAAAGTCAGGTCTCTCCGCTTGCCATCTGCATAGCTCTTCTGTCTGCTCTGTGCAATCCTCAGATTTTCTCGCACAGCCTGAACCATCTGCTCTGCATCATCTATGATCTCGGGACCAAAGAGCTGCTTTTCACCAATCTGATCCCAATAGAGAGGAGTCCTGCACTTTCTGCCATACAATGCCTCAAAGGGAGACTTCTTCAGACTGGCCTGATAGCTGTTGTTATATGAGAACTCAGCAAATGACAGGCACTTATCCCAACTAGTGCCGTACTGAATGGCACAAGCTCTCAGCATATCCTCCAACACTTGGTTGGTTCTCTCTGTCTGCCCATCTGTCTGAGGGTGATAAGCCGTACTGAAACGCAGCTTCGTATCTAATGAGTCATGGAGCTGCTCCCAGAAACGAGAAGTGAACTGAGACCCTCTGTCAGATATAATCTTCTTGGGCACACCATGCAAGCAGACAATCCGAGAGATGTACAACTCTGCAAGTCTAGCACCGGAGTAAGTAGTGTTCACCGGAATGAAGTGAGCAACCTTCGTCAGACGATCCACTACTACCCAAATGGAGTTGTACCCTTTCTGAGTACGAGGCAATCCAACAATGAAGTCCATAGTGATTTCCTCCCATTTCCACTCTGGAATCTTCAAAGGCTGTAATAGACCTGCTGGCCTCTGATGCTCAGCCTTGACACGCTGACAGGTGTCACAAATAGCCACGTACTCTGCCACTGAACGCTTCATCCCATACCACCAGAAACGTTCCTTCAGATCATAGTACATCTTCGTGCTGCCCGGATGAATAGAATAAGCTGTATCATGGGCCTCACTCAGAATCAACTTCCGAAGATCCTTCACATCTGGCACACAGATCCGGTTCTTGTACCACAAGGTACCCTGATCATCCTCTCTGAAATGAGGAGCCTTGCCCTTCTTGAGCAACTCACGAATCTCCTGCAGCTTCTCGTCATCTTTCTGATGCTGCCTGATCTCTGACTCTAGAGTCGGTACTGCCTCAAATGCTGCACTGGAGGTATGATGCAAGAAGCCCAGACTCAACTGCTCGAACTCCTCGCATAACTCTGGAGGCATCTGGAAAGCAACGGCCATGTTGACATAACTCCTTCTGCTCAAAGCATCTGCTACAACATTGGCCTTGCCCGGATGATAGTGAATCTCCAGATCATAGTCCTTGACCAACTCTAACCATCTCCTCTGCCGCATGTTCAGCTCATTCTGCGTGAAAATGTACTTGAGGCTCTTGTGATCAGTGTAAATATCACACCGCTGTCCATACAAGTAATGCCTCCAAATCTTCAGAGCATGCACAACTGCGGCTAACTCAAGATCATGAGTAGGATAATTCAGCTCATGCCGACGTAACTGCCGTGAAGCATAAGCTATCACTCTGCCCTCCTGCATCAGAAGACACCCAAGACCATCCTTCGAAGCATCACAATATACCGTGAACCTCTTCGTCTGGTCTGGCAGAGTCAGGACTGGCGCCGTAGTCAACCTCTTCTTCAGCTCATCAAAGGCCATCTGACGCTCATCAGTCCATACAAAAGCCACATTCTTCTCCAGCAAAGAAGTCAAAGGCTTCGCGATCTTGGAGAAATTCTCAATGAACCTCCGATAATATCCAGCTAAGCCCAAGAAAGACCTGACTTCCTTTACTGTCTGCGGTGTCTCCCACTCGAGCACATCTTTCACCTTGCTTGGATCAACAGCAATGCCTCCCTGAGAGATAACATGACCGAGGAATGGAACCTCGTCAATCCAGAACTCGCACTTGCTGAACTTGGCATACAGCTGATGCTCTCTCAATCTCTGCAACACGAGCCTCAAATGCTCCTCATGCTCTTCTTCTGTCTTGGAGAAGATCAGAATATCATCAATGAAAATCACCACGAAGACATCCAGATAATCCATGAAGACCATGTTCATCAGATGCATGAAGTAAGCCGGGACATTAGTCAGGCCGAAGGACATGACTGTATACTCATATAGCCCGTACTTGCAGGTGAATGCCGTCTTCGGAATATCCCCAGGACGGATCCTCAGCTGAAAATAACCCGAACGAAGATCAATCTTCGAGAATATACGAGCACCTCGAAGCAGATCGAAGAGATCCTCAATACGGGGCAGTGGATGCTTGTTCTTGATAGTAACTGCATTCAGCTCACGATAATCCACACACATCCTCTTCGAGCCATCCTTCTTATCTACCAGCAACAATGGAAAAGCCCAAGGAGAGAAGCTGCGACGGATATAGCCCTTGGCTAGCAACTCATCAATAGTCTTCTTTACTTCTTCATGCTCTATAGGTGCCATACGGTAGGGCCGCTTTGCAATAGGAGCTGTGCCAGGCAAGAGATCAATACAAAACTCAATGGCGCGTTCAGGCGGCATACCTGGCAGATCATCCGGAAAGACATCCGGGAATTCAGACACCACGCGAATACCATCCGTGGGTCTAGCCTCCATCTGATGAAGAAATCCCGAAGGCTCTACTGCACTGATAACAACCTCTTGGCCACTGGAAGCTGATAACAAGACTGTCCTCTGAGCACAATCTATCCGAACTCCCCATTTGGCCAGAGTCTCCATTCCCAGAATGACATCAATGCCCTTGGTGTCTAGCACCATCAGATCAGTACAGAACTCTACTCCCCTCAAAGAAACACTGACTCTCGGGCAGTAAGTATGAGACCTCAACTGTCCTCCCGGTGAAGATACTAACAGGCACCTCTTTAATGTGCTAGTATGAATACCATGATGCTCGACAAAAGACTGAGTAATGAAGGAATGCGTAGCACCAGTATCAAAAAGCACTGTAGCTGGATATGAATTAACCATGAACGTACCAATAACCACGTTGGGAGCCTCGGCCGCTGACTCGGCCGTCACGTGGTTCACCCTGCCCTGTGCTGGCGCCCTGGGCTGAGCTGGGCGCCCCTGCTGTCCCGCCTGCGCCTTCCGGGGGCAAGCGTTGGCGTAGTGCCCCGGCTGGCCGCAGTGAAAGCAGGTGCGAGGAGGTCCCTGAGCCTGCTGTCCGGTAGGAGCTGCCGGACGTGGAGCCTGCGGTGCCGGTGGAGCCGGTGGAGCACGAGCCGGAGGTGCCGGTAACCTCTGGCCCTGACCTGCCTGCTGCTGTCGAGGCGGGTACTGCTGCGGTGGCCTCTGCTGGTACTGCTGAGGAGGCCGGTACTGCTGCTGGTACGGCTGAGGCTGCTGGAGTCGTGGACGAGTGTTGCTGCCGGAAGCAACGGGGACAACCTTCCTCTTCTTGTCCTCCATCTCCAAGTGCTTACGCTCAGTGTTGAGCGCACTGTCAACCAGATGGTTGAAGTCGTCGAAGCGGAGGTTGAGCAGCGCGTACTGGAGGTAGTCCTCAAGACCCTCCATGAAGTGTTCCTGCTTCTTGCGGTCATCCGCAACCTCGGCAGGGGCGTAGCGAGCCAGCTGAAGAAAGCGGTCACGATACTCCGTGACCGACATAGTCCCCTGAATTCACAAAGACATATAGATATCGGAAGTTTAACTCAAGATTCATAAGGATAGAATAAGGGGCATTAGCTCAAAAGAAAACGCTGAATGATTATACTTAAGATTACCTGCTTCAGTGCAAGGAACTCCTTCTGCTTCATCTTCATAACGCCCGCGGGGACGTTGTGGCTGCGGAAACGCTCCCTGAACTGGAGCCAAGTGAGGGACTCGCGGTCATGAACTGGGTGGGACTCCCACCAGTCCAAAGCTGCCCCTCGCAGCTATCCTGCTGCGTACAAGACGCGCTCACGATCATCGCACTGGGCGATGTCCAGCTGACGCTCCACTGCACGGAGCCAGTCGTCAGCCTGAAGAGGGTCAGACGTGTGAGAGAACGTCGGCGGGTGACCCCTCAGGAACTCAGCACGCCTGTCGCGAGGCTGCGGCGGTGGAGGAGGCGGAGGCTGAGTGTGAGCGTGCTGAAGAGCCTGAACAGTGTTGTTCAGGGTAGCCATCATCTGCATCTGGAGCTGGAAGTACTGCTCCGGAGTCAAGGGTGGAGGCATCGGGATCCCAGTACCCTGGTTGTTCTGACCCTGCTGCTGGCCAGAACCGGAACCGGTGCTCCTGGTGTTCACCATCTGATTTGAACAAAAGATTTCACGAGTAAGGATATTGCAGGAATAAACTCAGATGGATATGATAACTCTTTGCGGAAAAAGACTCAGCCATGATAAAGTAGACAGGATAGAGTTGACTGTTTTACCCCCAACGATCTAACTCATTTTATTAATTAGTTAACTTTAACAACTGAGTGATTTTTTTTAAGCAAATTTAAACTACTAAGCTATGCAATCAGTCAAAAATCCAAATCAAGCATGTAGCATAATAACAAGCAGACAATTTTCACGACTTAGCCGAGTTTAACACACGACTCGACTAGCACAACGCATCGCAGAGCGTGCTATCGTATTATTATAAAAGGGTCACCTAGCTATACTCATGGTGGTCAGATGACTGATTCAGGCCAAAATCTATGAAAACTATTCTTCAGAGAGAGAAATCAAGGCAAGAAGGGTAAAAAGTCAAAGAAGTCAAGGGGTATAATAGTAAAATAGTTTCAGCAGACAAGGATTGGAGAGAAGAAGTCCTAAAACTCGACCAGTTCTATCTAGGCTTCGTCCTACAGTCGATATGGCTCTGATACCACTCTGTAACACCCGGTTTATAAAAGAACATAAACCGAGCAATCATATACGTGCCAGGATCAAGTCACACGTATATACAACAGAATGAACAGTATATCATAGCACATATCACGTAAAAAGATATAATAAAGCGAATACGAATGTTATTTATTACAATAATGACATAAATGTCTGATACAGCGGAAGCGAAGTACAAAATATGAAAAAGCTCTCCGAAGCTGAAGCAGGGCGCCACAGGGACGTCGACTGGGAGA
Source organism: Panicum virgatum (assembly GCF_016808335.1). Taxonomy (NCBI): domain Eukaryota; kingdom Viridiplantae; phylum Streptophyta; class Magnoliopsida; order Poales; family Poaceae; genus Panicum; species Panicum virgatum. The sequence goes on from NC_053153.1 coordinate 71,248,794, forward strand.
CGAAGCACCTAGAAGTCCTCGTAGTCCTGGTAGCGCTGGACGAACTCCCTCGTATCGGCAGGAACTGAGCAGCAGTAGCGTAGCCAAGAGGAAAAAGTAGAGAAGAGGCAAGAGTGAGTACACAACTTGTACTCAACAAGTATAACACAAACTATGAGGCTCTAGGCTGGCTGACTCAACTGCATTAGCTTTTAAGTGTTGGCAAAATTTTATTAAAGCTATTTACTACGAGTTGATGAGTTACCATTAACCCAGTTACATAGTAATTAATCAGAATTAATTATACTACTGCTGAGAACCAAACCAAGACCAAGCCACCGAGGTAACCCCGAGAAGCACCTCCCTCGTCGGAAGGAGATAACTTCACTAATCAAAAGGAGGATCTGGGCCGCTCATAACCGTGAGCACGGCTAGTATACCAGTTTTACACTCTGCAGAGGTTGCACATCTTTACCCACAAGCCGTGAGCTACGCCAGTTGTTCATCACACTTCCTTAGGTGAGATGACTAGCGACTCACTACGAGGCCTTTAAAAAGAATCTCGTTGGTAAGGCGTAACCGCGAGAGTTAGGTCGGCGACGATGGGGCCCACCTCACGGGGGTACAAGCACAGGTACGCAAACCAAGCACAGACCAGCCGGAGGAGCAGGGACCATTGAAGCTTACTACTCTTGCCCCGCAGGTAAGTTACTCCAAACCAAAAAGATCTAATTATTACGCCAAGTCTATCCCATTCTAGCCTTGTGGTAGCGCTGTTGTCCCAGGTTGTCGCTCTATGAACCGGTCCTTATGGAGAGTGGCCAACCAAGCACTAAGCACCGTGCTGGCCCCCTAAACCATGTTTCTAAAAAAAACATCTTTTAACGAGAAGTGAGCCACTCAAGCCACACAGAGTGCCACTCTCAGGATTAAATTCAAGTAAACCATTAATCAATTTAATTAAAATGGACCAAGTGTGTTATAGCGCGGCACCTAGCACAACTAACCAAAATGCAACCCATGGATATATATAAAGGATATAAACTGGCTAGGAAATCCTTAAAGGCATACAGTATTAAAATGCAGTATGAAAATGTATTTAAAAGTGATGGGTTGTTCATGTTATACTTGCCTTCCTCGTACTGCTCTGGCTGCTGCTCAAAGTGCTCCGAAGATGGCTGCTCCGGGTACTGGTACTGGGGCTCCTCAACTGGATCAGCGTCTACTCACGAACACATGGCCAAAACAAAGCACGAAATAAGCATACAGGCAAACACTAACAAAAAGCTAAAGAACAGTACATCAATACATAAAAACAGCAAGAAAAACTAAGCTAAAACTATTCTAGAACTATTCTACGCGTTACAACGATCGCGTGGATATAAAGAACGCTAAAAACGGAGCTAAAACGCATAAACTAGGCCAAAAACAAGTTCTAGGGGCTTATTTGTAAGAAAACTGAAGTTCCAGGGGCTTTTCTGCTTAAACCGAGGGCTAAAACGTAAATAAACATTAAATCTGGGGTCTAACTCGCAAAAGGGCAGGGGCTGGACTGCGGGTTCTATTTTTAATGAACTCAGGGGGCTAAGTGAATAAAACAGGGCCTCTGCGTAAATATTTCTGAATAAGGTCGGACTGCGGGTTGAATTCACTAAAGTGCAGGGGCTCTTTAACAAAAACGCAATGCTGAAGGGGTGCGTTTAGATCTGGACCGCCAGATCTGGATCTGAGGGCTAAGATCTAATCAATCCTTGTTCTAATCCTGGTCGTCCAATTTAGATCGGGTGGCACAGAAGGAGTGGGGCGCGGGCGGCAGCGCTGGCTGGCCGGAACAGGCGTTCCGCGGCGGCGCTGCGCCGGCGACACCCGATCTCGGCCATACGGGCTCTATTCTGGGTCGGGTTTGGCCTGGGAGCAAGTACGCGCGACGGCGAACTCGACTGGGTAGACTAGGCGGCGGGTTAGGGTTCGGTCGTGGCCCGCGGCGGTGCAGGGCGGCCCTGGGTCGCCGGCGAGCGTGGCCGGGGCGCCTAGGGTGCGTCACACGCGAAGCCATCTAGCGCAAAAGGACCAGGAGGCTGAGATGGTGCTCACCGAGCTCGGAATCGAGGGATGGACTGGTGCAGCAGTGCTGGCGGCGAAGTCCGGCGGCGGGGGAGTTGAGCGGCGGCGCTCCGGTGACCAAATTGACGCAGGCGCGAGCGGCGGTCGGGGAAGCGAGTCCGGGGGCGATCCTGGACCCAAGACGAAGCTTCGGCGGCGGATCTCGGTGGCGAAGGGGCGGCGGGGCTTTGGGACCACGGCGGCGCAGGGGGTGCAGGGGCTCTGCTCCGGGCGGAGCAACTTGGAGGCGGCGGCTGGGGTTTGGGCTACGCTGCGGGGTGGATGGGAGGGGTGCAGGGGTGAGGATTCCTTTTATAGGGCGGCGAACCTTGGGGTGCGTGCTAGGGACGCGGGCGCAACGCGGGGATCGCGGCGAGTCTGTTCCGCGCGGCCGTCGCGCCGGAGAGGAAGGAGCTGACCCGTGGGGTCGGCTGGTCAGCGGCGGGGCGCGAAGCTGTCTTGCGGGTGTTGCGGAGTCAGGCGCCGACAGGTGGGCCCGGGGGCGCGGTGAGGGAGAGGGTGACGCGCTGGGCTGAGCGTGAGGCGGGCGTGGGAGCAGGCCAGCGCCAGCTGGGCCGAAGGGGAGCGGGACGCGCTGGCGGGGAGAGAGAGAAGGAGGAGGCGGACCGGGCTGGGCTCGGGAGTGGGCCGCGGGGAAAGGAGAGGGCGAGCGGGCCTGCTAGGCGGGAAAAAGAGCGGGCCAGGCTGAGTGCTGGCTTGGGCCCGGGCCGGACTGGGCCGAGCGGGAGAAGGAGGGGAGTGGGTTGGGTTTTGGGTTTCGGGTTGGGCTGGGTTTTCTATTTTCTCTTTCTATTTCTTTTCTATTTCTAAACCAAAACAAACAAAGTTTGAATTCAAACAAATTTGAATTCAAACTCCCTAGCACTCAACCAAAATAAACAACATATGCACCAGCATGAATGCCACAAAAATTTAAACCTATGGTAAATTTTAATTAATTAAGGAACAAAAATTAGATTAAATGCCAACTAAACACAATAAACCTTAGAAAATTAAATAAAGCCAATTAATTTATTAATAAATACTGAAATTTAAAATTAGGGTGTTACAACTATCAAGAGCAAAGGAGTCACTGGAGATCATGTGGTCGTCGAGTCCAACCTCTCCAGCTCCGAAAGCATCCTGCATTTAGATATGAAGGCACGTAGGACCCCACTAGGATGTCTCTAGAACCAATGGCTCAGTCTGAAGTAATCAAGAGATGCTACAAAGTACTCGACAACTTCGACAAGTCTTTGGAGCTTCCATCGCTCTTCTGTGCACAAAATCCTCCCGAGAATGCATGGGTATGTGTTTTGAAAACCATGTCGAGTACTTGTAGTTAACATTTCAGATCTGCTGATGATTTCTTTTGCTTTATTCTGCAGAAAAATTATAAGTCCTGGTATTGTATGCCTCCGACTTCTGTAGATGCTGACTCTGATGACAACAAGAAACGGAAGGCGACTCCCGGATCTATATTGCAGAGAAAAGTTCCTCGTCTTGATGCCGGCCAGTAAGTATATAGTATTCTATTGATTTTATCCTGTTTGCCTCAGCTTTCTTATTCAGAATCTTGCTTGGCTAGGATCCAACATCTTCCAGTGCATGAGAAAGATCAAGTTCAAGACTTTCGCAACTGGGTATTGAGTGGTTCAGAAGGAACTAGTCGATCAGCCCCCGAGTCACCTGTAATTGGGTTGATCAAGACCCCAGCTGCCATTTTGCCAAATGTAAACACAGCTGAAAAATCAAGCGAGCCAAACCCTGAAGCACCTAAACATACTCCTATGGCTACTGAAGGAGCCTCCAAAGCTGGTGGGTCTGGAAGTAATGGAGCTGAAGGGTCGAAAGGTCCTGCCGTAGACTAGTGCCTTTCCAGTCTATGCCTCAGTCAACCCAGGAGGAGTTGGAAAAAGAACTGTTTGATGATTCACTGTTGTCTCTAGGCAACATGAAGAAATTGGCAGACTGTATGCAGTGGAGCTTTAAATTTAGGGAAAATTCGATTCATGCCACCACAACTCCGTGAATTTGGGTTTCACGTTGAAAATCATGCCACTCAATGGCATGGATTTCAACATGAAATCCAACTTCAAGAAGTTGTAGTGGCATGGATCCAACTAACCCTTAAATTTACCAAGGTGAGCCCTGTGCCACTACTTGTCTTCGTCGAGTAGTTGTTGAGGTCTAACCAGTCTTGCCTTGTATGTTCCAGGATGTAGCCAATCGCTCCTTCCTGAAGTCTCATGCTCTGTATAAGACTATAGACAATCGAAAAACTTTAGAGGAGCAAAAAGCCATGATTGCCAAATGACTGGATGAATCCCTCGCTGCTCGTAATAAGCTCTATGAAGCAAATCGACAGCATCATCTAGAGATTTGTGATATGAAGCGCCAGATCACGAATCTTGAAGAAGAAAGATCAAGGCTTCAGGAAGAAAATTCCAGACTTCAAAAACAATTGCAAACTGCCCAAGCCTATAAGAATCCAATCTTTTGCTTTGACTTTGCTTTGTCAATAATAATTACTGAAAAAACCTTGCATCAGGTTCTCCAGAAGACCATACTCGACTAGTAGCAGTAGCTCAAGCTCTTGTGGATGTGGTTGGTTCTGAAGAGGAGTCGTCGAATAACAAGTCCTTGGTGGAGCGATTAGAGGAAGCTCCCCAGAGGATTTTTGATGTCATGATAGCTACCTCCAAGAATTACCTGACCCACATGATAGGAGTTGTCAAATCTTACTTGCCTCACTTCAACTTAGCTCCCATAGATAAGGGAATATCTCCCACTTGTTTCGATGACAAATTCCGAGACTATTGTAAGGAATCAGAAGTGATTGCTGAGGAGATTCTGAAGAATATGGCAGAGTAGACTGCTTGTAACAACTCTTCATTGGGTTCTTGTCATTGTTCATAATTTGTATTTTGTTGGTGTGTCTTCAGAAACATGATCTGAAACCGTAGGATAAGTATGAACTAATTGATCAAGCAAGTAGAATACTCGGAAGGAGTAACCTTTTGAAGTTAATCATTTAGGGTGAGTCCCGTCAGACTACCCAAGTAGAGAAACTTGTAGAGGTGTCCATAAACTACTCGAGCAAGCGAATAGTGTGTCCCAACCAAGGACTCGAGTAATCCGTTAGAGAAAACTGTTTGGTATGAACCCCGTCGGGTTGCCCTAGACGTAAATGTCAAAGGGATATCCAAAAATTACTCGAGCAAGGCGAGTAAGGTGTCCTTTAATCAAGGACTGGAATAATCCTTAAGGCAAAACTATTAGGTATGAACCCCATCGGACTATCCAAGACGTAAATGTCAGAAAGATATCCAAAACTTACTTGAGTGAGGCAAGTAAGGTGTCTTACTTTTAGACTGGAGTAACTACTAAGATTGACTTGTTAGGGCGAACCCCGTCGGGTTGCCCAAGATGGACAAAATATAGTAGTATCCACAACATACTCGAGTGAGCGAGTAGTTTTGCCTTTACAGCAAGGCTGGAGTTCCTTATAGTTGACCTGTTAGGATGAACTCCGTCGAGTTACCCAAGATGGACAACTAGTAAAGGTATCCATACACCTTCTCGAGCTAGGCGAGTAGGTTGCGCCCTTATATTAAGGACAAGGATGCGGCTTGTGTAGTAATCCTGATGGAGAACTGTGTAAGCTATCCTGGATTGGTGATGCTGTCAGATAGAGAAATTGTCTTTAATGTAGTCGATATACCGGAAAAGACTCTTGCTTTATTAAAGAAATGAGTTGACATCACCATATTGCTTGGATCAAGGATAGAACTTGCGCAAGTGCTCAATATTCCTAGAATTCGGTACTTCATTGCCATCTGCATTAGTGATTATGTATGATCCTGGTCTTGTAACCTTGGTTACGATGAAAGGACCTTCCCATCTTGAATTTAACTTGTGTAGTCCCATCTCATCTTGGATCCTTCGTAATACTAGATCTCCGATATTGAAAGATGTTTGCTGGACGTTGTGGCCATGATAGCGTCTGACTCCTTGAAGATATCTAGCCGATTGAGTTAAAGCGTTGACTCTGGCCTCTTCGACTGAATCTAACTCGAGTTGTCGAGCTTCATCTGCTTCTCCTTCTTGATAAGCTTCCACTCTTGGAGATCTCCACATGATGTCTGCCGGTAGTATGGCCTCTGACCCGTAGGTGAGAAAGAAAGGAGATTGTTCAGTTGCTTTGCTAGGCTGGGTTCGCAGCCCCCAAACTACATGAGGAAGTTCTTGAATCCACTTGCCACCCTTCTTGGTGTTGGCATCGTAGAGTCTTTTCTTCAAGCCGTCGAGTACTAAACCATTGATTCGCTCAACTTGTCCGTTTGCCCGAGGATGAGCTACTGAGGCATATTTGACCTCAATGCAGGAATTATCACAGAAATCCCAAAAAGATCATGACGTGAAGTTAGAACCAAGATCTATAATGATGGTGTGAGGAAAGCCGAATCGGTGGATAATGTTAGAGATGAAATCCACTGCTCTATCGGATGAGATCTTGACAATGGGCTTGTACTCGATCCACTTAGTGAACTTGTCGACTACTACCAGCACATGATTGAATCCTTCTGGAGCTACGGTTAATGTTCCGATCATGTCCAAACTCCAACAGGTGAACGGCCATGATGGAGGGATTGTTATCAAGTTATGTGTTGGGACGTGAGTCTTCTTGCCGAAGAATGGGCAGCCAGGGCACCGTCTGACCAGGTCTTCTGCGTCCGAAATAGCTGTTGGCCAAAAGAATCCTGACCTATACGCCTTGCCGACTAGTGTCCTTGATGCAGCGTGATTGCCGCAAACTCCTTCGTGTATTTCTCGGAGGATGTCTTTGCCTTCTTCAAGGGTAACACACTTTATGAGGATGTCTAAAGCAGAGTGCTTGTATAGGTTGTCGCCAACAAGGACCAAACCCTTACTACACCTGATGATGCGGGCAGCTTCAGCGCTTTTAGGATCAATATGTGGTGGAAGCTTGAACTCCTTGATCAAGTCGATAAACAGAGTCCGCCAATCTTCTTCAATCATTAGCACTTCTCTGACTGTGGCCTGGGCCTCCGTCTCAGTGGTTTATTGACTTTGTTCCTTGATTGATGGGTGGTGAAGTTCATGGACAAAAACTCCTGGTGGAACAGCTGCTCAAGTGGACCCAAGTTTGGAGAGGACATCGGCTCCCACATTGTTGTTGCGATCGACGTGGTGGATTTCCAATCTTGAGAACTTGTTTTCGAGCTTTCTGATTTTTTTCAACGTATGCATCCATTGTATCCTTGTTGATGTCCCATTCTTTATTGACTTGTTGAACGACGAGTAGAGAGTCGCCGTAGACAAGTAGTCACTTGATGCCGAGAGATACTGTTAGTCGGAGGCCGTGTAGCAATGTCTCGTATTCAGCTTTATTGTTGGAGACCTTGAACAAGATTTGGAACACATACTTCAATTGTTCTCCCTTGGGGGAGGTGAACAAAACTCCCGCGCTGCCTCCGCCGATCTTGAGTGAGCCATCAAAATACATCACCCAATACTCTGGAATGTTCTGGGGTGCTGGAATTTGATTTTTCCGCCATTTAGCCAAGAAGTTGACTAGTGCCTGTGACTTGATTGCTGTTCTTGGCTTGAAATTGATTTCCAAGGCTCCCAATTCGACTGCCCACTTTGAGATTTGTCCAGTGGCATCCCGATTATGGAGTATATCCCCCAATGGGAAGTCAGTTATGACTGAGATCTTATATTCATCGAAGTAATACCGGAGCTTCCTGGAGGTGATTAGAATTCCATACAGAAGTTTCTGAATTGATGGATATCTAACTTTTGATTCAGAGAGTACTTCGCTGATGAAGTAGACTGGTCTCTGAACACTGTAAGCGTGGCCTTCCTCCGGGCGTTCGACTACTATCGCCGTACTAACTACATGAGTAGTCGCAGCGATGTAAAGGAGTAATTCCTCACCGGGTAGTGGAGCTGTTAGAATCGGCGGTGACTGGAGATGATGCTTGAGATTCTCGAGTGCTTCCGCGGCTTCTGTAGTCCACTCGAATTTATCTTGTCGCTTTAGGAGTTTGAAGAAGGGTAATCCCCGTTCGCCAAGCCTGGACAAGAATCGATTCAAGGCTGCCATGCAGCCTGTAAGCTTCTGGACATCCTTGATGGTAGCTAGAGCGTCCGTGGCCATGATGGCATTGATCTTCTCTAGATTAGCCTCAATTCCTCGGTTACTGACGATGAATCCGAGTAGTTTTCTAGAGGGTACACCAAAGACGCACTTGGTTGGGTTGAGCTTCCAACGGAATTTTCGGAGGCTGTTGAAGGTCTCTTCCAGGTCAGTAATGAATTGATCCTGAGTCTTGGTTTTGACAATGACGTCTTCAACATAGGCTTTAACATTGCGATGTAGCTGATCGGAGAAGCACAGCTATATCGCACGCTGGTAGGTAGCGCCAGCATTCTTCAACCCGAAGGACATGGTCTTGTAGGCGTATGCCCCGTAAGGGGTGATGAAGGCCGTCTTGATTTGGTCTTCCTCTTTCAGGGTGATCTGATGATACCCTGAGTAGCAATCAAGGAAGGATAACAGGACACATTCTGCTGTCGAGTCGATTATTTGATCAATACGTGGTAGCCTGAAAGGATCCTTTGGGCAGTGCTTGTTTAGATCAGTGTAGTCGACGCACATCCTCCACTTGTTGTTATTTTTCTTCTGGACGAGCACAGGCTTAGCCAACCAATCAGGATGGTAGACTTCCTTGATGAACCCTGCTGCGAGTAGTTTTGCCAGCTCTTTCTTGATGGCTTCTCGCTTATCCAGTGAGAACCGTCGTAACCGTTGCTTTTTTGGTGTGGCTTTACGGTCGACCTTCAAGGTATGCTCGATCAACTCCTTGGGCACCCCTAGCATATCCGCTGGTTTCCACACGAATATGTCTCGGTTGGCCCAAAGGAAGTTGACGAGCTCGAGTTCCTATTTGTCACCCAGTCCTGCTCCGATGATGACTATTTTGGAGTCGTCTCCCTCTTGTAGCTGGATAGTCTTGGTGCCCACATCACTGGTTGGTTTAACCGATGATTGGCTTGGCTTCTTGGAGGGCATCGACTCCTTGAGTGAGAGTTCCTTAGCAGCAGCAAGTATTTCGCTGATAGAGCTAGGGGCCCGGATTGTGGCAGCATGATCAATTGCTTCCTTGTCGCACTCGAAAGACTTAAGGAGGTCTCCACGTAGTGAAAGGACTCATGTGTTGCCTGGCATCTTGAGGAGCAGGTAGACTGAAGTGTCCCCTCATAAGAGAAGACTTAAATGTGATACAAAACATCAGTCCCAGGAGGCTGATGCCACATTTATTACATCAGATGGTTCAAAACCTTACAAACCTTGGCGGACACTCGATACAGATGATAATGATAATTAACCAGGCTACGACATAACACCAGACTGCAAACCACATAGGGTCTACTACGGGCTCAGAGTACTGCGACAGCGGAGGCATCTCAACAGGGCCGGTTCCACAGGCAAGGTTGGGTGTAGAACGGTAACCCTACTCGGCGTCATCTGGCACGAAGTCTGGATCTTCTTCTGTAAAAACTAAGAGTGGGGTGAGTACAAACGTACTCAGCAAGTCCAACCACACCCACGGAGGGGGGTTATAACAGAATAATATGCATAGGTAAATCAAGGATAAGGTTACGGTTTAATTTGCAGAAAAACGACATTTTATGCAGGGGTTTATTTTACGAAAAACCTTTTAGAAATCAGTTTTTTTGCAGTAACACAGAGATCAGGTTTTAAAACTGCTACCGGACTCCCCGTCCGTCGTAGCACACGGCACAACTGCCGGAACCAACTCCAAAACAACTCACACCAGCCCATCCCAATGAAACACTAGTTATGTGACCACACCGTAACTCGCCCAATACCGTGGGCACGGACTATTCGAATAGATTCTTAACTCTGCAGAGGTGTGCAACTTTACCCTCAAGTAGGATACCACAACTCGAACACCGTCGTGTCGGTGTAGATCCCAACATAGCCATTACCCACCATAGCTAAGCCTGACTAGCCATCACGGGATGCACCAAGGGGTCATTGACCGTTCACTTAGGTATAACCGGGCATAAGTCACTCGGGGCTTATTCCTTTTCCTTAGTCACCCGTTGCTCTCAGCTCTCCTGATGGCTACCACACCAACTAGTGGGATTTATGCTACGCCGTTGCCCATTCGACGGTCGAGTGGTTTGCACGATAGTGGAGTTAGGTGAGATGACACACCAACTCGGTCCTTAGACGCGACAAGATGGATATCTCCCTTCTTTGCCCTGCCACACAGGCATAAGCACACCAATCGGCAAATCGCACAGACATGCCGTCCATCTCGCCCATACTCATCTTTCGAAAATCCACATTTTATCCCTTCCCACACGCACACATTTTCTTTATAAATCAAATAGTATTATGAGTAAAGTCCTAAGCATTCTAATATCGATTAACGTCCAAACAAAATCAGACATTAATCTAGTTGGTCAAGGAATGGTCATCACAAATCAAGGGGGTGGCTATCCAACCGTGTTTTCATGCAAGCAAAACATATGCAATTTTTATAAAGCAGGCCATTGGGTTGTGTTCATAGAAACTTAGGACAGAAACATGCATCAAAGGATGGGATTGAACTTGCCGTCTTCGTAGCCTTCGGGGAAGTCTTGTCCTTCGGGCTCGGGGTCGCGGAACTGATCCTCGTTCCCTTGCTCGTAGAACTGCTCGCTAGCGGGCTCTCCTTCGTTCACACCGCGATCTATAGCACACACAACAAGCATCCAATCAGTACAAAGACCTATCGTTGAGCTCGAAACGGAAACACATAAAATATGGAGATAGAAGTAACATCTTTGAGTGGTTTCCTAAAGGCATGGCCAAGACTTAGCTATGAGAGGCGTGGTAAAGTTTCGGGTTGATCAGAGGTCGTTTGTTACATGAAATGATGGGTTTTGTAAGGGTTTGTGGGTCGGTTAAGGGGTCAGGGGCCTATTTGTAATTAATTCGGGAGAACCCGGGGCCTGTTTATGATTTCTAAAAGTATTTGGGCCTAATAGGAAGGTGCAGGGGCCTAATTATTATTAAGTTTAAATAGTGGAGGACTTGTTTGCATAAATAGGAAAGTAGAAGGGCCCTTTTAGGAAAAAGCCCATAAGGAGTGGGGATTCTTTTGAGAACACAAGGAAGACTAGGGGGTTTTGGGCAAAACCGCCCTGTCTTCCCCTTCCTCCCGACCGAAACAGGGGAGGGGAGCAGGGGCGCCGGCGGCGTCAATCCCCGGCGGCCAGGAGCTCGGCGCCGGCCCGGGGTAGAGGGGAAAGGAGAAGGGGAAGATGGCGGCTCGATTCCCCCACCTGGCTCGGCTTGGGACGGGGCGAGGCGGCGGGTCGTCGTGAGCGGGCGGCGGCGGTCACTGGAGTCCGGCGGGGCGGCGCTGGGAGCTGCGAGGAGAAGCGGTGGTGGAGGGGAAGCTTGGGTGCGGAGGAGCGGCGCCGGTAGGCCCTTTTATAGCCGATGTAGGTCGGTTGGGGGGGGCGTGGCCGGTGGCGAGTAGGCGCCGCCCGGCGGGCGGCGCGGCGGGCCTTAATGGCGCTCGGCCGCGCTCGCGCGTCGTGGAGCGGCGCACGGGCGACGAGGTGGCGCAGGGGTGACGGGACGTGGGCGGCAGCGGCGAGCACAGGGCGGCGCTGTGCGGGGCAGCGGCGGGCGGCGCGCGGCGCGGCCAGGCGCGCACGTGGGCTCGGCGGAGCTCACGGCGTTGCGGCTTGGCGCGTTCGCCGTGGCTCGGTGCGCGTGCGCGTGAATGGCGCTGAGTGGGGCGGGGCAGTGAGCGGCACAGCGAGGTGGCGCGGCGGTGATGGCGGCCGCGGCGTGGCGCGGTCAGCCGGGGCGTCGTGTGTGTGCACGCGTGCGCGTGCGCTCGGGCGGGTGCACGCACCGGGACGGGCGAGCGAGCTGGGCGAGTCCGGGGCCGGGGTGTCGTGGTGCAGCCGGCGCAGGTGCGCGCGGGCGCGGCCAGTGCGCGGGTACGCGGTGTGCGTGCGCGACGCGGCTCGGCGCGGCGCGGCGTGTGCGTGTGCGCGCGGCGCACGGTCGGCCGGGGCGGGGCGCTGCGGTGGCGAGGCGCGAGAGCGGGGAGCGGCCGAGTGCGGAGGGCGGCGTGGCACGCGGGGCAGGCCGAGCTGGGCGTGCGCGGGGAGGTGGAGCCGGGCACGGCGGTGCTCGGAGCGGGAGGCGGCTCGGGGCAGGCGTGACGGGGAAGGAAGAGAGGAAGGAAGGAAGGAAGGAAGGAAAGAAAGAAAAAAGGAAAAAAAAAGTGAAGGGAAAAAAAGGAAAAGAAAATGAAGAAAAGAAAATGGGGAAAAGGGAGAGAGAGAAAAGAAAAAGGAGGGGGAAAGGTGGCGCGCGCCAGCGGCGACCGCGGCTGCGGTCGGCCACGCGTGGCGTGCGGGACGCGGAAGGTGGGGCACGCGGTCGGAGGAGAGAGGGAAAAGGAAGGGGCGGGATTCGCGGCGGCCGGTCACGACACGTCGCGTTGGAAGGGGAAAGAGATGGGACGTGGATTGAATTTGGGTGTCGGGTTGTTCGGGAGAGGCTCTGGGAATTTAGGGTTCAGGGTTTAAGTCGAGCTCAACGAAAGACAACTTTAGCGCATGATTTATTTAGTGAATTTTCGGGATGTTACAAACCTACCCCACTTAAAATGAATCTCGTCCTCGAGATTCGGCTGGTTCCTAAACAGGTGGGGAAACTCTTTCTTCAGAGCGTCTTCTCGTTCCCACGTCGCTTCTTCTACTCCGTGTCTGCTCCACTGGACTCTGCATATCCGTACTTCAGAGTTTCTGGTCCTTCTGGTGACCGTGTCGAGAATCTTGACCGGTACTTCTTGATATCGTAGGTCTGGCTGCAGATCTATTGTTTCTGCTGGCACGTGCTCTGCCTCGGGTACTCTCAAACATCTTCTTAGCTGTGAGACGTGGAACACTGGATGTATATCCGACATTTCTTCTGGCAGTTCCAAATGGTAGGCTACTGCTCCGACTTTCTTCAGAACTCGATATGGTCCAATGTACCGAGGGGCTAATTTTCCTTGTACCTGAAATCTTCGGGTTCCTCGAATGGGTGATACCTTGAGATACACGAAATCTCCTGGGTTGAAACTTATCTCGCGTCTCTTCTTGTCGGCGTAGCTCTTTTGTCGAGACTGGGCTGCTTTCAGCTTTTCTCTAATCTCGGCAACTCTTTCTTCTGCTTCCTTTATGAGTGCGGGGCCGACTAGGGCACGTTCTCCAACTTCTGACCACATCAGAGGGGTTCTGCATTTTCTTCCGTAGAGAGCTTCAAAAGGTGACATGCCCAAGCTTGCTTGGTACCCGTTGTTGTATGAGAACTCGGCATAGGGTAGACTCTGCTCCCAATCTTTGCCATAAGTGAGGACGCATGCTCTCAACATATCTTCCATAATCTGGTTTACCCTTTCTGTCTGGCCATCTGTTTGCGGGTGATAAGCGGAACTAAAGTCTAGCTTGGTGCCCATGGCTTTATGCAAACTTTTCCAGAATCTAGAGGTGAATTGGGTCCCTCTATCTGAAACAATTCGACTGGGCACACCATGAAACTTCACTATATTTTCCACGTAAAGCTTGGCTAGCTTCTCTCCGCCGTAGTTGGTACGTACGGGTATGAAGTGAGCCGCTTCAGTGAGTCGGTCCACTATTACCCATATGGAATCGTGTCCTTTCTGGGTCTTGGGCAGTCCTACCACAAAATCCATCCCTATTTCATCCCATTTCCAAACCGGAATGGGTAGGGGCTGCAACAATCCTGCCGGCTTCTGGTGTTCAGCTTTGATTCTCTGGCAAGTATCGCAATGGGCGACAAATCGTGCAATATCTGCCTTCATCCCATTCCACCAATATTTCTGTTTTAAGTCCATATACATCTTGGTGGATCCTGGGTGAATAGAGTAGGCTGAGTTGTGGGCTTCATCCATGATTATTTGCCTGAAATCTCCCTTCTGGGGCACACAAATTCTATCTTTGTACCACAATGTTCCCCTATTATCCACTCTAAAGTCTGGTGCCTTATTTTCTCCGGTTTGCTTCCGGATTTCCATCAGTCCCTTGTCCGCTCTCTGGGCTTTCCTGATTCGTTCTTCTAGAGTGGATTGAACGTTCAGCACTTGGCTGGAACCTCGAGGGACAATGTGCACATTTAATCGTGCCATTTCCTCTCGTAAATGGTCATTCTTGGGCCCGTAGGATTTCCGACTTAGGGCATCGGCTACTACATTGGCTTTACCTGGGTGATAATGAATTTCCAAATTATAATCTTTGACTAATTCCAGCCATCTTCTCTGCCTCAGGTTTAGGTCTGGTTGGGTGAAGATATACTTCAGACTTTTATGATCGGTAAAGATTTCGCACTTATTTCCAATCAAATAGTGCCTCCAGATCTTAAGTGCGTGCACTACGGCTGCAAGCTCCAAATCATGAGTCGGGTAATTTTGCTCATGAGTCCTGAGCTGACGGGAAGCATATGCAACGACTTTCCCATCTTGCATCAGCACACAACCCAATCCTTGTCGGGACGCATCACAATAGATGACAAAATCCCGATGAATATCCGGCAGGGTTAGCACTGGGGCTGTCGTCAATCTTCGCTTCAACTCCTGGAAACTTCTTTCACACGACTCCGTCCAGGTGAACTTCTTCTCTTTCTTGAGCAGCTCTGTCATGGGCCGGGCTATCTTAGAAAATCCCTCAATAAATCTCCGATAGTACCCAGCTAATCCGAGGAAACTCCTGATCTCACTGACATTGGTTGGTTGCTGCCAGTTGGATACTGCTTCGACCTTCTCGGGGTCTACTGCCACTCCTTCCGCGGTCAAGATATGACCAAGGAAGGCTACTTTCTCCAGCCAGAACTCACACTTGCTGAATTTGGCGTATAGCCTGTGCATTCTCAACTTCTCCAGAACTACTCTCAGGTGTTGCTCGTGCTCCTGAATACTCTTTGAGTAAATAAGTATGTCGTCAATGAAAACTACGACAAACTTATCTAGCTCGTCCATAAACACTTTGTTCATGAGATTCATGAAATAGGCTGGTGCATTTGTCAGTCCAAATGACATTACTGTGAACTCAAACTGTCCGTATCGGGTGACAAAGGCTGTCTTCGGAATGTCGCTTTCCCTAATCTTGAGCTGAAAATATCCGGACCTTAGGTCAATCTTGGAAAAGTACCTGGCTCCTTTTAGCTGGTCAAAAAGGTCATCGATTCTGGGAAGAGGGTACTTGTTCTTGATAGTGACTTCGTTCAGTGCTCGATAATCAACGCACAACCTCATACTTCCATCCTTTTTCTTGACAAATAAAACCGGGGCTCCCCAAGGTGACGAACTTGGCCTGATGAAGCCAATCCGTTGTAACTCCTCTAGTTGTTTCTTTAACTCTGCCAACTCAGAGGCTGCCATCCTATAGGGTCTCTTGGCTATGGGGGCGGTTCCAGGAACAAGATCAATGACAAATTCTATGTCCCTATCTGGTGGCATACTGGGAAGTTCTTCAGGAAAGACATCGGGGTACTCACTCACTACTGGGACTTCTTCCAAGGACTTGGCTTCCATGCTAAACACCATCGGGTTTGCTCCACTTTCCCGGGTGTGGCAGGTCACTCGGACTCCCTCTGGGTTTGTTAGGTGGACTACCTTGTCCGTACAACCTATGAGGCCATTGTGTTTGCTCAGCCAATCCATTCCGAGGATCACATCTATCCCTTCTGACTTAAGTACTACTAGATCTGCTAGAAACTCTACCCCACTTAAATTAATCCTTACCCGTAGACAACCCAGTTGACACCTGATGTCTCCTCCGGGCGTCCGGGTTAATAGGGGCGTTTTTAGTAGTACTGTAGGTATTTTATGTTTCTCCACAAAACTCGAGGATATAAATGAGTGTGATGCTCCAGAATCAAACAGTACTGTTGCAAGAGTTGAGCTGACTAGGTACTCACCGAGT
Source organism: Panicum virgatum (assembly GCF_016808335.1). NCBI lineage: Eukaryota > Viridiplantae > Streptophyta > Magnoliopsida > Poales > Poaceae > Panicum > Panicum virgatum. The sequence goes on from NC_053153.1 coordinate 71,264,931, forward strand.
ACTACGCCCTGAGCTCCTTGAGCTTCCTGCGCGTCGATGTGGTTGACGCGGGCTCGTCCGAAAGACTGCTGGGATTGCCTCTGCTGATTGTTGTTGTTGGTGGTGTTGCCACGGAGGGGCACTCGGTTGGCACCGGTCAGAACTGGCTTAGGTCCGTTTACTGTATTGGAGAAAGCTGAAGTAGCAGGCTTGTTCTTCGCATAGGGGCAGTCGGCAATGAAGTGACCCGTCTCACGGCAGTTGAAACAGGCCCTCACATTGCTGTTGTTGTTGGTGACTTGGCTCGCATTACTCTGTGGGGCCCTCATGGTGTTCTGGCTTCTGAGCTGTGTGTTAGGGGCCCGTGGTCCTGTCGCTTGGGACTGGGTTCTGTACTGCATTGGGGCTTGGGTCCTTGGTGCATTGTAGCTGAAACTTCTGGCCTTCTGGGAACGATCCTGCTGGCGGGCCTTACTCTCCAGGAACTTGCGCTTGTTATCCTTTCTTTCATCACTCTTGGCCTTCTCAGTGAGGATTGCCTTGTTCATCAAGGTGTTGAAGTCAGGATAGATCTGAGGGGTGAGCAGGGTCCTGAGTTCTGGATTTAGTCCTTTCTTGAACATATCCTGCTTCTTCTCATCGTCGTTCACCTCTTCTGGTGCATAGCGAGCCAATTCCATAAACTGGTGTGTATACTCCTCTACCGTCATATTCCCCTGCTGAAGTGCGCGGAATTCATCTGCCTTGCACTTCATGGTAGCTGAGGGGATGTGATAGCGGCGGAACTCTCTCACGAATTCATTCCAGGTGATGGTGGAGGCATCTCTGGCAGCAGCGCAGTAATTTTCCCACCAGGCTAAGGCAGTCCCGGTGAGTTGATGTGCTGCCAGGAGGACTTTATCTCGATCCTGGCACCCAAACGGCTCGAGCTTCCTCTGGATCACGCGGAGCCAATCATCTGCATCCAAGGGGTTGCTGGATCTGGCAAAAGTGGGTGGCTTAGCCCTCAGAAAAGCTGTAAGCTTGTCGTTGAAGGTCTGCTCTCGTGGCTGCCTGTTCATTAGAGCATTGGCCAGTGTCTCCAGTATGAGAGTCTGGTTATGGATCACTTGTGCCAGGTCCACAAAGGGTGGTGGTGGTGGTAGCTGTGCATCATGATTTTCTCCTCTGCCCTGACTCACTTCTTGTTCTTCCTGAGGATGGTTTTGCCCGTTAAGGCGTACTCCTGCATCAGCGGCTGCAGGGTCCCTGACACGGGAGGCCCTTGTGACGCTTCGGGAAACCATCTGCAGATTTGGTAGGGTTTTTGTGAGATTGGGATTAGGTGATGTTTAAGTTATTTAATTCGTATTTTTGAAAAAGGCAGAATTAACCTTCTGCCGAAAGGCACACACACAACAAGCACACAACAAGGCAAACAAGCAACTTTTACTAAAGCGAGGTAGGGTACAACACGGGAACATGACTAGAACGCGTACTACACGTCCGGGTACAGGTTCAAACTAAGGGTACAACTTAAACCGAAAGGGCTAGAAGGGTACAACAACAGGGTAGGGTTGGACACTCTACTCGCGGGGCGAGTCTTCTTCTGGGGTGGTACGAGCTTCCGGGGAAACAAACGGCTCGTCGTCCTCCGGGTTCCCGTTCTCTTGGGGCTGAGCAGCAACTTCTCTTTCTCTGACAGCAGTAGACCCTTCGGGGTTCTCGGGTGGAGCTCGAGGGCTTCCAAAGAGCGTTCCCCATCCTATGACGGGTGTCCCAAGTAGAACATGGTCTTCTCCGATGTAACACCCTAATTTAAATTTCAGTATTTTTCAATAAATTTAATTGGCTTCATTTAATTTTCTAAGGTTTATTGTGTTTAGTTGGCATTTAATCTAATTTTTGTTCTTTAAGTAATTAAAATTTATCATAGGTTTAAATTTTTGTTGTTGCATTCATGCTGGTGCATACTTTTATTTGAGCGTGGTTTGAATTCAAATTCAAATTTGAATTCGAACTTTGTTTGAATTAGATTTAGAAAGGAGAAGAGTAGAAAAAAAGAAAACCCAAACCCTTAACCCAGCCCAAACCCAACCCAACAGCAACCCAGGCCCGGCCCAGCGCGGCCCAGGTCTCCCTCTCCCTTCCCGCGGGCCCACTTCGGCCCAGCTCGCCTCCCGCTCCGGCCCAGCAGCAGCCCAGCCTTCCTTTCCTTTCCCCGGCCCGCTCCTTTCCTTCCCTGGCGGCCTAGTCCGCGCGCCCGCAGCCCAGCACCATCACCAGTCCGGCCCATGGCCAGTTCCCTCTTCCGCACTGGCCCAACGCCCTCTCGCCCACGCGCCCAGCCCAGCGCCCGCTCCCACCTCTCCCGCACGGCCGCCACCCGCACGCCCGCGGCCCATCTCCCTTTCTCCCCCGGTCTGCTCGCACACGGCCCAGCGCCACGCCCCGCTCCAGCCCATCCCGGTCCGGTCCAGTCTCCTTCGCAGCCCAGGCCGCGCGCGCCGTTCTCCCCGCTGCCACTGACCCGACGACCCCACCCTGTCAGAGCTGCCTTCCTCCTTCAGCTCGCCCGCAACGACCGCGCCGAGATCATTGCCGTGATCTCTGGCGACTCCCTGCCATAAACCACCTCCGAAATCCTCGGCACATCGCCTTTAAACGCGGCTGCGCCATCTCTGTGCCGCAGCACCCCCAACGCCATCCACAGCTCCCAACCCTAGCGCCCCGTCGTGCCGTTGCTCGGAGCAGAGGTCAGCGCCGCCGCATTCCCGGTGCTCCCTGGCGCCTCCACCACCGCGAGCCGCAGGAGGAGCTCAGCCCGGAGTCCACAAGCTTCCCCGAGCACGCAGCCTCCGACCTCGGCCCCGCTGCCCCGTGGAAGAGCTCCGCTGTTTGACGCCACGCCGCCGTGCTACCGCGGATCCACCTCTGCACCGCCACTCTCCCTCCTCTACGCCTCCCCGGACCTTCGCGCCGCGGTAACGAACCTCCCCGCGCCTCTTTTTGCCTCGGCCTGTCCCTGTCCCGTGCGAAATTTGTCACCGGTATGCCGCCGACCCGCCTCGCTGCCGAGCAACTCTCTCCGAGCCTCCCCGTGCTCATATGTTGCATCAGGTGAATCACGCATGGCGTGATGAACCTCCTGGGCTGAACCGCGCCTCAAATTGAGCCCCGCAGCACCCTTTTCGCCATCTCCGGCGACCTTGCCGCAGAGCGCCGCCGCGCGCCACCGGTTGTGCCGCCGCCCGAACGCCCAGCAGCCCTCGGCCGTCCGATCTGAGATCGGCGCGCAGGATTAGAAATCGCGTACCGCTTCACCCGAGCCGCGCGATCAAGATCCAACGGCTCAGATCGGCGTATACCGCTTCGTCCTGGAGTTTTTGCATAAGAGCCCCTACGTTTCTGGGTATTCAACCCGCCATCCCAGCCAGTGTAAAAGTAATTACACTGAAGCCCAGTTTTTAACACTTAGCCCCCTGGCCTTTCTACTTTTAGTACCCGCGGTCCAGCCCTGGCATTTTTGTGAGTTAGACCCTGAAGATTTAGTTTATTTATGTCTAGGCCCTCGGTTTTTGCAGAAAACCCCCTGGAACTTCAGTTTTCTTACAAATAAACCCCTAGAACTTGTTTTTAGCCTAGATTATGCGTTTTAGCTCCGTTTTTAGCGTTCTTTATATCCACGGAATCGTTGTAACGCGTAGAATAGTTTTAGACTAGTTTAGTGTGCTGTTTTTATGTATTGTTATACTGTTTCTTAGTTTTTGTTAATGTTTGCTTGTATGCTTATTATTGTGCATTGTTTTGGCCATGTGTTCGTGAGTAGACGTTGATCCATCTGAGGAGCCCCAGTACCAGTACCCGGAGCAGCAGTCTTCTGAGCACTTTGAGCAGCAGCAGGAGCAGTACGAGGAAGGCAAGTATAACATGAACAACCCATCACTTTTAAATACATTTTCATACTGCATTTTAATACTGTATGCCTTTAAGGATTTCCTAGCCACTTTATATCCTTTATATATATCCTTGGGTTGCATTATGGTTAGTTGTGCTAGGTTGCTGCGCTATAACACACTCTGGTCCTTTTTAATTAAATTGATTAATGGTTTACTTGAATTTAATTCTGAGAGTGGCACTCTGTGTGGCTTGAGTGGCTCACTTCTCGTTAAAAGATGGTTTTTTTTTAGAAACATGGTTTAGGGGGCCAGCACGGTGCTTAGTGCTTGGTTGGCCACTCTCCATAAGGACCGGTTCATAGAGCGACAACCTGGGACAACAGCGCTACCACAAGGCTAGAATGGGATAGACTTGGCGTAATAATTAGATCTTTTTGGTTTGGAGTAACTTACCTGCGGGGCAAGAGTAGTAAGCTTCAATGGTCCCTGCTCCTCCGGCTTGGTCTGTGCTTGGATTGCGCTCCTGTGCTTGTACCCCCGGAGGTGGGCCCCATCGTCGCCGACCTATCTCTCGCGGTTACGCCTTACCAACGAGATTCTTTTTAAAGGCCTCGTAGTGAGTCGCTGGCCATCTCACCTAAGGAAGTGTGATGAACAACTGGCGTAGCTCACGACTTGTGGGTAAAGATGTGCAACCTCTGCAGAGTGTAAAACTGGTATACTAGCCGTGCTCACGGTTATGAGTGGCCCAGATCCTCCTTTTGATTAGTGAAGTTATCTCCTTCCGACGAGGGAGGTGCTTCTCGGGGTTTACCTTGGTGGCTTGGTTTTGGTTTGGTTTCTCAGTAGTAACATGTTTAATCTTGATTAATTACTATGTAACTGGGTTAATGGTAATTCATCAACTCGTAGTAAATAGCTTTAATAAAATTTTGCCAACACTTAAAAGCTAATGCAGTTGAGTCAGCCAGCCTAGAGCCTCATAGTTTGTGTTATACTTGTTGAGTACAAGTTGTGTACTCACCCTTGCCTCTTCTCTACTTTTTCCTCTTGGCTACGCTACTGCTGCTCAGTTCCTGCCGACACGAGGGAGTTCGTCCAACGCTACCAGGACTACGAGGACTTCTAGGTGCTTCATCTCCCAGTCGACGTCCCTGTGGCGCCCTGCTTCAGCTTCGGAGAGCTTTTATCGTATCTTGTACTTCGCTTCCGCTGTATCAGACATTTATGTCATTATTGTAATAAATAACATTCGTATTTCGATTTATTATGTCTTATTCGTGATATGTGCTATGATATACTGTTCATTCTGTTGTTTATACATGTGACTTGATCCTGGCACGTATATGATTGCTCGGTTTATGTTCTTTTATAAACCGGGTGTTACAGAGTGGTATCAGAGCCATATCGACTGTAGGACGAAGCCTAGATAGAACTGGTCGAGTTTTAGGACTTCCCCTCACCAATCCTTGTCTGCTGAAACTATTTTACTATTATACCCCTTGACTTCTTTGACTTTTTACCCTTCTTGCCTTGATTTCTCTCTCTGAAGAATAGTTTTCGTAGATTTGGCCTGAATCAGTCATCTGACCACCATGAGTTAGCTAGGTGACCTTTTTATAATAATACGATAGCACGTTCTACGACGCGTTGTGTTAGTCGAGTCTATTGTTAAACTCGGCTAAGTCGTGAAAATTGTCTGCTTGTTATTATGCTACATGCTTGATTTGGATTTTTGAATGATTGCATAGCTTAGTAGCTTGAATTTGTTTAAAGAAAATCACTCTGATGTTAAAGTTAACTAATTAATAAAATGAGTTAGATCGTTGGGGGTAAAACAGTCAACTCTATCCTGTCTACTTTATCATGGCTGAATCTTTTTCTGCAAAGAGTTATCATATCCATCTGAGTTTATTCCTGTAATATCCTTACTCGTGAAATCTTTTGTTCAAATCAGATGGTGAACACCAGGAGCACCGGTTCCGGTTCTGGCCAGCAGCAGGGTCAGAACAACCAGGGTACCGGGATCCCGATGCCTCCGCCCTTGACTCCGGAGCAGTACTTCCAGCTCCAGATGCAGATGATGGCTACCCTGAACAACACCGTTCAGGCCCTTCAGCACGCTCACACTCAGCCTCCGCCTCCTCCACCGCCGCAGCCTCGCGACAGGCGTGCTGAGTTTCTGAGGGGTCACCCGCCGACGTTTTCTCACACGTCCGACCCTCTTCAGGCCGACGACTGGCTCCGTGCAGTGGAGCGTCAGCTGGACATCGCCCAGTGCGATGACCGTGAGCGCGTCTTGTACGCAGCAGGACAGCTGCGAGGGGCAGCTTTGGACTGGTGGGAGTCCCACCCAGTTCACGACCGCGAGTCTCTCACCTGGCTCCAGTTCAGGGAGCGTTTCCGCAGCCACAACGTCCCCGCGGGCGTTATGAAGATGAAACAGAAGGAGTTCCTTGCACTGAAGCAGGTAATCTTAAGTATAATCATTCAGCGTTTTCTTTTGAGCTAATGCCCCTTGTTCTATCCTTATGAATCTTGAGTTAATCTTCCGATATCTATCTGTCTTTGTGAATTCAGGGGACTATGTCGGTCACGGAGTATCGTGATCGCTTTCTTCAGCTGGCTCGCTACGCCCCTGCCGAGGTTGCGGATGACCGCAAGAAGCAGGAGCACTTCATGGAGGGTCTTGAGGACTACCTCCAGTACGCGCTGCTCAACCTCCGCTTCGACGACTTCAACCATCTGGTTGACAGTGCGCTCAACACTGAGCGCAAGCACTTGGAGATGGAGGACAAGAAGAGGAAGGTTGTCCCCGTTGCTTCCGGCAGCAACACTCGTCCACGACTCCAGCAGCCTCAGTCGTACCAGCAGCAGTACCGGCCTCCTCAGCAGTACCAGCAGAGGCCACCGCAGTAGTACCCGCCTCGACAGCAGCAGGCAGGTCAGGGCCAGAGGTTACCGGCACCTCCGGCTCGTGCTGCTCCACCAGCTCCACCGGCACCGCAGGCTCCACGTCCGGCAGCTCCTACCGGACAGCAGGCTCAGGGACCTCCTCGCACCTGCTTTCACTGTGGCCAGCCGGGGCACTACGCCAACGCTTGCCCCCGGAAGGCGCAGGCGGGACAGCAGGGGCGCCCCGCTCAGCCCAGGGCGCCAGCACAGGGCAGGGTGAACCACGTGACGGCCGAGTCAGCGGCCGAGGCTCCCAACGTGGTTATTGGTACGTTCATGGTTAATTCATATCCAGCTACAGTGCTTTTTGATACTGGTGCTACGCATTCCTTCATTACTCAGTCTTTTGTCGAGCATCTTGGTATTCATACTAGCACATTAAAGAGGTGCATGTTAGTATCTTCACCGGGAGGACAGTTGAGGTCTCACACTTACTGCCCGAGAGTCAGTGTTTCTTTGAGGGGAGTAGAGTTCTGTACTGATCTGATGGTGCTAGACACCAAGGGCATTGATGTCATTCTGGGAATGGAGACTCTGGCCAAGTGGGGAGTTCGGATAGATTGTGCTCAGAGGACAGTCTTGCTATCAGCTTCCAGTGGCCATGAGGTTGTTATCAGTGCAGTAGAGCCTTCTGGATTTCTTCATCAGATGGAGGCTAGACCCACGGACGGTATTCGCGTGGTGTCTGAATTCCCGGATGTCTTTCCGGATGATTTGCCAGGTATGCCGCCTGAACGCGCCATTGAGTTTTGTATTGATCTCTTGCCTGGCACAGCTCCTATTGCAAAGCGGCCCTACCGTATGGCACCTATAGAGCATGAAGAAGTTAAGAAGACTATTGATGAGTTGCTAGCCAAGGGCTATATCCGACGCAGCTTCTCTCCTTGGGCTTTTCCATTGCTGCTAGTAGATAAGAAGGATGGCTCGAAGAGGATGTGTGTGGATTATCGGGAGCTGAATGCAGTTACTATCAAGAACAAGCATCCACTGCCCCGTATTGAGGATCTCTTTGATTTGCTTCGAGGTGCTCGTATATTCTCGAAGATTGATCTTCGTTCGGGATATTTTCAGCTGAGGATCCGTCCTGGGGATATTCCGAAGATGGCATTCACCTGCAAGTACGGGCTATATGAGTATACAGTCATGTCCTTCGGCTTGACTAATGCCCCGGCTTACTTCATGCATCTGATGAACATGGTTTTCATGGATTATCTGGATGTTTTCGTGGTGATCTTTATTGATGATATTCTGATCTTCTCCAAGACAGAGGAAGAGCATGAAGAGCATCTGAGGCTCGTGTTGCAGAGATTGAGAGAGCATCAGCTGTATGCCAAGTTCAGCAAGTGCGAGTTCTGGATTGACGAGGTTCCATTCCTCGGTCATGTTATCTCTCAGGGAGGCATTGTTGTTGATCCGAGCAAGGTGAAGGATGTGCTAGAGTGGGAGACACCACAGACAGTAAAGGAAGTCAGGTCTTTCTTGGGCTTAGCAGGATATTATCGGAGGTTCATTGAGAATTTCTCCAAGATCGCGAAGCCTTTGACTTCTTTGTTGGAGAAAAATGTGGCTTTCATGTGGACTGATGAGCGTCAGAGGGCCTTTGATGAGCTGAAGAAAAGGTTGACTACGGCGCCAGTCCTGACTCTGCCAGACCAGACGAAGAGGTTCACGGTATATTGTGATGCTTCGAAGGATGGTCTTGGGTGTGTTCTGATGCAGGAGGGCAGAGTGATAGCTTATGCTTCACGGCAGTTACGTCGGCATGAGCTGAATTATCCTACTCATGATCTTGAGTTAGCCGCGGTTGTGCATGCTCTGAAGATTTGGAGGCATTACTTGTATGGGCAGCGGTGTGATATCTACACTGATCACAAGAGCCTCAAGTATATTTTCACGCAGAATGAGCTGAACATGCGGTAGAGAAGATGGCTAGAGTTGGTCAAGGACTACGATATGGAGATTCACTATCATCCGGGCAAGGCCAATGTTGTAGCAGATGCTTTGAGCAGAAGGAGTTATGTCAACATGGCCGTTGCTTTCCAGATGCCACCAGAGTTATGCGAGGAGTTCGAGCAGTTGAGTCTGGGTTTCTTGCATCATACTTCCAGTGCAGCATTTGAGGCAGTACCGACCCTAGAGTCAGAGATCAGGCAGCATCAGAAAGATGATGAGAAGCTGCAGGAGATTCGTGAGTTGCTCAAGAAGGGCAAGGCTCCTCATTTCAGAGAGGATGATCAGGGTACCTTGTGGTATAAGAACCGGATCTGTGTGCCAGATGCGAAGGATCTTCGGAAGTTGATTCTGAGTGAGGCCCATGATACAGCTTACTCTATTCATCCGGGCAGCACGAAGATGTACTATGATCTGAAGGAACGTTTCTGGTGGTATGGGATGAAGCGTTCAGTAGCAGAGTACGTGGCTATTTGTGACACCTGTCAGCGTGTCAAGGCTGAGCATCAGAGGCCAGCAGGTCTATTGCAGCCTTTGAAGATTCCAGAGTGGAAATGGGAGGAAATCACGATGGACTTCATTGTTGGATTGCCTCGTACTCAAAAAGGGTACAACTCCATTTGGGTAGTAGTGGATCGTTTGACGAAGGTTGCTCACTTCATACCAGTGAACACTACTTACTCCGGTGCCAGACTTGCGGAGTTGTACATCTCTCGGATTGTCTGCTTGCATGGTGTGCCGAAGAAGATTATATCTGACAGAGGGTCTCAGTTCACTTCTCGTTTCTGGGAGCAGCTCCATGATTCGTTGGATACGAAGCTGCGATTCAGTACGGCTTATCACCCTCAGACAGATGGGCAGACAGAGAGAACCAACCAAGTGTTGGAGGATATGCTGAGAGCTTGTGCCATTCAGTACGGTACTAGTTGGGATAAGTGCCTGTCTTATGCTGAGTTTTCATATAACAACAGCTATCAGGCCAGTCTGAAGAAGTCACCCTTCGAGGCATTGTATGGCAGAAAGTGCAGAACTCCTCTCTATTGGGATCAGATCGGTGAGAAGCAGCTCTTTGGCCCTGAGATCATAGATGATGCAGAGCAGATGGTTCAGGCTGTGCGAGAAAATCTGAGGATTGCACAGAGCAGACAAAAGAGCTATGCTGATGGCAAACGGAGAGACCTGACTTTCAGTGTCGGTGATTATGTGTATCTGAAGGTGTCTCCGATGCGAGGAATCCGCAGATTCAATGTCAAAGGGAAGTTAGCACCTCGTTATGTGGGGCCATTCAAGGTGCTAGAGCGGAAAGGCGAAGTTGCTTATCGCCTGGAGTTACCTCTCAGCCTCTCAGGAGTTCATGATGTTTTCCATATATCTCAGCTGAAGAGATGTCTGCGAGTACCCGAGGAGCACGCACCCCTGGATGGAGTAGATGTCCAGGAGGATCTGACTTATACTGAGCATCCGGTGAAGATTCTGGAGACATCAGAGAGGGTCACTCGGAACAAGCGCATCAAGATGTGCAGAGTTCAGTGGAGTCATCACAGTGAAGCTGAGGCTACTTGGGAGCGAGAAGATGAGTTGAAGAAGACATATCCAGATCTCTTTGCTAGCCAGCCCAGCTAAATCTCGGGGACGAGATTTCTTTAAGGGGGTAGGGTCTGTAACACCCTAATTTAAATTTCAGTATTTTTCAATAAATTTAATTGGCTTCATTTAATTTTCTAAGGTTTATTGTGTTTAGTTGGCATTTAATCTAATTTTTGTTCATTAAGTAATTAAAATTTATCATAGGTTTAAATTTTTGTTGTTGCATTCATGCTGGTGCATACTTTTATTTGAGCGTGGTTTGAATTCAAATTCAAATTTGAATTCGAACTTTGTTTGAATTAGATTTAGAAAGGAGAAGAGTAGAAAAAAAGAAAACCCAAACCCTTAACCCAGCCCAAACCCAACCCAACAGCAACCCAGGCCCGGCCCAGCGCGGCCCAGGTCTCCCTCTCCCTTCCCGCGGGCCCACTTCGGCCCAGCTCGCCTCCCGCTCCGGCCCAGCAGCAGCCCAGCCTTCCTTTCCTTTCCCCGGCCCGCTCCTTTCCTTCCCTGGCGGCCTAGTCCGCGCGCCCGCAGCCCAGCACCATCCCCAGTCCGGCCCATGGCCAGTTCCCTCTTCCGCGCTGGCCCAACGCCCTCTCGCCCACGCACCCAGCCCAGCGCCCGCTCCTACCTTTCCCGCACGGCCGCCACCCGCACGCCCGCGGCCCATCTCCCTTTCTCCCCCGGTCTGCTCGCACACGGCCCAGCGCCACGCCCCGCTCCAGCCCATCCCGGTCCGGTCCAGTCTCCTTCGCAGCCCAGGCCGCGCGCGCCGTTCTCCCCGCTGCCACTGACCCGACGACCCCACCCTGTCAGAGCTGCCTTCCTCCTTCAGCTCGCCCGCAACGACCGCGCCGAGATCATTGCCGTGATCTCTGGCGACTCCCTGCCATAAACCACCTCCGAAATCCTCGGCACATCGCCTTTAAACGCGGCTGCGCCATCTCTGTGCCGCAGCACCCCCAACGCCATCCACAGCTCCCAACCCTAGCGCCCCGTCGTGCCGTTGCTCGGAGCAGAGGTCAGCGCCGCCGCATTCCCGGTGCTCCCTGGCGCCTCCACCACCGCGAGCCGCAGGAGGAGCTCAGCCCGGAGTCCACAAGCTTCCCCGAGCACGCAGCCTCCGACCTCGGCCCCGCTGCCCCGTGGAAGAGCTCCGTTGTTTGACGCCACGCCGCCGTGCTGTCGCGGATCCACCTCTGCACCGCCACTCTCCCTCCTCTACGCCTCCCCGGACCTTCGCGCCGCGGTAACGAACCTCCCCGCGCCTCTTTTTGCCTCGGCCTGTCCCTGTCCCGTGCGAAATTTGTCACCGGTATGCCGCCGACCCGCCTCGCTGCCGAGCAACTCTCTCCGAGCCTCCCCGTGCTCATATGTTGCATCAGGTGAATCACGCATGGCGTGATGAACCTCCTGGGCTGAACTGCGCCTCAAATTGAGCCCCGCAGCACCCTTTTCGCCATCTCCGGCGACCTTGCCGCAGAGCGCCGCCGCGCGCCACCGGTTGCGCCGCCGCCCGAACGCCCAGCAGCCCTCGGCCGTCCGATCTGAGATCGGCGCGCAGGATTAGAAATCGCGTACCGCTTCGCCCGAGCCGCGCGATCAAGATCCAACGGCTCAGATCGGCGCATACCGCTTCGTCCTGGAGTTTTTGCATAAGAGCCCCTACGTTTCTGGGTATTCAACCCGCCATCCCAGCCAGTGTAAAAGTAATTACACTGAAGCCCAGTTTTTAACACTTAGCCCCCTGGCCTTTCTACTTTTAGTACCCGCGGTCCAGCCCTGGCATTTTTGTGAGTTAGACCCTGAAGATTTAGTTTATTTACGTCTAGGCCCTCGGTTTTTGCAGAAAACCCCCTGGAACTTCAGTTTTCTTACAAATAAACCCCTAGAACTTGTTTTTAGCCTAGATTATGCGTTTTAGCTCCGTTTTTAGCGTTCTTTATATCCACGGAATCGTTGTAACGCGTAGAATAGTTTTAGACTAGTTTAGTGTGCTGTTTTTATGTATTGTTGTACTGTTTCTTAGTTTTTGTTAATGTTTGCTTGTATGCTTATTATTGTGCATTGTTTTGGCCATGTGTTCGTGAGTAGACGTTGATCCATCTGAGGAGCCCCAGTACCAGTACCCGGAGCAGCAGTCTTCTGAGCACTTTGAGCAGCAGCAGGAGCAGTACGAGGAAGGCAAGTATAACATGAACAACCCATCACTTTTAAATACATTTTCATACTGCATTTTAATACTGTATGCCTTTAAGGATTTCCTAGCCACTTTATATCCTTTATATATATCCTTGGGTTGCATTATGGTTAGTTGTGCTAGGTTGCTGCGCTATAACACACTCTGGTCCTTTTTAATTAAATTGATTAATGGTTTACTTGAATTTAATTCTGAGAGTGGCACTCTGTGTGGCTTGAGTGGCTCACTTCTCGTTAAAAGATGGTTTTTTTTAGAAACATGGTTTAGGGGGCCAGCACGGTGCTTAGTGCTTGGTTGGCCACTCTCCATAAGGACCGGTTCATAGAGCGACAACCTGGGACAACAGCGCTACCACAAGGCTAGAATGGGATAGACTTGGCGTAATAATTAGATCTTTTTGGTTTGGAGTAACTTACCTGCGGGGCAAGAGTAGTAAGCTTCAATGGTCCCTGCTCCTCCGGCTTGGTCTGTGCTTGGATTGCGCTCCTGTGCTTGTACCCCCGGAGGTGGGCCCCATCGTCGCCGACCTATCTCTCGCGGTTACGCCTTACCAACGAGATTCTTTTTAAAGGCCTCGTAGTGAGTCGCTGGCCATCTCACCTAAGGAAGTGTGATGAACAACTGGCGTAGCTCACGACTTGTGGGTAAAGATGTGCAACCTCTGCAGAGTGTAAAACTGGTATACTAGCCGTGCTCACGGTTATGAGCGGCCCAGATCCTCCTTTTGATTAGTGAAGTTATCTCCTTCCGACGAGGGAGGTGCTTCTCGGGGTTTACCTTGGTGGCTTGGTTTTGGTTTGGTTTCTCAGTAGTAACATGTTTAATCTTGATTAATTACTATGTAACTGGGTTAATGGTAATTCATCAACTCGTAGTAAATAGCTTTAATAAAATTTTGCCAACACTTAAAAGCTAATGCAGTTGAGTCATCCAGCCTAGAGCCTCATAGTTTGTGTTATACTTGTTGAGTACAAGTTGTGTACTCACCCTTGCCTCTTCTCTACTTTTTCCTCTTGGCTACGCTACTGCTGCTCAGTTCCTGCCGACACGAGGGAGTTCGTCCAGCGCTACCAGGACTACGAGGACTTCTAGGTGCTTCGTCTCCCAGTCGACGTCCCTGTGGCGCCCTGCTTCAGCTTCGGAGAGCTTTTATCGTATCTTGTACTTCGCTTCCGCTGTATCAGACATTTATGTCATTATTGTAATAAATAACATTCGTATTTCGATTTATTATGTCTTATTCGTGATATGTGCTATGATATACTGTTCATTCTGTTGTTTATACGTGTGACTTGATCCTGGCACGTATATGATTGCTCGGTTTATGTTCTTTTATAAACCGGGTGTTACATCCGATGGCCGGAACTGGGGTCCCACTCCTGGTCCATTCTTGCATGCGCCGGTCTCGGGCCTGTCTGAGGCTCTCCTGTGCCACTGCTTCACTGCTGATCGCGGCTGCGGCTCTTGCCTCGGCTTGGGCTGCTCGGACCTGTTGGAGCCTCACCGCGAGTTCAGCTTGCTCGGCACGATTGGTCTGCTCCCTCAGCAGGTGGGCCTGCTCATCGAAGAGTTGGTCCAAAGCGACCAGATAGTTAGCCACTTGGTACAAAGGGTCTACTTCATGGCGGCGCCGTTCCAGGCTTCTCATGCGGGCTTCCCAAACAGGGGTCTTGATGGCCGGCGGAAAGAACCTCATTGGCGTGGGTGCTAGGTGTTCTTCGAAAATCCGGCATAGGTACCGAAGTGCCTTTCTGACAGCCAAGGGATAGGTGTCTTGGTGCCTGAATCCCGTAGCGGTCACTCGCCACGACTGGATGTTGGGGTGGCGCTCACTTCTGGCGATGACAATGATCACCCTGCAGCGGAGAGTGCCATGATGCTCGTACTCTCTGCTGTAGTACCTTGGGCGTTCCGTAACGCCAAGGCTTTCCAGGGCGTTGATCAACAGGCTGGGGAAGCCAAGTGCAGCTTGACAGTCGCCCTGGGTCCATCCTTTCTCAGCCATCTGAAAATAAAGATAGAGTGAATATCTTGCGCGAATATTCGCGGTACACAAAAGGGGTAGATGGTTTTTATTTATGGCATCACGATGGGGTACAACTTCATGGGTACATGATTATTAGAGCAAAGGTTCTAGCTTAGAGACTACTCCTATCATGGGGATTCTTCCTCAATTCTAAAGGAGCGCTTCTTCAGTGGAAGGTGCTGATCCATCACATCATCCTCGGTCTGAGTTCCTTTATCCCAGTGGGTTTCTTCGGGTTCTTCTTCTTCAGTCTGAGCGCTAACGTCCCAATGGGTTTCCATGGGTTCTTCCTCTTCTTCGTCTTCCTCTATCCATCCACCTATTCCCCAGCGAGCCTCGTACTTCCGCATCTGAGCTTGGAGAGCGGCTAGCGAGTTCTCGGCACGTGCGGCCCTTGTCCGCTGCTCTTCCAATTCTGCCTCTTTTTCATCCATTTGGACTTGGAGAGCGGCTAGGGAATACTCGGCATGGAAAGTCCTCGACCGTTGTTCCTCCATCTCCTGGGTTGCTTTTTCTGCTCTATGGACCTGCTGTTTCAGTTGTGCTGCTTGCTCGCGATAGAGCTCATCCAGGCCGGTGAGGTAGATGGACAGGTGGGATACAGTGTCTTCCAGATCTTCTTCTTCCCTCCCAAGGCCTCTCATTCGGGCGATCCAGGTGCGTCCTCTTCCTTCTGTTGGCGGGAAGAACCCCATAGGAGTCCGCTGAAGGTGATGCTTGTAGATCACTCGGAGCCGTCGCAGGGCTTTACGGGCGGCTTTCCGATAGGTATCCGGGAAACGGAATCCAGTGGTGGAGATGAACCAAGGGTCCACATCAGGATAGCGGGTGCTTCTTGCTATGAAGATCATCAGGTCACACTGGAGAGTACCCTTGGAGTCGTACTCCCGATAGAGAAACTCTGGCGGATCCACAACTCCAATGCGTTCCAGGCTGAGTATCAACAACTTAGGAAGGCCGGGCTCTGCAAAACAGATTCCGCCGATCCATCCATTGTCAGCCATCTGGAACAGGGCAAGAACCAAGGGTAAGTATTTGTGTGAGGAAAGGATTAAGGATAGAAAAGTCCTAAGGTGAAAGGTCCTGAAAACGGGTTTCGCTCCTAGGGTCACGTCCTACGGCCAACCTTCGGCTCTGATACCACCTGAAGCGTCCCCTCATAAGAGAAGACTTAAATGTGATACAAAACATCAGTCCCAGGAGGCTGATGCCACATTTATTACATCAGATGGTTCAAAACCTTACAAACCTTGGCGGACACTCGATACAGATGATAATGATAATTAACCAGGCTACGACATAACACCAGACTGCAAACCACATAGGGTCTACTACGGGCTCAGAGTATTGCGACAGCGGAGGCATCTCAACAGGGCCGGTTCCACAGGCAAGGTTGGGTGTAGAACGGTAACCCTACTCGGCGTCGTCTGGCATGAAGTCTGGATCTTCTTCTGTAAAAAGTAAGAGTGGGGTGAGTACAAACGTACTCAGCAAGTCCAACCACACCCACGGAGGGGGGTTATAACAGAATAATATGCATAGGTAAATCAAGGATAAGGTTACGGTTTAATTTGCAGAAAAATGACATTTTATGCAGGGGTTTATTTTACGAAAAACCTTTTAGAAATCAGTTTTTTTGCAGTAACACAGAGATCAGGTTTTAAAACTGCTACCGGACTCCCCGTCCGTCGTAGCACACGGCACAACTGCCGGAACCAACTCCAAAACAACTCACACCAGCCCATCCCAATGAAACACTAGTTATGTGACCACACCGTAACTCGCCCAATACCGTGGGCACGGACTATTCGAATAGATTCTTAACTCTGCAGAGGTGTGCAACTTTACCCACAAGTAGGATACCACAACTCGAACACCGTCGTGTCGGTGTAGATCCCAACATAGCCATTACCCACCATAGCTAAGCCTGACTAGCCATCACGGGATGCACCAAGGGGTCATTGACCGTTCACTTAGGTATAACCGGGCATAAGTCACTCGGGGCTTATTCCTTTTCCTTAGTCACCCGTTGCTCTCAGCTCTCCTGATGGCTACCACACCAACTAGTGGGACTTATGCTACGCTGTTGCCCATTCAACGGTCGAGTGGTTTGCACGATAGTGGAGTTAGGTGAGATGACACACCAACTCGGTCCTTAGACGCGACAAGATGGATATCTCCCTTCTTTGCCCTGCCACACAGGCATAAGCACACCAATCGGCAAATCGCACAGACATGCCGTCCATCTCGCCCATACTCATCTTTCGAAAATCCACATTTTATCCCTTCCCACACGCACACATTTTCTTTATAAATCAAATAGTATTATGAGTAAAGTCCTAAGCATTCTAATATCGATTAACGTCCAAACAAAATCAGACATTAATCTAGGTGGTCAAGGAATGGTCATCACAAATCAAGGGGGTGGCTATCCAACCGTGTTTTCATGCAAGCAAAACATATGCAATTTTTATAAAGCAGGCCATTGGGTTGTGTTCATAGAAACTTAGGACAGAAACATGCATCAAAGGATGGGATTGAACTTGCCGTCTTCGTAGCCTTCGGGGAAGTCTTGTCCTTCGGGCTCGGGGTCGCGGAACTGATCCTCGTTCCCTTGCTCGTAGAACTGCTCGCTAGCGGGCTCTCCTTCGTTCACACCGCGATCTATAGCACACACAACAAGCATCCAATCAGTACAAAGACCTATCGTTGAGCTCGAAACGGAAACACATAAAATATGGAGATAGAAGTAACATCTTTGAGTGGTTTCCTAAAGGCATGGCCAAGACTTAGTTATGAGAGGCGTGGTAAAGTTTCGGGTTGATCAGAGGTCGTTTGTTACATGAAATGATGGGTTTTGTAAGGGTTTGTGGGTCGGTTAAGGGGTCAGGGGCCTATTTGTAATTAATTCGGGAGAACCCGGGGCCTGTTTATGATTTCTAAAAGTATTTGGGCCTAATAGGAAGGTGCAGGGGCCTAATTATTATTAAGTTTAAATAGTGGAGGACTTGTTTGCATAAACAGGAAAGTAGAAGGGCCCTTTTAGGAAAAAGCCCATAAGGAGTGGGGATTCTTTTGAGAACACAAGGAAGACTAGGGGGTTTTGGGCAAAACCGCCCTGTCTTCCCCTTCCTCCCGACCGAAACAGGGGAGGGGAGCAGGGGCGCCGGCGGCGTCAATCCCCGGCGGCCAGGAGCTCGGCGCCGGCCCGGGGTAGAGGGGAAAGGAGAAGGGGAAGATGGCGGCTCGATTCCCCCACCTGGCTCGGCTTGGGACGGGGCGAGGCGGCGGGTCGTCGTGAGCGGGCGGCGGCGGTCACTGGAGTCCGGCGGGGCGGCGCTGGGAGCTGCGAGGAGAAGCGGTGGTGGAGGGGAAGCTTGGGTGCGGAGGAGCGGCGCCGGTAGGCCCTTTTATAGCCGATGTAGGTCGGTTGGGGGGGGCGTGGCCGGTGGCGAGTAGGTGCCGCCCGGCGGGCGGCGCGGCGGGCCTTAATGGCGCTCGGCCGCGCTCGCGCGTCGTGGAGCGGCGCACGGGCGACGAGGTGGCGCAAGGGTGACGGGACGTGGGCGGCAGCGGCGAGCACAGGGCGGCGCTGTGCGGGGCAGCGGCGGGCGGCGCGCGGCGCGGCCAGGCGCGCACGTGGGCTCGGCGGAGCTCCCGGCGTTGCGGCTTGGCGCGTTCGCCGCGGCTCGGTGCGCGTGCGCGTGAATGGCGCTGAGTGGGGCGGGGCAGTGAGCGGCACAGCGAGGTGGCACGGCGGTGATGGCGGCCGCGGCGTGGCGCGGTCAGCCGGGGCGTCGTGTGCGTGCACGCGTGCGCGTGCGCTCGGGCGGGTGCACGCACCGGGACGGGCGAGCGAGCTGGGCGAGTCCGGGGCCGGGGCGTCGTGGTGCAGCCGGCGCAGGTGCGCGCGGGCGCGGCCAGTGCGCGGGTACGCGGTGTGCGTGCGCGACGCGGCTCGGCGCGGCGCGGCGTGTGCGTGTGCGCGCGGCGCATGGTCGGCCGGGGCAGGGCGCTGCGGTGGCGAGGCGTGAGGGCGGGGAGCGGCCGAGTGCGGAGGGCGGCGTGGCACGCGGGGCAGGCCGAGCTGGGCGTGCGCGGGGAGGTGGAGCCGGGCACGGCGGTGCTCGGAGCGGGAGGCGGCTCGGGGCAGGCGCGACGGGGAAGGAAGAGAGGAAGGAAGGAAGGAAGGAAGGAAAGAAAGAAAAAAGGAAAAAAAAGTGAAGGGAAAAAAAGGAAAAGAAAATGAAGAAAAGAAAATGGGGAAAAGGGAGAGAGAGAAAAGAAAAAGGAGGGGGAAAGGTGGCGCGCGCCAGCGGCGACCGCGGCTGCGGTCGGCCACGCGTGGCGTGCGGGACGCGGGAGGTGGGGCACGCGGTCGGAGGAGAGAGGGAAAAGGAAGGGGCGGGATTCGCGGCGGCCGGTCACGACACGTCGCGTTGGAAGGGGAAAGAGATGGGACGTGGATTGAATTCGGGTGTCGGGTTGTTCGGGAGAGGCTCTGGGAATTTAGGGTTCAGGGTTTAAGTCGAGCTCAACGAAAGACAACTTTAGCGCATGATTTATTTAGTGAATTTTCGGGATGTTACATAGACATAGTGTGGTACTGCCATGAACTTGGCTAGTGCAGGTCTTCCCAAGATAGCATGTAGGAAGATTCGAAGTCGGCTACTTCGAACTTGATGTATTCTGTCCGGAAGTTTTGTTTTGTACCAAATATGACTGGGAGAGTGACTGAGCCAATTGGAGTAGAGGAATTTTCGGGGACGATGCTGTAGAACGAAACCTTGCTTGGAGTAAGCAGACTCATGTAGTTGAGGCCTATCTTTACCAATGTGCTTGCAAAGATCAGGTTGAGCCCACTTCCGCTGTCGATGAGTACTCGAGTAAGCTTGGAGCCTTGGACGACTGGATCGAGTACTAGCGGGAACTTTCCAGGTTCAGAAAAGCTAGTCCATTGATCTTCCCTGCTGAAGGTAATAGGAAACTCACTGTATTTGAGTGGCCTCTGAATTGCTGGCTCGACTGAGAGGATCTCTCTGAGTAGGAGCTTCTGAGCTCTTTTGGAGAAGCTAGGGTCTCCTCCAAATATGACGTTGACGACGTTTTGTTGCTGTTGGAAACCATCATGGTCTTTCTTGTCGTCTTCGTCATATTTATCTTGTTTTTTCTTAGGAGCGTCTGCAGGTGCCGATTGAAAGGATTTGCGCAGGATCGTGCACACCCACATCGAGTGGTTGCTCTTGGGGTCGATTGGGCATCGCTTGTTGTGGAGAATCTTGTCGAACTGATCCTGCTGCTTGTCGCCCTTCTTACCACGCGGGGTGTGATCCATAGTGCCGACTGTATCGTCAGGCTTGCGCTTGCGCGCAGGATCCCACTGGTTGCTAGGGCCTCCACGGCCGTTGAAGCGCATCCCATTGTTGTCGTTGTTGCGGTGGGGTAAGCGACTGCGTTCTTGCTCCTCTTCGTCAGCCCAGCACTGCATCATATCCTGTAAATCTACCACTGTTTTGGGGCGATTACGCCCGAAGTCGCGGTACAGGGATTGGACGGAGATGCTGCTCTGGAAGTAGTCGATGATGTCGTCGTCAGCGATGTTAGGGATGGTGGCTCTTGTGTCAAAGTAGCGCTTGACGTAGGATCTGATCGACTCGCCTTGCTCCTGTTTGCACATGGACAGGGCGTGTCGAGTAGCTACTCGGTGTAGAGACCCTTGGAAGTTGTCGATGAAGGCCTTCTTGAGGTCATCCCACGAGTGTATGTACTCGCGCCCCAAGCTTTCGAGCCACGTGAGGGGTGCGAGCTCCAGGGCCATCAGGAAGTAGAGGACCTTGGTGTTGGTGTCTCCCCCTGCAACATTAATAGTGGTCGAATATAAACGTAACCATTGAGCAGAGTCTTGCTTACCGTCGTACTTCTGGATGTTTGTCGGCTTGAAATCCTTTGGGTACTCGATGTTGTTGAAGACTCTGCTGAGGGCGAGGAAGCGATCGGAGTTGTCCGCAAGCTGTGCTCTGCGTCTTGCGTTGATGATATCCCGTGCATCCACGATGGAGTCGGCTACCTCTTCCCTGTTGTGCCCATGGTTGTTGTTGCGGTTTAGCTGAGGCCCAGGAGCTTGGTTTGCTTGCGGTTGGCCACCCCTGGGGCGATGACTGCTCGCAGCTTCCTGATCCTCTTGATTTCTTTGGTTTTGCTGCTCCTGTTGTTGTTGATGCTTGTGGCTTCCGGGGGTACGGCTTGCCTGAGGTATGACTGTTGCAGTAGCACTTGATCGCGTACCGTGGAATGAGGACAGCGGGTTCTGTCTCTTGAGTTGTTCAACAGCGTTCTTGGCGAGATTTATAACTCGCTCTATCTCTGGATTCCGGGGCATCGTCATAAGTCGCAGGGTTGCTTCTGTCATCGCAGCAATTGGTGTTCTGAAGACCGGGTCTGCAACGTTATTGAATTCGTTGTGGAGGTTGTGCGGAGGAAGATGAGCACGTTCAGCTGCATGAACCCTGCGCTCCTCTTTACGTCGATTTCTTGCCCTGCGAGCTGTGCGAGTAGCCTCATCTTCATCTGGTGGAGCATCTAGGGTTAGATTATCTGCTGAAATCCGATCCAAGGCTTCGTTTGGATCATGCTGACTAGCTTCGGGTTGTTGGATGATGACTGGAACCAAACGTTCAGGCGAGAAGCTTTCCAAATCTGAGTTGTAGTCAGCTAGAACAGTTTCTCCGGAACCAGTTTCTCTCTCGGTTGCGAGGGGAGTACCGTGCTGAAACGGAAGATCATCAATACTTGCGACTTCCCAAAAGTTGTCGAGTAGTTCCGCGAGGGTATGACTTCGGTAAGATTTGAGTTGCATCTTTGCCAGCGCATTGGAGATGCGATCCAGGCTATCTTGAGGTGACTTGACTAGATCTGGGTATACATCGAAAACGGGTGCCTCCCGGCTAGCGGTGACTGTTGACGCTCCTTAGAGCGCCAATTTACGTACCGCAAGCGCACGGATCGTGTAGCTTTTCCCTTAAAGTATTCCCCCAAGGTTTATCAATCCATAGAACAAATGTATTACTATGCTTAACTAAGCACTAATGATGTTGGTAAAAGATCTATATTGAATGATTGAATGTGAAATAGATCTAATCTAACCAATCTAATCTAATCTAGACTAGTGAGCAATGGTAGGTGTGTGCACAAGATATGAAGAGCATTTGTCCATAGGGTCTAGGATCACTAGAGATGTAATCGCCAAGCAACGAAGAACGGATCTAATCTACCAAAGGTGTGTTCCTAGATCAAAACCTTTCCCTCCCGCATACTGTCACTACACGAGGATAATCTGTAACGAATCAACAAGAACACGATAGTTGATGTAATCTAAGTAAACCATGCAAGAGCAAAGAAAACCCAAAGCCAAGTCGTGAACTATTAGGCATCAAAGCATCATCAACAAGAATCATGATAGATCAATCTCATAAAGGATTCGGCAATTACAACTCAAGATCTCCTTACAACCCCATGAACAAACAAGGACTTTACCCCATGAAGCTAAGCGAAGCATAGTCGATCATGGTGACGAAATCTCCGGCAAGGGATGGATCACTTGCTGTCCTCCAACTTGCAGCGGCGCCGAGGAACGATGAGGCCTCCGGTGTCGCCTTTCTCTTGTGTCTAACTCGAATGGATCTCTGAAACTCGTCTCTGGATGCTCTCTCTCTCTCTGTGATCTCTGCGATCCCCCTCTTTGACGGCGGCTTCGGGGTATATATAGGCGGTTCTGGTCGGCGGTTTTGGTAAAACACAGATTAGGGTTGACACATACTTCGCGCTGAAGAAAATTGAGGCCGATTGGGCCCCGGAATGGGCTGGGCCGGTCGGCTCAGAGGGCCCCAGGCCGGCCGGCCTGGGCCCTTTCTGGCCCTTTCGGTCCCATCTTTCGCATGCGGCTTCTTCTCCTTATTCCTCATCTTAGTCCAGTTGTGACCATGCGTCAAAACATCTCCGAAAATGTCCAATTTCTTGCCAAAACACAACATGCTCCAAAATCCAGGACAAAATCGAAAACGGTCAAGTTCGGGTGCCAAGTGGCGGGTTAGTACATCCCGAAGAATTTACCAAAATCACTCCTAATCATATAATAAAATGAGTACTTAAGGAGCGCCAACAGTGACCAAGTGGTTTTCGACGCGGAGTAGATGATCCAAGCTATTTTCATAGATGGATTTAATCATCTGTTTATAAGAAGATGATGAATTGCGCAAGCCGAAAACTGGTTGAGCAAAAGGAGTCCCAATCCGAGTAGATTTCGGTTTGAGATTGATCTGAGTCCAAGTGGAACTCGAGTTGTCTTCGAGTTTCGCCTCAATATCCTTGGCGAGGTCGGGAAGCAACATGATGCCGTGATCGTTTGATCCGACGAGTTTGTTGGAATCTTCCGACGTGGTGATCTTCGGTGCGGGAGAGTTGGTTAGGTGGCTGTCGAAGCCGCCCAAACCATTGGCGATGCAGACCCACGAGCCGAAGATGAAGGTGACGCCTTGAGGAGGCGCCATGGTGCTGAAAACGAAGGTGGCCATCGAACTCGTCGATGAACTCGCTGAGTCCCCTACATGGCGCGTCAGCTATCGATGTTTACCGCCAAGCCTGCTCAGGGATACCCTTAGTAGTAAGGTTTGTAGGTAGAGATCGACGGTTCTGCAACTCGATGGTGCAAGGAACATAAAGATTTAGACAGGTTCGGGCTGCGTGTTGCTTAATACCCTACGTCCTGTGTGGTGGTTTGTATTGCCTTGGGTGTTGATGTCTTTCGAGGGGGTCCCTGTCCGCCCTTATATATCCGGGGGGATAGGGTTACATGGAAAGTCTTAGCTGAGTACAGTTGGAGTCCTACTACAGCACGATCAGTTAGTTTCCTTTGTATTGCAGCTAGTTCTATGCCTATTCGGGTAGTTTACAAGAGAGTTAAGGCACATCCATGAGCTATCCCTTACTCTAGAACATTCTATGAATATAAGCAGTCCCGCTGTCCCGGGTCTGACACCCGGCCCTCGCGAGCTCTGGGATGAGGGTCTCTTCCACCACTGGCGCCGTTGACGCCATCGCCGCTACCGTGGCGCCCACACACCAGCCCCCGAGGGCCCAGGGCGAGGGTCTCTCCCTCTTCTCGGCTGGTGGGACGCTCCTGCGCATCCCCACCAATCCCTCCTCCTCCTGCTTCCGGCTGAGCGGCGTCATCCGTGCCGCCTTGGCCGGCTTCGTCCTCGGCATCTGGCCGAGTGGCGTCATTCGCATCACCACAGCCGGGCTCGACTTCGACATCCGGCCGGGCGGCGTTCCCCATGCTGCCCCAGCCAGCCCCCTCCTCGGCGTCGGCCCGAGTGGCCGCCGCTGCACCGCTCTGACCGGCGTCGTTCCCGCTCTTCTGCGCTCGGGTCTGCTAGGCCAACTGGGCCTCCCGAGCCATTGCCTCTCGGAGCTTTGCGGCCTCTGCCTCTAGGATCTGGCCCCCTCCGGTCAGGGGCTACGGCGCCGAATGCGGTGTCGCACTCGCCCCGATCTTGAGGGCCTTGGTCGGCGCAAGGTTGCACCGCACCAGACCCTCGGAGGTGGCCTTGTGGCTGGACAAAGAGGGAGAGAACGCTGAAGTCAGCGGGACCGAGGAATCAAATGAACAAGTGTGAAAAACGGAATCAAAATGACTTACTCTGACAGGAAACTCAGCTTGCACTTGCTCGTGCCGCTCCTACGAGCCCGCGGCACGCCGACGCCTCCTGACGACTGGTCTGGGGGCGTCGCCCTCGGGTCGACCTGAACCCTCGAGGCCGTCTACCCCGGCATCTCCGTACTCGCTGCAGACGTCCTGCTGCCTGACGGTGTCGCAGACGCAGGCGTCTGCCTTCCCGTCGCCGCCGCTGGCACCGGTGATCTCCCACCCGCCGCCGGCGCGGGAGACCTCTGTCCTGTCGCCGGCGCAGGCGACCTCTGCCCCGCCGCCGGCGTGGGCGACCTCCGCTCCACCCTCACTGCGAGCGTCACTATAAGTGTTGCTGGCGCGAGCCTCCCCTCGCCCAGCGTCATCGTTGAGGCCCCGACGTCGGCCCCTCGCTGGGCTGGTAGGAAGTCATCCGACTCCGAGAAATCGACCCCGCCAGTCGAGGAATCCTCCTCCTAGGTGGACTCGGGCATGGACAGCGGCGGGAGGCCCTCCCTCCGTGCTATGCGCATGTCTTGTCGTGGTTTTCCTTCATCTCCCTCTTCCTGGCGACGGTCTCCTTCGCCGCGTCCTTCCTCTTCTTCACTGCCTCTGCGTGCAGGTGGTTCGCTTCGTGGGCTTCGGGAAGCGGGGGCTTCGAGACATAGCCTTTGCGGCTTAGACCCTGCAAGCGCGACCAAGTCAGGAGCAACAAGTAGGGGAAGAAACGGCGCAAAATTGGCAACAATCGAAATCCAGGCTCACCAGACTGATGTACCCCTTCTCGGGGTGCATCTTGATCCTCTAGAGATCCTCGGGGTTGGAGGGGAACCGCGGCACCGTGCCCCTCGCCCTCTGGGCAGCAGCGTCGAGGGGGAGCAGCACGCTCGACATCCTCGAACCCTCAGCCGCGGCCTCGGGGGTAAGCTCGAAGATTGACAGCCTCCTCTCCATGAGAGGAATCACCCTCTGGCGATGGAAGTTCGCGACGACAGCAACCGCCATCAGCCCCTTCTTCACCAAATGCTGCAGCGCGTCGGTGAACACCTCGAGCCTGGCCTGCTGCTTTGGGGGCGACACCCCCAACCCCACAAGTCCGGCTTCTCCCAGAGCACCTTGTTGGTGAATGCCGGGAGCCGCTCGTCATCGTTGCGCAGGTAGAACCACCCTTGGGTCCACCTGGGGTTGTTCGTGGTCATCTTGCTGGGGATGTACAGGTTCGCCCTCTGCCTGCGCACGTGGACCATAAGGCCACCGGCGCGGGCGTATCTCCTCGGCTGGCCCTGGACGGAGTCGGTGTAGAGCTCGTTGCGGAACAGATGGATCCACAAGTCCCAGTGTGCCTCCATCCCCAAGTATCCCTCGCACACAGCGACGAAGACTGCCACCTGCAAGATGGAGTTGGGGGTGAAGTTGTGCAGCTCCACCCCGTAGTGGTCACAGAGCGCGCGGATGAACCTGCCGGCGGGGACGCCGAACCCCCGCTCATGGAGCCACACGAGGCTCATGATGTAGCCACTCGGGGGCTTCGGAACCACCTCCTCCGCCCGCGGAGCGACCCACACCGACCGCGACGGGTCGGTGTTCGGCGGCAAAAGCCCGTCGTCGACTAGCCCCTTCAAGACCGCCTCGGTGGCGGCGGACTTCCCCCATGGCAGCGGCTCCTCGTACTGCACCATCACCCCGGATCAACGGGGATCGCGCGGAACAGGCTCGGATGAAGGCAAAGGTGCGCTCGCCCCTCTCTTCTTCCTCCTCTCGCTTCTTGGCGCTTCTTGGCACTGGGCTCTGGATGCAGGGGAGGCGAAGAAGGCAGGGGATGCGAACGCAAATGGCCAAGTGAGCCAAACAGATCCCCCCTCTCTCTTTTATTCACCGCCCCGAGCGGATTCGCCGCGGCGGCCCCCAAATCTACAGCATTAAATGTGGGAGATTTTACAGCTACCGACAGCTGGGCCCCACGACCGCACAGACCCCCACGCGCATGCGCAGTAGTAATCGCGGTGCGGTAACCGACATAGGCGGCAGCACTGTGGCGCCGTCTTGTCAGCCGGCCGCCGCCCACGCCTCTCCACCTGCCCGAGGTGACTGCCTCAAAAGGCGCGCCCACGCCGGACCGCACGCACCGGGCCACATCGCCCACTATCAGCGGAAGACCTGCACACACAACCGGCAACTCCGCGCCGTTTGCCAACCGTGACGGAATATTACCTCCGGGGGTTCCTTACAGTTGAAGGAATTTTATTCCGAGGCCTTACTGATCAGGGGCTCGAAGCCTGGCCCGTCGAGAGTTTGACAGGCGCCCCAGATTGCTAGGGTCAGGGACTGCACGGATGTGCCGAACAAGCTACCCTCGAACACGGAGTTCGAGACATCCTACGCAGTGTTCAAGGCCAGTCGAGGGTGCCTAGCAGGGGGATCACATCGAGGGAGAGCACCGAGCCCTCGGACCCAATCGAACGGGTCCGAGCCCCGCCTAGCGAACCATTGCGAGCGCTTTATGTGACGTGTCCATGGACCACAAGCCGACCCTTATCGAACGGGGCACAGGCATCCACTTGAACCACCCGCTAACAGCTCACCGAAGCAACCATGGCTCGCGGCCGGGCATGGGTAGCATGGCGTGCTTCACCCCTCCTCCCTTCGGAAGGCGATGAGGGTCGTAACGAAAAGTGGAGGGTCCCCTGAACACCTTCACATAGGCCGGGGCTCGGGGGCTCCTCGCACGCCGCGGCTCAGGCCGCACCCTCGAATGAGTCGGCTACCGTCGATTGTGAAATCCCACGTGTCGAACAAACCCTCCGCGCTTACACTCGCCTGCCGGATTGATCAACAGAGTCGCAAGCCACCGTACCAGCATGAAAACGCCAAAGTCGACTGAAAGGAACGCCGAGGCCGGCTGAAAAAGAAGCTGGGCGACTGCCGCACCTGGTCGACCAGGCAAGCCGACGTCTATAGCCCCTAGACGAGAGCAAGCACTCCTCTAAGGCCTCGAGGGCTACACCCGCGGGTGCGCTGACGCGCCCCCATGGAGGAAACTTCACACATTCGAGGATCAAAACCCCAGCCTAGCACCCGAGCTTTCCCCTCATTCCCGCTAGTGTTGGGTTCGGGGTCAGACCCATCTCAACCCACAGCCCCCGGCTCTGAGTAAGGCCGCAAGCACCCAGTTCTTCCCTTAGTTTCCATCTAGCTCCGCAATCTGGCTCGAACCTTCCCATCAGTGCGGCGGTGACACTCCCAGCGGCAACGCCATGGTGCCCGAGGCGACTATGATCTGTATAGATGTAACGACCCGGCCCGGGAGAACGGCTAAGATTTACTCTACACGTTGAGTAAACCACACCTGCTAATTAATTCTCTTGCGCTTTCGTCCTCGCTTCGCGCAAAAAAGATCGAACCGGAATTAACTAACTCTCCCTGGGCTGGTATTTAAGTTGGGCAGCACTCCCTTCCGTAACCAGTATGGGATCAATCACACATAGCTACAGTGCCCCGGCTGCTGCAGTACCCGAAACCCCTTGCTGCTACAGTAACAGACCCAAATTGGCCCAGCCCAGCAAGCCCTGGGCTGTTACAATCACCCCCCCCCCCCTAGGACTCGACGTCCCCGTCGAGTACTAGACCAACCTAAATACCAGATCTCCTCTCTTGGCCACGTCCCATACATCTAGTGCTAACGGTCCCATGTACCACGTCCGTGCGTCCAGTGCCAACGGTAACTGTGCCACGTCCGTGCGTCCAGTGCCGGCGCATCCTCGATGCCCGCGCATCTGTGCCCACACGCGCCCGTCCACATGCCAGTGGCATTTCCGACCACGCGCCCGTGCTCATGCCCGCGCACTTCTGCCCGTATGTGGCGTGAAACCGCGAGAGTCGGCTCTGATACCACTGTAACGACCCGACCCAGGAGAACGGCTAAGATTTACTCTACACATTGAGTAAACCACACCTGCTAATTAATTCTCTTGCGCTTTCATCCTCGCTTCGCGCAAAAAGATCGATCCGGAATTAACTAACTCTCCCTGGGCTGGTATTTAAGTTGGGCAGCACTCCCTTCCGTAACCAGTATGGGATCAATCCCCCGTAGCTACAGTGCCCCAGGCTGCTACAGTACCCGAAACCCCTTGCTGCTACAGTAACAGGCCCAAATTGGCCCTGCCCAACAAGCCCTGGGTTGTTACAATAGACAACTCGGAGTGGCCTTACCACCGTTTCTCTGTCGGCGAACTCCGATCTTGAACTAATCTCCTCTAGCAACACCCGCAGGTGCACTGACGCGCCCCCGCGGGGAAAACCAAACCCCCACGTCAGCATCCGAGTCGCAGTCGAGGGATGAAACCTCTGCAGGGCTGATGCTCATCCCTACAAAGGCTCGGGGGCTACTGTCGTGTACCATGATTAGGGGCACCCTAACTAGGGGACTAAATCGCCCTCAAAACGCAAAACACGTGTTAAGCGATCGGGCCCATGAAGGCCTACAGTCTCCTTCCGATCCAAAGGAAAGGAAAGGACTCAAAGAGGCACAATTGACACTCGGCCCACGGCCTGGCTCCACAGTGCAGCCCATCCGAACTCCTTCGAACCCGCGGAGCGATGTCCACCTCGCACGAGGCCTCACTGCCGAGGCCCTCGACAGCACCCCGCATCTCCGCCTCGCTCGAGGGTAGCGAGCCTACCCTCGGAAGAGCGGATCGACTTCGTCTCGCTCGAGGCCACCCCTCGGCAGAAGAAACTAGTGACCCATCTGCTCATCCGGCCGCCGTACGGAGGCATTAAATGCCAACAACTCCACCGCAACACCCGGGTCACACGGCGTCAGGCCACCACTCCGCACAGCGGTTGTGACTAGAATCCCATCCACCAACTCCGGTCGCTGCTCAGCCACCCCCGGTACTGTGGCGCCACTGTGGGAACCTGCGACGCCCAGTGCGAACGTGCCCAGCACTGCTCCCGTCACTGTGTTGCCTACTCCCCGTACTGCCCCGTGTACTTTCTCTGTTGCGAAACCCTCGATCGGCATGGGCGCGACCCTCGAACACGGCCCGGGCCTTAACCAAAGCAAGACCCCCGCCCGCAAGACCCTCGGCGCCCGCCACGTCGAGCACGAAGGACGGTACCCTCCATAGCAATCACCACGACGCCCGCTGGAGCTATCAGGATGCCGGCGCGATCTCCGCAAGGCCAGGACGCCGCCCAGGACAACCGCACGCCCGGCACCATGATCTCCAGTGCCCCACAGTGTAGTTTCTACCGTAGGAATCCGCTGTGTGCCCCCGATTCGGGGAGAAGACGACGACTTCTACCCCCGTACATGTACTCCGCCCCTCCTTGTGTCTATAAAAGGGGGGACTCTATCTTCTTCATCTTCTTCTCTCTCGCTCTCTCCCTCCACGCACGCACACGCCCGCTCCCCGGAGCACGATATTGGCACTTGACTCAATCATTTAGCAGAGACTTGGGAGCTTCCCTCCCTCTCTCGCCTCGCTTGTACCCCCTACTACAAGCACCCCCGGTGCAAGATAGTACAGTGCACTCGCACACCCCTTTGCTGGACGTACGGCCCTACGGCCGGAACCAGGATAAACTCGTGCATTCCTGTATTGCCTTTTGCATCAACCATCCAGGGTGAGGGATCACGCAACATCTTAATAGTTGGTGCCGGGCCGCCGGGTCAGGACACCGACACCTATTTTGCCTGGATACCTCATACCTCACAAGATTATCTGATGTTTTAAAATAGGTCGTAATAATTACCTCAGAAGTAACGGCGTTCTTCTTATAAAAAAAAATGGCGTTGTTCACAAAAACTGGCCACACTAGTATTAGTACCCCGATGCTGGTTCCACGGTCGCCCGGACGCAACCAACCTCACGGTCGATTCGACCGTGCGTGGGCCCGCACGCCACATTCTCTTTTTGGCAACCGCTTATTTCCTTTTCGGGTTACACGAGAGCCCTCGGCGCCCCTCCCAGATTTCGATTTCGAATTTTTTTCTAGGCGGGTTTTTTTTTTGCCTTTTCCTTTTTTACCCCCTGATTTCGTATTTTGAACCACCGTGACCGGCTCCCATTCCCCCCAACCCCGAATAGAGCCGTGTCGATCTGTTCATTCCCCTTTCCCCTCCTCCCCAACAGTTTTCTCCTCCGCCTTCTCCTAATCTATTCATCCCTTCATATCCCCAACAAACTTTTATGATTTAAATAAATGAAATTAATTTGTTTCGTGCTGCAGGTTGAGAGGTAGGCTGCTAGAAGAGTATTTTGATCAAAACCAAGTATCAACCACTTCCTTTTTGATAATTTTCTCTCTCTAATTTTTTCTGCAAAATCATCAAATCAAAAATTTTACATTAATTATATTTTTACCTCAAAAGTTTTCTAATCATCTCTTTTTCCCTGTACGAAATGTTTTTTTGTTGATAATATATGCTTGTTCAAAAAATGTTTACTTTCAAAAAAAATTCTCATTAAAATTTTCTAGTATAAAATTTTGTCCTCAACTTTTTTGTCCTGCTCTTTTTTGTTGACAATATGCTTCTTAAAAAAAGTTTACTTTAAAAACCTTCCTTATACAATATTTTTTCATCTTACCTCTTGAAAATTTTTCTTTCCAAATTTTCTATCTATCTAATTTTTTTTAAAAAATTATTCTTTGAAAAAAATTTATTCCCTATTTTTTCCTATCAAATCATAAAATCAAAAAAATTACATTAATTATATTTTTTTACCTCAAAAGTTTTGTCATCATCTCTTTTCCCCGTACGAAATGTTTTTTTGTTGAGAATATATGCTTGTTCAAAAAATGTTTACTTTCAAAAAAAATTCCTCATGAAAAGTTTCTAGTATAAAGTTTTTTTCCTCATGAAAAGTTTCTAGTATAAAGTTTTTTTCCTCAATTTTTTGTCATGTTCTTTTTTTTTGTTGACAATGTGCTTCTTAAAAAAAGTTTAATTTAAAAAGTTTCCTCGTTATAATTTTCTAGAGCAAAATTTATATATATCTTTTTTGCCCACCCTTTTTATTTGTTTCTCATCTTGTTTTTTTCAACTAATATTGTTTCTACTTATTTTTTTAGAAAAATATCTTTTCCAGATTGTTTTCATGTTCTCAAATGTTTCCTTGAAAAGTTTTGTCATAATATTTTCTCTTAATTATATTTTATACCCAAAGGTTTTGTCATCACCTTTTTTGCTATAAAAAAGTTTATAATAAATTATTTTTCTTATCATTATTTTTTTTTTGCCCAATCAATTTTATCCTACAGTACAATATTTTTGTCAACATTTTTTTGTTTTGTCTTTCTTCGTTCTTCACCAAGACCATATACTTTTGTATAATGGTTTTTTACTATATACTAAGGATGACCTGCCATAGTAATTAGGGTCAATGACGTCATACTGACATTCTCGTCCTAATTTATTAGGGCCAATCTTTTTGAACAAGACAAAATTGTCCCAACTGGTTAGAGTCAATCTCATTTTAACTTCTTGTCATACTCGTCCTAACTGATTAGTGTCAGTCACGTCATACTATCATACTCGGCCCAACGAGTTAGGGTGCTCTGGAATTTTTTTAGGGTTCGACTCCATAACCATATACTTTTGTATAATGGGTTTTTACTATATACTAAGGATGACCTGCCATACTCATTAGGGTTAGTCACGTAATACTGGCATTCTCATTCTAACTAGTTAGGGTCAGTCACGTCATACTGTCATACACGGCCCAACGAGTTAGGGTGCACTGGATTTTTAAGGGTTCTACTCCATGACCATATAATTTTGTATAATGGGTTTTAACTATATACTAATGATTACATGCTATACTAATTAGGGTAAGTCACGTAGTACTGCCATTCTCGTCCCAACTGGTTAGGGTTAGTCACGTAATACTGGTATTCTCGTCCTAACTGGTTAAGATCAGTCACGTCATACTGTCATACTCGGCCCAACGAGTTAGGGTGCTCTAGATTTTTTAGGATTCGACTCACTGACCATATACTTTTTATATAATGGGTTTTTACTATATACTAATGATGACATACTATACTAGTACTGCCATTCTCATCCTAACTGGTTAGGGTCAGTCATGTAATATTGTCATTCTCGTCCTAACTGGTTAGGGTTAGTCATGACATACGGTCATACTCGGCCCAACGAGTTAGGGTGCCCTATATTTTTTAGGATTCGACTCAATGACCATATACTTTTTGTATAATGGGTTTTTATTTTATACTGAGGATGACATGCTATACTGATTAGGGTCAGTCACGTAGTTCTGCCATTCTCGTCCTAACTGGTTAGGGTCAGTCACGTAATACTGGCATTCTCGTCCTAACTGGTTAGGGTCAGTCACGTCATACTGTCATACTCGGCCCAACGAGTTAGGGTGCTCTGGATTTTTAAGGGTTCTACTCCATGACCATATAATTTTGTATAATGGGCTTTAACTATATACTAATGATGACATGCTATACTGATTAGGGTCAGTCACGTAGTACTGTCATTCTCGTCCCAACTGGTTAGGGTCAGTCACGTAATACTGTCATTCTCGTCCTAACTGGTTAGGGTCAGTCACGTCATACTGTCATACTCGGCCCAATGAGTTAGGGTAGTGCTCTGGATTTTTTAGGATTCGACTCACTGACCATATACTTTTTGTATAATGGGTTTTTACTATATACTAATGATGACATACTATACTGATTAGGGTCAGTCACGTAGTACTACCATTCTCGTCCTAACTGGTTAGGGTCAGTCACGTAAAACTGCCATTTTCGTCCTAACTGGTTAGGGTCAGTCACGTCATACTGTCATACTCGGCCCAACGAGTTATGGTGCTCTGGATTTTTAAGGGTTCTACTCCATGACCATATACTTTTGTATAATTGGTTTTTTACTATATACTAATGATGATATGCTATACTGATTAGGGTCAGTCATGTAGTACTGCCATTACCGTCCTAACTGGTTAGGGTCAGTCACGTAATACTGATATTCTCATCCTAACTAGCTAGGGTCAGTCATGTCATACTGTCATACTCGACCCAACGAGTTAGGGTGCTCTGGATTTTAAGGGTTCTACTCCATGATCATATGCTTTTTGTATATTGGGTTTTAATTATATATTAATAGTGACATGCTATACTGATTAGGGTCAGTCACGTAGTACTACCATTCTCATCCTAACTGGTTAGGGTCAGTCACGTAATACTGCCATTCTCGTCCTAACTAGTTAGGGTCAGTCACGTCATACTATTATTCTCGGCCCAACGAGTTAGGGTGCTATGGATTTTTAAGGGTTCTACTCCATGACCATATACTTTTTGTATAATGGGTTTTAACTATATACTAATGATGACATGCTATACTGATTAGGGTCAGTCACGTAGTACTGCCATTCTCGTCCTAACTGGTTAGGGTCAATCACGTAATACTGTCATTCTCGTCCTAACTGGTTAGGGTCAGTCACGTCATTCTGTCATACTCGGCCCAACGAGTTAGGGTGCTCTGGATTTTTAAGGGTTCTACTCCATGACCATATACTTTTGTATAATGGGTTTTTTACTATATACTAATGATGACATGCTATACTGATTAGGGTCAGTCACGTAGTACTGCCATTCTCGTCCTAACTGGTTAGGATCAGTCACGTAATACTGTCATTTTCATCCTAACTGGTTAGGGTTAGTCACGTCATACTGTCATACTCGGCCCAACGAGTTAGGGTGCTCTAGATTTTTAAGGGTTCTACTCCATGACCATATACTTTTTGTATAATGGGTTTTAATTATATACTAATAGTGACATGCTATATTGATTAGGGTCAGTCACGTAGTACTGCCATTCTCGTCCTAACTGGTTAGGGTCAGTCACGTAATACTGCCATTCTCGTCCTAACTGGTTAGAGTCAGCCACGTCATACTGTCATACTCGGCCCAACGAGTTAGGGTGCTCTGGATTTTTAAGGGTTCTACTCCATGATCATATACTTTTTGTATAATGGGTTTTGACTATATACTAATGATGACATGCTATACTGATTAGGGTCAGTCACGTAGTACTGTCATTCACGTCCTAACTGGTTAGGGTCAATCACGTAATACTGTCATTCTCGTCCTAACTGATTATGATCAGTCACGTCGTACTGTCATACTCGGCCCAACGAACCAAAAAGTATTTTTTTACGCTATTGCAGCAAACCAAAAAATATTTGACATTTTGCAAATTTCGCTATTTTGCAGCAAACTATAAAAAGCTATTTTGGAATTTTAACACACAAAAAGTTTCTACGCATTAAGTTATAGCATTCCTCAAATAATAGTTAAATATAATAAATAAAACTTAATTTTATTTTCACTCCCCCCACCCATTTGTTGCACCCATTTCCCCACGTCCCGAAACAATGTAGATGGCTGAAAGAGAACTTACCACGTGTAATCGCTACACAGAATTTCCGTAAAGAGAATGGTCAAACGTCCAGAAGCACAATGATTAGGTGCTGTCGGAAATCGACCGGACATATCCAATCTCACGGGCGACCGCAAATTAGGGAGCCCCATTAGTACAGCCCACGTACCGGCAGGGACGGAGCTGCAGCTTCCCACCGGAGTCTGCCGACCCCGACGAAATCTGTAAAATACAATGCCGACCCCGACAAAATCTGTAAAATACAATGTAAATCACTGTTCATACTTGTTAATAGTGCTTGATGACCCCATCGTTTGGTAGACAAGACCCCATTGAGCTTGTGGCCTGGCTTCGCCCCTGCGTACCGGCAGATGTCTTAGTCAAAATCCGTAACTGTCAATTCATTATATACACACACCCAAGCGGTGGGCCCGAATCGGTCTACTGTCAATCACATTTTTTAAAAAAAAATCCTGCCAATTTACAAGTTTACAACGATCGCGATGGTTATTTTTGACGGGTAATAATATCGCGGCTGACACGAGTTCTCGAGGCGCAAAAACTCCGACCCGTCGCGGCAGAGCATAGCACAGAGAGCACCAAAAGAGTAAAGTGCACGCTCGGTCTTTAAATTTGTGTGGATGTGTCATCTCGGTCCACAAACTCTCAAAACGACTAAATACATCCATAATCACGGTTACTGTGCCATTTAAGTCCATAATCCCAAGTAAACCGCGTCTATTATTGCAATTAGGCCCTTCAACGTTTTTTCTCGGTTTGGAGCATCTGACGCCGTTTCCCCTAACCCTTCGGTTCAATCTGTCCAGCTGCCGCATCGTACGCAGGGAGGGGCGGCGAGCGGGCGGCCAAAGGCGCGGCGGCTAGGGCGGCAAGCCGGGCGGCCGAACGCGCGCCGGCGAGGGTGGCGAGCCGGGCGGTGGAAGGCGCAGCGGCTAGGGCGGCGAGCCGGGCGGCCGAACGCGCGCCGGCGAGGGTGGCGAGCCGGGCGGTGGAAGGCGCGGCGGCTAGGGCGGCGAGCCGGGCGGCCGAACGCGCGCCGGCGAGGGTGGCGAGCCGGGCGGTGGAAGGCGCGGCGGCTAGGGCGGCGAGCTGCGCGGCCGAACGCGCGGCAGCGAGCCGGTCGGCGGAAGGCGCGGCGGCCTGGGCCGCAAGCCGGGCGGCCGAACGCGCGGCGGCAAGGTTTGAACGGATTCCGCACAGGAGAAGAGAGGAGGACGTCCGTGCTGGTCACCATCGTGGCCGCATCAGTCTCTCCGCGATGGTGGCGACAATGCGGCAAGTCCTGAGTGCTAGAGTGTCCATGATTTATATAGCACAGATTATCGCTTTTGAACACGTCAAAACGTGGTCTTGTTAAGATCTTTTTCTTTGCTGAATGTTGGTACTGATGATCATGCCGTGCTGTCATCCTACTACTGTTAAAGTAATTTTCCTTTACTGTCATGCTCTTGCAAAACTACTGAACACTGAACCCCCTCACATCCTCATTCTAGTGACCAGAACTGGTTGTCAGGAAAAGAATCAGATCCACTCAAAAAGTGTTGCTAGCTAACTTGTTCTTGGTTGTTGCTTCTGATCCCATTTTTTCTGAAGAAGATTTGATCGACGACAGAGCTAGGCTGACCTTGTGTTCCTTGAAACGCATGCATTGCAGTACTTGTATGTGTACGCGGTGCTGGTGTTCGAGGCGATGGCCACGTTAGTCGGCCAGGTCTCCGTGCTATTAATTGAGAAGCAAAAAGCAAAAAAATTCAGGTGCTTTCATTTGGTGCTTTTTGCATGTTCAGAAACGGAAGCATGCAGATTTGCCTGCAGCTGCTGAACGACGTCCGCGGCACACACGGAAGGCACAACGGCGTCAGATGCTCCAAACGTGGAAGGACCTAATTGCAATAAGACACACGGTTTACTTGAGGGTGTGGACTTAAATGGCACAGTAATTATGATTATGAATGTATTTAGTTATTTTGAGAGTTTGTAGATCGGGATGACACACCCACACAAATTTAAAGGCCGGGTGTTGCACTTTACTCGCACCAGAATATAGCCCAGGAGTCCAGGACGCGACCCAAATCTCTCTCTCTCTGCCCCCCTCGCCGCCTCGGCGCCCCCCCCCCCCCCCCCCCCCCCCCCCCCCAAGTAAACGAAACACGAGCCCACCAATCCACCATGGCCTCCCGGATCGCGAGGCTGCTCCAGCACCGCCGCCTCCTTGCCACCGCGGCGGAGGCGTCCGCCCGCCACGCGCCGCGCGCTCCCCGCGCAGGCGCCGCCGTCTCCAAGGTAACCCCGCAGCAGCGATGGGGATAACCCTGAACCCCTCTAAACCCCCCTCCTAGGTGTTCGATGGAATGCTCAGGCTGATTTTGCCATCGGCGCCGCTGTATTTTCTGCCTGCGATGGCGGTGTTGTGGCTGGTTAGGTTTCTGAAGTGGGGCGAACGGGTGCTCCGTGTTAGCTTCCACTGAAGCAACGACTGTTGTGACTTACTAGCTACTGTACTTGGGAGTATTGTTGCATTCTGTAATGCCTGCCTATTCTTCTAGTGCTGTAATGTCCATCTGCTTAGGGCCGTAAGCAATGCTTGTGCTGGCGCTCTATCCGGAAAGTAGAAAGTGCCATTCCATTTGTGTTCCGGATCTGTGATTGGATAGGTTCTTTTGGGGTTTTGGGAAATTCTTCACATTGTGAATTCCTTATTGGATTTTTTATCTCTTATTTGGAAATATATTGATTCTTCTGGCTCTGGAAAAGTTTTTTACATTGTAATTTCCTCTGTCTAACTGCAGGATGTTGCTAAGGCTGAAGGTCAAGTCCCACCTCTGATTAAAAGCCATGTTTGGGTGATCAAATTGCTACTATGAAATCATATCTTTTGTCAATATTCCTTTTATTGGTGCATCAGACATCAGTGAATCTGTGTCTCTTCTGCGGTGCTGGATGGATACCGCACCTCTGACAGTTTAAACACTATGGATGCCTGTCAAGCTTTTAATTTAGCCCTTTAGATGTATGGTGACATTGCAAGTCAGAGTAAATTGTTCAGTGGCTTCCTTATTAGCCTGTAGCAACTTAGCATCTTTTAGCTAGTATATAACCTGGATAAAACTGGACAGGCTGCTACAATATCTATTGTTACAATATTCATGCAATATTTCTCAATCTTACGTTCAACAAATGCTTCAAAGAGCTCTCATGCACTGCCATACTGGGTTAGTATAAACCTTCCATAAGAATGTACTGCCACTGCAACACTGTATCTAGTATGACTGTATGTGATACTTTTTTCATGCACTGGATATGCTTGAATGAAATCCTTTATTGGTAAAAAGAATCTCTATGTAGAATCGTTCAGAACCGGGGAGTTAAAAGGTGTTGATAAGAGAACTATCTGCTTGTGTAGTGAAATGAATGATATATTGGATACATTGTGATTGTCCTTTTTGTAGTTCCCTTCATTATGGCTCAGTTGATGTGAATTGCTCATTTTTTCAATTAACAAAATTGATTCGAATATGATTCTATTACGTTCTATGTTATGAGCATGTATGGCTAGGTTTGCAAAGAATGGGTTCTTGGTTATCTGGTCTCATTATTTCCATTTATTTCCAGACATTTGAAAACTATGTAACTTTATGTGCTTTTTTGTTCTATCTGGACCAATAATCCTGTTGCACTATTTCTCCACATTAGGATTTGTTAATGCTGACATAATTTTCTTTGGGAAAACATCCAGCTTCATGTTTGAAAAACTCAAGGTGGTACATGACCAGGTCAAACACTTCAGGTCCTTTGACGACACATTATGAGTGCCGCAAAGCATTTTCTTCTTTCATAAGGCCTTCTGCATCTTACTCCACAAAAGCTTCAGACCAGAATCCAAAACAGGTTTGTATTATTTACATCTGCTTGCTGATTTGAACTATTTAATTGCGGGCATAACTTACAATGAATGTGGTTCATCGTTTTATTTTTGAACATGCTGCTAAGGCTGGTTGAAGTGCAATATATAAATTTTTAGTTATTCTGTTCACCCTGTTCACGGATATCATCTGAATTCTGGTGCAACTGCTGATCACATCTATTGACTAATTTATATGCATTAGCCACTGTAATGTACTAATGTGGTTTTGGACAACCACGACTTCTTTATAAAATATTGTTAAGAGTTCCAAATTTTATGATTCTAATATGTTGAAAATACTATTATAATGATCTGCTCCCAAGATGCTTGCCTTATGGATTCATAATCTCGGTGGTCTCGTATGGGCGGACCCAATTTTGCTATTCATTTACCCAAAGCCGTGTTATGTTACAGTGCTATTTTCTACAACACATTTCCATCATATGTGAGAAAGCATATATTGAATCGATTCTTTTCCTTGGAATTTATGAGGGCGTTCACCTTGGCAGTTTTAATCACCTAAGACAGCTACAGCCTTTTTTTTTTGGGGGGGGGGGGGGTCTTTTGGTCCTTCAGTTCTTGATCCAAATTGTGTGTTCTTAGCAAACTGATATGCCTGGTTTCATTAGTCAAATGAATGTTCGTTCATTATATTGCAACCTGCAAGCATAATAGTTAGTAACTTAGTGTATTTATGTTGTCGCACACTTTTATGATATTTTATTACTTGTAAAGGACTGTTCTCTCTGTTCTCAGGAGGGAAAAGACTTGTCAACTACAGAACATCCCTTTGATGATATTACCTACAATATACCTGAGAAGCCAGTGACATTTACTGAAGGTGCTTCTTACAGTCTTGTAATACTTGCTGGACTTGGAATTGCAGCTCTGGCTGGATATGCTGTGTTCAAAGAACTTATATTTGAACCAAAAGAGTAAGTCCCTTGCATTTGTTATTTAGCTTCTATTTGAACTTTGCAGAGTGCTAAGTGATACCGTTATGACTAATAGTATTTTGATATTACCAAACATGTTAATAAATAGTAATTATTACCATATTCTGATAAGTTTTGTCAGTTTTTTGTAGTGGTCGCTTTTCCTATAGGAAATACTAATGCCTCTTTGTGCATCGTACAAGTTTACAGGAGTTAATATGATGTGTAATATGGAACTTCTTGTCCTTTCTACTAATTTACATACACACCAACTTGTTCTGGATGCATTACTGTCTATTTAGGGTACATATGTCTACACTTATTCATTTCCTTGGCTCATAGAGTAAAATTTAGTGTAGAAGGAAGCTTTAGTGTTACATGTTGTGCCATGCTTATACCAGCCTAGTTTTAGCTTATAGGTTGGTTCGCTGCCTGTCATAAACAAAATTGTACTATTTTGAAAAATGAAGATGAAACCAAATACTATGACAGGTTTTGCTCTTGATGTTCCGTTGTCGTGGATCTAATTCTGGTGCTCCTAACCTGTAGAGTGGCCTGATTCACTACTGGATATACTATGCATTGCATTATGCCCCCAATAAAGCTGAACGACAACAAATCCTTTTAGTCCCAAGCAAGGTGGGGTAGGCTAGAGTTGGAATCCAACATGATAATTTGTTGCTCCTTGTCTCAGTGTGCCTTGTCATATATTTTTTCCTGGTAGAATGCCTGTGCTATAAATATATAATCTTGAAGCCAAAGGGATATTACTTATTAGTTAACACTTGTGCATTGTTACCACCCTACAGGTACAAGATATTTGGGAAAGCTTTAACAAGAATTCAGAGTGATAGCCAGGTTTTTGGTGATCATGTCATTCTCCTGCAGGTAGTTTTACTTTCCCTCTCTAATTGTTTTTATTTATTTTGTCAGGTCACATCAAGAATTGGCCACCCTATTACTGGATATGGCCAGGAAACTAGAAACCGTGCAGCTCGGCAACGAATTCCATCTAAGATTTGGACAGACGAGGATGGTGTTGAACATGTAGAGGTAGCATATACTCTTGTCTCTGCTACTGTGTCTGCTTCCATTGTGCTGAACTTGCACGAGTATCCTGTCGCCAAGGCTAGAAAGGGACACTTTACTGGTTACAATTGTGCTGTCTGTTGTGCAAGCTTGGTGGGAAACTGCTCTGGGAGCTCTTTAGTGCTTTAGCAACATTTGACAATGGGTCAATGATTTCTCATAAACAAAAGCACCCAGCATAGAAAGAGCTAGTGAATCATAACATAGGGAGAAGTACTAAGAGGGGAATTAATTGCCTTCATTTCTTATATTAATCCTGAGAACAGTGTCAACACCAGAGAAGATTCCCTTTACAATTTTATGTGCTTGTAGGCAATCTTTTGCTAATTGGAAACAGGGGTGCTAAGGTTGCATTGATGTAAGTTGGATATTTGAACAGGTATTTTTACGCTGCTCACATGCATTTTTTCAGGTGAACTTTCTCATCCGTGGGCCACATGGAGCAGGAAAGGTGTATTCAGAGATGTTCAAAGATAATTCTGACCGGACATGGAAGTTCACATATCTTGTTGTTGAAATCGTGTCTCCACAACATGCAAAAACACAACTGATGCTAGAATCTTACTTACCAGCATAAGGATGCAAGAAACAAAAGCTAGCCGTGGCACGATGTTGTAAGGTTCATCTCCCGGATAACTTCATATTTATACTATCCTCTTAATTATATCCTGTTCTGCATTATCATTTGATCATAAAAGTTGAGTTTTGATCTTTGAATTGTAAACTTCAAATGGCAGAAGGATGAAATATGCTTGTACTGATTCTAGAATTAGTAACGCTCCACCTAAAAAAAGTTGTATAAAGAATCTACCTAACATGCTGATGTGGACAGCAGCAACCTCAACCTTAACCAGCATGGTCACATGAAAACTTGTAATGGGTAATTTGAAATTAGCAAGAAGGTGATTATCATCCATATTATTACGAAATACATTTTTTGCAAACATCTTTTAAGGTGGAGCAATACTTATGTTACCATAGATGGTATCTTGTTTAGGCTAAGGGGGCATATGAACATATGCATGAAGCATGTTTTTCTGTAGTAGTGTGTTCAAATCCTCAAACATGGATAGTTGTGAGACCAATTTCCTTTTAGGCTCGATGCTCGTCAGTTTTGTATGTATATTTGTTCAATAATCAATCATCTGATGATAGGAGGAAGTAGGTTCACAATCAATAAACACTTTTCTTCTGAATGTAAAGTAGCTTGAATTTTGATGCCCTACATTTCTTTGATGCTTTTTTTGAAAAGAACATTTCTTTGATGCTTAAACTTAAAAAAAAAACATTTCTTTGATGCCACAAGTTCCTAGTCATGACCTTTGAACGTTCCTACATTTCTTTCAAGCTAGAAGTTCCTATCCATACACGTGAAGTGGGTGGCTCTAAAAGTTGTCATGGGGTACCATCAGGTCCTTGATAAACTTAAAAATGCACATATGTGACTGGAGGTCCCAATCACCCTAATCAACAAGCAATTATGTATGTGGTACTCTAGAATGGAGCCTGAAATGTCTCGATGCAGTACTACATGCTCAGGATCATACATAGCTGCTATCATGCCCCCTGCATGTCAGGCGCCATGTTTATGCTATTTGGGAGCTTTGTCTGGTTGTACCTGAAGTGGCTCACATAAAGTTTAGGAACCTTAGTACTCCCTCCGTTCCAAATTGTAGGTCGTTTTGACAAATCTAGATGCATAATTTTTGTTATGCATCTAGATAAATACTATGTCTAGATACATGACAAAAATTATGTATCTAGATTTGCCAAAACGACCTATAATTTGGAACGGAGGGAGTATATGACACCGCATGAAAAGTAAGGACTGCTGGTGCAGTTCAACTCCGCGAAGTCATTTGACTCCTTAGTTGACTATACATTATTCTTATTTTTTCCATTATTATATATAATGTTTTATTGCCAATATTTATTGAATTTATTTTTTGTTTAGAGTTTATCACAATTGGGGATCAAAAACAAGTTTTGGCTAAACTGAGAATGTTACGAACAAGTCCAGGCAGGTTGGTATACTTGGGAACAAGCTTTCAGAATGTACTGGCAAGAAACCTGTATTATGGAGTAATAACCTGTTCTTGCATTACTAGAAGGCAAATTGGTCTCAGAATTCGGACAATTGATATCTCTGAAATGTTTTGATGTTTCTTTAAAAAGGTTTGCTGTACCCCTGACCCCCAATTAACTGGGGAAAGCCCTGCATTCCTGGATGTTAAGGGTATTTTTGATATGTTGATCTCATAAGTAGCTTATATTGTCCAAACAATGTGGACTAACTCTCTAAGTCATCTATGAAACATCGTGGCAATTTTTGTTGACTGTTTCTGGAATTATGCTTAGAACCAGTAGGGGAGCCCCCCCCCCCCCCTGTTGCATATAAAAAAACATAGATATAATCTTGACTATTTAAAACATCTCAGTTTATGGACAGTTTCATGTAGTTCTCAATTGTGATCTCTAATATGCTGTTTGTACCTGCACTGAGCGAAAGCGATCCTACCTGAGGGAGACTCTCTGGGCATCCGTCAACCTTTGCATGATCATGTCTGTTACTCTGCCCCAACGATCGGTCCACTTCTTCACCACGCTTTCCATTTCTTTTATCTCATCTGTCATCTGCATTGCGATCCATCCGCGGATCCTTTCTTTAGACTTTGTTGCTGCAGCCTGCAGGTCTATGCA
This sequence comes from Panicum virgatum, assembly GCF_016808335.1. Classification (NCBI taxonomy): domain Eukaryota; kingdom Viridiplantae; phylum Streptophyta; class Magnoliopsida; order Poales; family Poaceae; genus Panicum; species Panicum virgatum. Next base: position 71,308,254 of record NC_053153.1, read on the forward strand.
GATCCGAAGGCTCTGTCATTTCATCCTTCCATCATGCGTCGACAGAAACTATTCTATAGTTGGCTGCACACACACCACAAGCCATCAATCAGCCAAGTGAAATATCCTTTCATGCTGCCTTGGCTCTCCATCTCCATCTGCCACAATAGAAGCATGTGGGGGTGGCTCTTCGCCGCCTACCGACCAAGCCCTTTCGCTGTCAGGCCTCTACCTGCTCCAGGTTCCATCCAGCCTTTGCCCCCAGGTCGCCCTCGTCCGCTACATCACCATGCCTGTTGCCTGATTGGAGTTAAGCTATAAGTAGGATGCCTTTAGATTTACCTGCTCCCATAACAGACTTGCAGGGTGTGGTGGACGTATCTTTCAGCGATCAAAGTCTCTGCTGCGGCCGCATCGTGTTGTCAGTTCCCAGCCTCACCATAAAAATCCGGAACGTGGCAAAGTGCTTTCTTATCTTGGAAATGTACGTTTGGTTTAAGTTTCGTCCTGGACCCTCGTACGAACAGCATGATAGGTGATCTATTCATTGCTCGGAAGAGAACAATGAGGTCTCGTTCATCCAATGGAACAACAACTTTGCAGTCTGATTCACCGGTCAATATACGGAAGAGTGGTGACTCCACATACCGTATGAATCACTCCAGATTCCTGGTTCTACTCGTATTTTGCGGTCGAAACCGTTGCTCTCTGAACTCCATGTACCGTATGATGCAACCGGCCTTTTGACCTGCGAAGGTTGTATCTCGAAACTACACGTTCTGTATGCTTAAATTTAGTATGGGCCTGTCACTGCACTTATGATGCAGGCAGGCTCGGACCAACCAGTCATGAACAATAAGCATCTTCTGATACTATAATGCTCCCTCTGACGCTTGATGTCGAGACCTTCTGGTTCTGGGTGATGTACGAGAGTAGGATGTCTCGCAATATACGTACGCGCAGTCACTTTCAGAGACATGGTCCTATTTTTTGACCAGGCAGAGGCCATGGGCGGTAGATTCACTGTCCATTTAAGACCCCATCACATCGAATTTTTGGACACATGCATGAAGCATTAAATAAAATTGAAAAAATTATTAATTACACAGTCTAACTGATTAGCATGAGATGAATCTTTTAAGTCTAATTAGTCCATGATTAGATATTATTTGTTAAATAACAACGAAATGTGCTACAGTACCAAAACCTAAAATTTTTCACCAACTAAACACACCCTAAATTTGCAGTTGCTTCAAGCAATCAAGCCTGCTGAAACCATCTTGTTCGTGCAATGGAATAGAAAACTAGAAACAGGCCACTTGCAAAGTTCCCTGTAAATTGCCGGGATGGAGAGCTCGCTCAATTTCTGCAACAAAGGCTGCCATGGAAGCTGCAGCCCCCAAGTTCCAGCCAACCTTTATCCATCCATCTCGTGGAACAGAAGAGAACAGCAGAGCTCGGTCATGGCAACAATAAACAAAGTACGCGGCCTCTCCCCACATGATGCATGCCCATATCCATTTGACATGTATGCGTATTCAACAGAGCAGTTAGTTAGGTCATCTATGCGAAGGATGAGAGTATCATAAGAGCTAGCCCCAAGAAGATCCAAAGCTGGCCGGATTATAAAAAGGAAAAAAAAAGAAAAAGATCAGAGGACGCGTTGTGCGGCAGAAACATCCGGCCACCATCTCAGAGACAGACATGCAGCAGTGCGCAAGCGTCGCACTGGGATACCACACCATAGGGCCGCCACAGCACTTCTTCCTTTGATCCAGGATCATGGCCTACCTGGCTTTGTGCCAACCACCAGAGTAATTCCCCGAGTCCCAAACAAAGGAATCATCCTCCTCAATTATCATGGCGAATAAAAGATTTGGGTATCTTGTTTGTTGCATTGGAATCCAAATGATAGCTCCATCATGCATGCCTCTGCCAGTCTAAACCGTTTTGGAAAACTGAGAAGAACCATAGGTTACATACACACATGCAGAGACTGGCTTATTAGCCAGTGGATGCTAATCATGCACTAAACAAGGGACGTGGATTGGCCATTTGGTCTTTATATCCTCACCAAATACCCCAACAAACCACTCAGAGGAAATACAATCCTCCAACAAACCCTAACTAACACCAAGGTACATGTAAACAAACGTTTCTCCTCGTCTCTATTTCTCTCCCTTTGCTGGCCTACCAACGCATGACAAAGGAAAAAAAGTCAAACAAATACATCAGCTTCCATCCCCTCCTCACCCCAACCACCATGACAGCAAACCATCAACGCCACATGCCCAAAACACCCCTACACGCCCCCGATTAATCCATGCTATTGCCATCAGTCATCCGAGACATCCTTCCTAGGTAATCCTTTGATTAGCACACAATGTTTGAAAAATCCAGGTTAAAGGGCATGCCTGTCAAGTTCCTACAGAGTTGCCAGTTAAACCTTCCCTATCCAGTTCCGGACTTCCCACCCCCTCCCTCCACCTACAAGCAACAGCAGCAGCACACCAGCCTCCAACTCCAAGAAGAGGAACAAGAGGGGAGGAGGGTGAGGAGGTGCCTCTGAAAGCAAGCCATCATTGGCTACCAAATGCAGGCATGCATATAGCGAACAGGACAAGAAGAGGAGGAGGAGGAAGAACAAGGAGCGGAGCTGCAGGGGCGCCGAGAAGCGGCTGGTTGCTGCCACCATGTCCTATGATCAGATACTCTCGCCGCTCTTCGGTGCTGGACGGTCGGCGTGGCGAGCGGCCGGCGGCGGCGACGCCGTGACGAGGCAGATACTCAAGTGCACGAGATGGCAGCTCGAGGAGACCACCGACTTCGTCACCTGCCCCTACCACTACTACTGCGACAGCTCCTACCCGGGCGACTACTCCGCCGCCGTCGGATTCCTCGTCGCCACCTTCGCGGCGTACTGCTTCCTCTCCACGCTCGCCTTCACCGTCCTCGACCTGGTGCGGGGCAACGGCGGCGCGCCGGCGCCCGGCGTCCGGGGCATCAAGAGGAAGTACCTGCTCCCCTCGGGCCCGTTCCTCCTCCCCCTGGTGCTGCTCGCGCTCGCCAAGGGGCAGCGGATCAACGCCGTGTTCCCGCTGGCGCAGCTCGGCCCGGCATTGCTGCTGCTGCTGCAGGCGTCGGCGCTGGCGTTCCGGAACGAGGCCGACGGCGACGTCCGGTACGCGGTGCTGGAGGCGTCCACGGTGTCCGGGGTGCTGCACGCGAGCCTGTACCTGGACGCCGTCGTGCTGCCGTACTACACGGGGCTGGAGGCGCTCCGGTGGTCGCGCTTCTCCGGGGAGTGCGCGTCGTGCCTGTGCCGGATGGAGCCCCTCGTCGTCGGCGGTACGGCGGTGCAGTACCGGGGCCTGTCCAAGACGGCGCTGGCGATCATCTTCGCGCTCTGCTCGAGGATGGTGTGCCGCATCTACGGTGAGGAGCGGCTGAGCGCGTGGACGCGGTCTGCGCTGGAGGCCGTGGGCTGGGTGTTCGTGGCCGCCGACGCGATCTATCTCGTCGGGTGGGTGGCCACGGAGGGCGGCGTCGTCGGTGTGGCGGCCTACAGCCTGGTGACCGGGCTGGTGTTCCTGAGCGTCTTCGGCAAGGTGTACCGGTTCTTGGCGTGGGTTGAGACGAGGCAGTCGCAGTGGAAATCCAGCCTCTGCCACAGCGTCGTTTGATCCATACTCTCACCGGAGTTGACCCTCCCCCTAAGAAATCTGTAAAAAGAAAGAAAGAAACCGTTGCTTAGTTCATCTTTTGCTTGCTGTACAATCTACACAATGGTAAAAAGGTGCGATTTTTTTTGTTCACGTTTAATTAGCTTAATTTTCGCTGAAGCAATTCAGACCTTCGTTGACGAAACTTCAAAGCCTCTTCTTGGCTCATTTCTTTCGACGTTTTATTTAAATATGGTTTTGATGGTACCTTCTAATCCTGCTGACGGTGCACATTCTGACGCTACCTAGGCTCTGAACCAGACAACTGTACTGCAGTTCGCTTGAGTTTCTTAACTCCCATGATTGTACGAAGCCATGTCACGGTGCCAGGTATCGGTAGCTGGGGATTGTTGCCTTGTTGGTATGGTAGCATCAGGAAAGTGAATGTGACAATCCAGCAGCAACAATGTGGTGGTTCAGGACATGTGTTGTGATCAAGCAATGACCTAACCACTGGCGGTTTCATCAAGCCAGTTCTTGGAGGCTTCCTCTTTGAGAGCTGCTCTGTTCTGGTCTCGCTTGTCCTCGTCGGTTTGAGGAGAAGCGGTTGGAGCAGTCGCCTTTTGTCCCGTCCGATTTGGGACCGACGGAACATGGATTGCATCTCTGCATTCTCACCGCAGTGGATCCGCGCATGTGTGAAAATCCAGAGGCTAGGATATTAAGTTCAAAAAGAAGGTGGCTAGGATATCTATAAATAAATATATATACATATATGTACTTGTCGCATACCGTTTGGTCCTACCTACACTTGATTTCCATGAAGCAAAAGCGTTAGAGAATTTTATGATTCTTTTGAGATCAAAAGTGTTTGACTTGTCCTTCAAAAAAAAGTGTTTGACTTGGCTTAATCTCTGACCAGGCTTCATTGTAGGAGAGAGAGAGTTCTCTTTCCTCGTGCAATTTTGCAATGACTGAAAGAAAAGGTCAGGCGCAAGCACTCTGCGCTTTCTGCCTCCTGCAGAGTCCAATCCTTCCTTCCTGCTAAGAGCCGGGAATGATTAGGTCTGGTTAGGTAGGCTGACGAGGCCAGCAAACTGGAATGGGTCATCGTCAAGTTCTTGCCCAAATCATCGAGCCGCCCGAGAGCCCGTCGGCCTTCGTGCGCCGGAAGCAAGATTGGGGGGGTCAGGACTCAGGACAGCAGCATCTCGTCACTTTCAGAACCGGTCCAGGCGTGAGGACGGCTTATGTGTGCTACATCCTTGTCTCCCAACGGCCACTGATTTCATCAGCCAGGGCCATGTGCATCCAAAGTGTTTTTAGTGTAACTCAAGGTGCCTAATCCTCACTGTCAAAGGAGAAAAAAGAAGAAGAAGAAGAAGAGATTCCATGGTTTTGCATGTGTCCAAACGGACTTTTAGTGGTTGGGGTTTTAATCAGGGAAAAAAGTTTGATGGATGGTTGTTGTCGTACTAGATGGTACTGGTAGTGATTGAGAAGTGACAATGATCTTCCTCCATTGAGAAATGTACACTGTTGTTCCTGAACTTTGGTGATTTACGAGCCTCCCTCAAGTCTGAGACGTGCAACTAAGTACGCCATTTCCGGCGATGTCTAGTTGTCTACAGTGAAGTCAGATGGAATGAAGGATAGTTGCAGTTGGGGAGGCAACAGCCCGGTGGAGGAGACGGGTGGCAAAGGAAGGCTAGTTGGGGGGCTCAAGAATGGAGCGATCACCGCGGCGGTGCAGCTCCGGCGAGGAGGTCGGTCGACAAGAGATCGCGGGCGGGAACAGTAAGGATTTTACGAACCTGAAAATCTCTGCGCCATTGACTCATGACAAGTAGCATCTTTAGGAAACTGGGACGGCTTTAATCAGGGTGCAACTACAGTGACCGCATGTGCTGTTGATGATACAATTCTTGACTTTCTTTTGATTCGCTGAACTTTCTTTTGATTCTGACTTGAGTGCACGCCATAGCCTAGTTCATCCTGTAGTAGCAGCAGTTAGGCTTTGTAATCCTGTAACTGATTGCGTGCACATAACTCTCTCCCTCTCAGCTCCAGCAAGATCGCATTCGGGAATTCCTCGCATTCATATGCCACCTAGCATAGGCCCGTCGGCCACCCTCGCTGATGCAGTCTGCTGCAGCATCTTCAGGCTCACCTGACGGGATTGTGATGGCAGAGCATAGTGTTGGAAATGAATATTTCAGTTAAGATATTGTGATCTTCACTATTAAAGAAGCATTTAAACCATCTAAACGCGATTAAGGAAACCTAATGATAAAATCCTAATGGGCTGTGGTCAGCAGGTCCATTAGGCCCGTTTCCAGAGGCTGACCCTCAGCCCCACAGTGCCTATAAATATAAGGTCGTGGTTAGCACCTTAAACACCCATTCACGTCATTCTAAAACCCTAGCCACCGCTAGTCTGATCGCTAAAGGCACTGGAGGGGTTTTGGAAGGCCAAGCACTCCCGTTTGGCGCCCGGAGGACGCCGATTCGCTGCTGCATCTTCTACACCGATAAGAACGCCTACTTCCTCTACGGATCAGGCGTAAATGGCTGCTGCTACTGCTAACGCTGGTATAATGTTTACCAATTTATTCCGCATTAGATTGATTTGTCATGAACTAGGTTATGTTAAGATCTTGGGTTATTAGCCTCTAATGTTTAAGCCTGGCTAATTCTAACACATAGAGCAGATGGTCTGCCACCGCATGGCTCGCGGTTTGCAAGGGATTATGCTGTATTGGCCGGTAAATCAGCCCTGCATTTCCTTGGCTGTGTTTAGATGGAGGGAAAAGGGGATGCGAAAAGTCACATCGGGCACTGTAGCATACTGTAGCACTTTTCGTTTGTTTGTGGTAATTATTGTCCTACCATGACCTAACTAGGCTCAAAAGATTCGTCTCGTCGTGTACATCAAAACTATGCAATTAGTTTTTTTATTTATCTACATTTAATGCTTCATGCATGTATTATTTGTTATATTTAATGTTTCGATGTGATGATGTGATGGAAAGTTTGGAATGGGGGGGGAGTTTTTTGGAACTAAACACAGCCCTTATCTCTTTGTGCTGCTCGACCCTGCATTTCCTTACCTCTGCCTGAACGTGCGTTTGCGACCGATTGTTGGTGCGAATTGCAGCCACTGAATTGCACTGTTGGAGATTCAGGATGATTGTATTCTCTCCAGTGAAGTACATACTGATCTCCCAAATGGCCAATTGAGTTTTTATCCACTTTGATCATTTGTTTTTTAGTGTTCAACAAGATCAGTCTTGGGCGTCAAACAGACCGCACTCGTCGGACTCGGTCTGCCCACCAGGAGGTAGACAGCTGCTGCTTTTGTATGGATCATTTTGTTCCCAGCTATGATTCAAATTCAGTGTCTATTGTATACAAAATGGATTGTCGTGGTCAACTCTTAGTACAACATAAGTTCTGAGGTTGTACTGCAAATTCTCTCAGCCAAGATACTTCTGCACATTCTCTGTGCATCACATTCATCATCTAAACCATTATTCGTTCTTCCACAATTGCGTTTTTATACTTTAGCTATGATTAATCTCTTCCCCCATTACTCAGCATGATTTCTGAGCATTGGAAAAAAAAATACATCTAGAGAGGTGAGCACGCTAAATTTTCTAGTCCATGCTGAAATTCTGAACGATGCAGAAACCTCAGGCTGAAATGTTTAACTTGTTCATTGGGATACTCTGATTATGATGTACGACAGTGGGCGCTATTTTTATGCAGAGCCTTGTAAGGTTCTGAATGATGGTGAGATGTGGTGCACAACTTCCACTCACAAGTATGTCCATTTTGGTAACCTACGCTTAACACGCCAGCAGAATTAAGCTAACGCACCAGCAGAGCAGAATAAAGATGAAGGAGCATAGCATATCCAAGGAAGGAACCACTGGCAGAGAGCAATTTAGGAGTGACAAGTTGATAATTTCAACCATTAAGATGCGGGCGTGCGGCAAGCAAATATTTCCTCCATTGTTCCTCATTTGAGATTTATAACTGAAGAGCTCAGACTACGTAGAACATTTCAGCATTTGACATTTTTACCTACAGAAATGTCTCGGTTCACCCTATGAAAATAATTCATGCACGAACAAACATCTCTGACTTGTTAGCAACTGCCCTAAACATCCAAGTCACTGACTATATGAACTAGTTAGTTCCAACATTTGGACAAGGTAATGCATCCATATGATTCACAGACATATAAGAAAAATGTCAAATGCTGATTACTAATTAGTGCTTAATATAAGAAAAATCGAAGCAACATAGAACATATATGATTCACTGACCACATGGGAAGTAGATATACATAGGCTAGAGCCAGAATAGGTGTTGAAAATAGTTCTAGTTAGAATATTCAGCAAAATATTGTGCAAATAAACCACAGACTACACCTCAAATAAAAATAACAAATTACTACGCATCAAACTCAAAAAGAATTGTTAAAAACAACATTGCACTAAAATATTGTCAAATTAACATACCAATTGATTATCCAGCCTAGTTTTGCTAAGCACTTTTGTTTTATCAGATGGTAATATTCTTGCATTAGAATAATTTTATAATTCAGAAAGTTGGGCACAAACCTATACATTGACGCACACCAAATCAGAGTCAGTAATCAGCAGACATGGAAGATGTGTAGATGTGAAAGTATTGCTCCTTAACAACCCAAACAACAACTGATGAATTGAATGTATTTTTAATCATTTGCTCAAGAGACAGCAACCATACTCTGTCGCAACTGTGAAGCATCAGCAATAAGCAGCAGAGCCAGATTCTTCAACAGGCCTGCTTCAGCCTACTTGCGCTTCACCATGCCTAAGCCTAACTCAACCATATGACTAGCAACTGCCTCAAACACCCAAGTCGCTCTCATAAAAAGAACTATTTGGTTTGGATAAGCTAACTTAACCATGCATCATCAGGTCAATTGCAGCACTCGGAAAATGCATAATCAAAGAAAGAGTTGTATGCTTATTGTACCATTTGAGAATAAGATAAAGGAATGCACGAAAGAAACCAGAATCGGTGTTGAAAACAGTTTCTAGAAAAATATTAAGCAATTGCAAATCTCAAATACAGCTGCACCACAGATGACTACACATCCAACAAAAAATGGTGAATTACTAAAAGAATCTGCAAAAAAACTAAAATCCACGAACAGATATGGCATCCAACCAATGAAACTATCCGGACTACTTTGTTAAGCAATTCAGTTTTCTCAGATGGTATTAGTCAGATGGCCTACAAAACTAGTGCATCCAAGAGCACCAAATCACAGTCAGCAATCAGCAAACATGGAACATGCTGTTTAGGCATGCAAGTATTGCTCTTATTTGGTGGTTCACCACCGAGTTGATTTCCAATCATTACTTGGCTCATCAGACAACAACTCTGTTGCAAGTTGCAACTAGGAAGATGGAGCAGCAGAAGCAGATGCCTCGGCAGGAGCCGCCTCGTCATCCTTGTGCTTCACCATGCCCGAGTCGATCAGGATCGGGACCTCCGCCGCGAGCCAAGGCGCGAGGCCGAGGCACAGCGCGTGCGCGATCCCGAACCTCGGGCAGTTCTTAGCCCACAGCGGCTTGAAGTGCACGGTGAGGCAGATCTTCCCTCCCCTGTACATCTGCTCCCGCGAGCAGCCATCCATCGCAACGTAAGTCAGGAACCATTGCTCAATTCCAAGAAAACTAAGCAAGCGTACAGGCAGTATCATAGTAAATTAGTAATCAGTAGGCAGATCAGCTACCTTGTGGGTCTTGCCGTCGAGGGTGGGGAGCTCGATCTCGGGGGCGACCTGGGGGTAGGCGACGGGGATGTCGAACTGGAGCGGGAACTCGTAGCGGCGGAGGTTGTGGACGTACCAGCAGGTACCCTCCCAGCGGGTGCCCTCCGGGTTGGCTGCGGCGATGCGGAACCAGTCGTTGTCCTTGGCCTTGTTCACCGACGTGTAGGCGATCAGCGCGCGGTACTCCTCCTTCAGCCGCTGCCGCCACGCCTCGCCGTCCCGCGGACCCGCCCGCGTTGCCAGCAGCGGGATCTCACCCACCGTGCTCTTCGTCCCCTTGTCCCAACCCTCCATCGTTTCGGCGCTGCTGTCCGGCGGCGACGCAGCGGAGAAGAGAAGAAGATGCGCTCGCTGCGTGTGGGAGACGCGTGACCCGCGTGAGAGAGGCAGAGGCTTTTGAGGCCAGGCAAATCGGGACCAGGGCCCAAACTTTAGATGGGCCGGCCCAAATTCTCAACTCGGACACACACCGCCTCCGACTCGGTCACGGGACACGAGTCCACGACTTATATTTTTTTCGCCGCACCCGGAGCCGCCACTTCGCCCATCGCCCACGGCCCACACGACGCGCTTCCTCCATCAAACAGGCACGCATTTTGCCCGGATCGCTCGCTTCCGCCGCCGCCGCCGCTGCCATGGAGAAGGAGAAGAAGCTCTCGTTCTCCATCTCCTCCTCCAAGCAGCGGCCGCCCAAGCCTCCCTCACGCCCCGCGGCCGCCGCGGACGACGATGACGCTGGCCCACGGTCCGCGTCCGCCCCTGCCCAGCAGTTCGTCACCGAGTTCGACCCATCCCAAACCCTAGCCGCCTCCGGCGCGCCGCGCGCCGTCATCGCGCCGCTCCCCAACTCCGGCAACTTCCTCACCCACCGCCCCCGCAAGCCGTCCTCGCTCCCCACCCCCGAAGAGGAGGCCGCCCTCGCAGCGGAATCCGGCGGCGGGGGACCCTCGTTCGTGCTCGACACCTCCAACGCCCCCGCCGACCCATCATCCAACATCCCTTACGGCCTTACCCTCCGCAACGGCGCCACCGAGACCGCCGCTGCCAAGGAATCGGAGAAGGCGTCACCACCGACACCGCCTCCGGCTCCTCCAGCCGCAGCTGATGCCACCCCGGCCGGCGATCTCATGCTGCGGCGGTACAAGGAGGACATGGCTAGCCTTCCGGACCACCGTGGCATTGATGAGTTCAACGAGATGCCTGTGGAGGGATTCGGCGCAGCGCTACTGGCTGGATACGGCTGGACAGAGGGTAAGGGTATTGGTAGGAACAATAAGACCGGGGATACCAAGGTTGTTGAGTACGACCGCCGTGCTGGTACACAGGGGTTAGGCTACAACCCCTCCGAGGTTGACCCTCGCAAGACCCGCTCTGGCGACTGGATTGTTGGCGAGAAGAAGGCGTCTGAGAATGGGTCTGCGAAGAAGAGGGACAGAGATAGTAGAGATAGGATGGATGATAGTGATTCTAGCGCCCGGAAGAAGAGATCAGGTGAGCAAAGGGCTGAGAAGGAGGCCCGTGGAAAGGAGAGGAATGGACAGGATAGCCGAGAAGGCACAAGTAATGGCAATGATACTCGTAGCAAGGCCATCCGGTGGTTACAGAGCCATATCAGGGTTCGCGTAGTTAGCGAGAAGTTGAGTAAGAGGCTGTACTTGATGAAGGGTAAGGTCGTGGATGTAGTAGGACCAACAACATGTGACATTATGATGGATGATGGATCACTGGCGCAGGGGGTTGAACAGGATATGCTTGAAACTGTACTTCCACGGACAAATGGGCGAGTTCTCGTGCTCTATGGGAAGCAGAAGGGTATGTATGGGCACCTGGTTGAGAAGAATTCTGTAGAGGAGATTGGACTGGTGGAGGATGCAGATACAAAAGATATAGTGCGAATTAGATATGACCAGATGGCAGAATACACTGGAGACCCAGAGCTCCTTGGCTACTGATTAATTTCTTTTTGAGCAAATATTTGCTTACCAGGAGCTCATCCACTGTGTTAGGTAATGTCCATTTCCTTTTTTTTTCTATCACAAACAATAGTTGCTTCGACAATGTAAAATCTCAAATGAACTGTCAGTATGGTATGCATTTGCTTGTATATGTAAGGCTGCTACTTAAATGTCAGTCCTCAGTGCTAATCGATGATTTGGGAGGTGACCTCTTGTACTAATGTGGGGCTCTTTGAATAAATTGTGGAATGTTTCTTTACATCAAAGTTTGTTCTTTCATAGTGCATGGCAAATGGACCTGTCAGTTTTGTGTTCTAGTAGCTTCTGTGTGGACCAATTTTATTTATTTCTCTTTCTCGCTTCCATCGATGATCTTTTGGAATTGATCTCAGATTGAAGATGGGCTTCTCTGAATGAATTTGTTGGATCATCAATCATCTTGTTTTTATTAATTTCACTTATTTTTATGCTCATGACTTCATCAGGTACATTTCTTGCTGTTACATGAAGGTTTCTAACCTTGGATCAATTCAACTATGACCTGCATGTGAAACATTTGGATCAATTCAACGACCACCTGCATCTGAAACATAATGAAAGAACAACCCTGTATGCGTTTTAAATTTATGTTCGTTGTTCACCTTTGATTTTGTTGATTATGTCTAGAACCTGTGTGAATTTTAGTGTATATGTGGCTTATTGTGTGACCTCGAATACTCGCATGCTCTAATGTAGATCATTGTGCGGTCATTGTATGTAAGGATTACTGCTTTTAGACCATGCATATGTCAGCCCATTTGCCATGGAAACTGAAAATGGATGAGGCTGTGGGGAGCTGTATACACTCGACGGAACTGAATACTTTTAGATGCTTTATGCGCTCGTCTATATAACTTATAATTATAGTTTATTTTGTTCTGTGAACAAAGTGTATCGGGACATGTTATCCCACTGATAGCACCTATAGCTATCACTCTTCTTTGGGTTTTTCCTGCATGAGGTTCTCGGGATAAGCCTGCTCCTAATGGCACAAGTGTGCTGCCATGGCTATCAAATAGAAATTATTTGGTGCCATATGTGCTTCCATGGTATATCATCTTTCAACATTAGTCTGGAACTTCCATTGTCGACTTGCTGTTAAGCCCATGGCATATTCTGCTGTTAGCTTTTCATGGAAGATTTCTTGGGTCCTTCATTTCCATATCATCACACCTACTGCCATCCAATGCCCACCTAGGCTTGTATTGTTAGTGATGGGGTTTGATGATTTTGCAGTGAGTATTCTTTCAGTAGCTCTGTTGGACTTGTGCCTCTGATTCGGCCTCGATAATATTTTGTGCCTATTATCATAATTAAAAATGACATTTCTAGCTCACTTGTTCTTGTACGATTCAGTAGAACCCAAACGGATGTTAGCCATCAGCTTTGTTTAGTTTTCTACAACTATGTTCCTTCTTATGCTTACTTTCAACTCTTACCTTGTATGGGATTTACTTCCAATTGATAATGCTCTAGGATGTTTTTTCTCCCTCTTCACTCACTGACCACTTGATCTTAACATTTGGCAGCTATTACAACTCAGTGACACCTATTGCCATCCTGAAAGTGTGAACTTTCTGTGGATCTGACATTCTGACCTGATTCTTGACCTCCTGCCTTCTTTGGCCCCTTTGTCTTGTTGCAGAGCAGAGAATATATGTAACAAACTGTTTTTCAATCCCTGTAAAGTAAGAATTTTGACCAAAATTTCAAAAAAAAAACAGATTTACTCTTTATGATTACATAGAAGTTCTTTTTTCTTTACTTGCCATGACACCATGACCAGAGTTTAAAATCTATTGGCCACAAGAATATTCTTCGTGAGCATAATTCAAAATCTCTCAGGCTTTATTAAATTTTCGTCTTGTACATTTTACTGTCCAAATTGGATCTTTAATGTTTGAGCCAACATCTTAGAGTCTGGATATAAATCGTTCTTTTGCTATTGTATTAGTGAAATCAAGTTGGAGGTTTTTCACACAAATTTTACTTGTAGAATGCAATCAGTAACCATATTTTTTGTACTTAATGCTGTTTTCTTGTTTGGTTTCTTTCTAATTATGCTTGTTTTTGTTATGGACATGGATTATGTTTTCTAGGAATATGTACAGTCGATGCTCCTATTATTCCTGCAGCTTAAGGGGAAAGTGGAAATGAGATACATTCCTATAGCTGAATTCAAACAACAATATCACATCAAATGTAAACATTCTATATGGTATTTGGTACATGTGTTTATTGATTTATTCATATGGATTGTATTTGTATGCAAAATGTGATGGCTGCTTCCAGTAAATGTTGGACTTATAAATTTCAGTCAATCTATGATTCCTCCAGATATCTCATCCTAACTAGTTCTGACATGCCTTCATCATCTCACATTTTATCATATCATTCTAGTTTCATACTAGCTTGTCGTATCTAACATGCAGATTTCCGTTGCCGTTCTCTCTCTTGTGCAGTATTGAGATGTCAAGTTAGGATCCTATTCCTACGTGCTGCTGAGGTATCGATTTTACATCGTTCATATATGCTAAGCATATCGAAGGTATGAAATTTTGTACTTGTAGCTGTTGCATTCTTGTGGCCAAATCTGGAGGCCCAACCTTCTCGTGCGGAAACAGTTTGCGTTCCTCTCTCGGTGCTGGCTGGGCAGATTTAGTATCGAACGAATTAACCGGCCAAAATGGCCCGACAAACTCCCACGGGCCACGGCCCATTTTGTGTAGGTTCGATCGATCGGTTGCTTCGTTCCTCTGGCTCTCTCGGTGCTGGGTCAGCCGATGTCGGGGCTCACGCGCCAGCGCCCTCCCTCTCTCTCTATTACTCTCCTGTTCCTATGGATGCAAGCGGGGCGGGTTTTGCCGCTAACCCGCTGGGCAAACCCGCACCGCGTGCCCGCGAGACACTGCAATTTCAGCCCGCGTTGGTGAAGCGGGCCTACGCGGACAGCCCGCGAGAGCCAACGGCGCCGCCGAGCCCGCAAAACAAAACGATAAGCCGTCGTCTCTCTCTTTGGCGTGTGGTCGTCGCATCCGTCCGCTCGCTGTCGTGGCCCAGTCTGCCGCCGCCGTCCACTTGCGTGCCGACACCGCATCGCTGAAGCGAACCACGATGTTCTACTCGCGGAGTCGCGGTATCCAGCGGCGGCGGCGCCGCAAGCCTGCACCCGGCCCCGTCCCTTCCAACACACTACATCAGCGGCCAGCTAACCTGCAACTCCCGTGCAGATCGAGCTCCACGGATTGGATCGGGCATCTCTTCATTGATTAGCTAGCCTCATAGATAGATCGTGGATGCCGGCGGCAAGATCTGGTTGCCTGTGGCAAGCTCGTTCTCGCCGTGAACCTGCTGTCAGTTCTTAGTTACCGTCACTGGCATCCGCCCACGGGAAGCACGTATTCGGGGCTGACAACCTCTCTGCCAGGAGCAAGCTCGTCCTCGCCGGCAAGGCCACCACGAGCTTCCCGGCCCTCGCGCCTTCCCTTGCGATGGAGCTGGCAGCTCGCCGTAGAGTCTGCCAATGGCCGTGACGGCGGCATGAGGTCAGATCACGGTGCAGGAGCTTGCAGCTGCAGGGGCACGAGACCAGCGATGCTATTCTTAGTCTTCGCGGCGCGTCTCCACCATTGAATGACCGCGATGGCTTCTCTGTATGCTGTGCGACCGGCGGACGCATGCGGGCTGCCGCAAAACCCGCAAAAGCAAAGCGGCGCTATGCGGGCTGCCGCATATGCCCGCGATAGGACTCGCGGCTTGTGCGGACGCGGGGCGGGCAGCCGCAACCCGCCCCGCTTGCATCCATACCTGTTCCCCAGTGCGTTTCATTTTCCAACTACTTCATCAGGTGCTCGCAAAAACTAACCCTGCTTTCTTCTTCTGAATAGAAATAGAGAATCGTTCGTTGGAGAGCCCTTGGCCGCCTGGTCCGTCTCCGCATGCGTGGCCTTGAGAGCGACGGACGGATGTCAACTTCAACTATACCTGGCGCCCCCGCATAATTCCTACGGTTGCAAGCTAATCATGTCCCCCCGAGCTCACTCAACGCACTTGCTTGCGGCGCAGTTGAGCTAGGCCTGAGAGGGCAAGCTCATAATGTTGGTGGTCGGTTAGTAGCTGCCAATTAACCCCAACTTTAAAACTTGTTCCCTTTCTGTTGTTGTTGCTGCGAGGTGACACCAATCTGGTTGTTAATGACACGGAAGGAAATGAGCAGCAGAGAAAAGATGTACCACCTGCTAATCAGTTTCAGTGCAATGATTTGGAAGCGTTTGTGCTAGTTATTCCTAAAAGAGGCTGAAATTTACATCGTATCAGTTGGACTCAGCCATAAACCACAAATGATCAAGCGGCAGATTTACTTGTTGCAGCGAGGAACTGAAGCAGGGGGACATCCGAGGACAAAGCTAAGCTAGCATGCATGCTCCTGGCCGATGCAAGTCTAAACATCACAATAAACTAGTCGCAACGAACTGGAACATCCAACTAACCCCTCACCCACGCAGCTAGCACGTCCCGGTGTTGCTACACGCAAAGACACGGACCGATATGTTTATAGCAAGTTGGCGCAGTCCCATGAGAAATGATTAGATGAATGTCAAATTAGGGGAATCTCGCCTCGGATCGCCGTGCCTCCCCGGCCTCCCTCATGCAGGCCTAATGGCTGTGGCATTTGCTTGCAGGTAGCTAGCAGCACATCCCAGAGGGCAGAGAGAGAGAGAGAGAGAGAGAGAGAGAGAGAGAGAGAGAGAGAGAGAGGAGAGAGAGAGAGAGAGAGAGAGAGAGAGAGAGAGAGAGTCATCTGTATGCATGTATCATAATGATCTCTGAATTATTAGTGGATCGTGGTGCTCCCTCGTGCTTAACGGTACAGAATTCGTTAGCCAGTTGCTTAGTTTAGTTTTTCTCTTCTCTGATCAACTGCTGTGGACGGCCGGCCGGCTCTCCAATTCTTTGTGACCAGGTCTGCAGAAACAGCGTTTCTCAATGTCAGAATGGAGTATAATACAGCTAGAAGCATGTAAGTTCATGTGGCAAACAATGCCAGAGAACCCTAAGACCATTTCATTTTCTCCATATATATAAACATGTCAAGTCCTTTAAGCTATTAATACCACTCCCAATAGGTTGTTGGCGTCCTCTTAATGGTTTGTTGCCCTCCAAAAATTTTACACCCCTTACTATTTAGAAGTATTAAATAAAATCTGTTTAAAAAACTTTTACACAGATGAATTGTAAATCGCGAGACGAATCTAATGAGCCTACTTAATTTATGATTTGCAATAGTGATACTATAGTAACTATCCGCTAATCAAAAATTAATATACTTAATTAGATTTGTTTCGCGATTTACAACTCATCCGTGAAAAATATTTTATAAATAGATTTTATTTAATACTCCTAAATAGTAAAATACCTTTTTGTGACGGCTGAGAAGGTTTAGGGTATCTGTCAACGCACCGAGATGCTGTGCCGAGGCATCCGGATCGAGATGACGGTATAAAGCCCTGCACTGGACCAAAAAGGCGACGGGAATGTGCTGCTGGCAAAGACGACATTCGGGGTTCAGAAAGAACAAAGAAGGAAAGGGTCCTGGGAACGAAAACGAAGGAAGCAGCTGCAGCGACTAGAGGAGGAAAGGGAGGACGCCCATTTTCTGCTGTTAAACGGAGCGCACGTCACGCGCGGTGCCCTTTTGCTTCTACCGGAATAAAGCGCGGCGGTGTGGCCGGCCGGCCGGCGCTCCCCGCCCGTCCTTTCCTCTTTGTTCGTCCGGGCCTGCTCATGGAGGAACCGGCAGCCCGGGCCGGCGCGCGCCCGGCGCCGGCGTGCCACTGGGATCTGCTAGCTTGGCCGGCCGGCCCCCGGATCGCCGGCCCCCGTCACGTTCAGGCGTCTCCTCGCCGCGGCCAACACATTCGCTCATGGATCACGCGCGATTCAGACGAAGCATCTGCTGGCCAGCGAGAGGAACGAACAAGAGCACTGATCGAGATGGAGATTCCAGTTCCAGGCTAATTATTTTGCGAGAGGAGAAAAGGAAGGAAGCATATAGAGTAGTACTAGTTTTCAGGCAACGAGGAGCGCCGGCCATAGTATGATATGATTAGCGAGGGAGAGAAGGGGGTGGGGGAGCGGCATGTGACGCGTCCCCGCCCCGGCCGTGTCTCGTGCCGATGGATCCACTGTCCGGAGCTGCTTCGGTTGAATCTGCCCCCGCTCGATTATTGCGTGCGTCGTGGGGTCGTCCGGCGGGAGGGCAGGGCACAGTTCGTGACTGCAGCCATGGGGGAGCGGGAGCTGAGCTCGTGTTCATCCATCCGACGCCATGGTGTGCGACCGTGCATGCACCGGCCCGGGGTTTCGACAGGCTTAATCATCTGGGTCCGTAGACTTCAGTGCTCGTACCTTATGAGATCGATCATCGATGAGCTCAATGTGTATTCGTGCTGTGCTCGTGACGAGCAGCTAAAACCGATAAGTTTTTCAAGTAACTGAGTACGTCCAGATGACCAGATTCCGACTTCCCCTAGCTCGCTGAACGTGTTCAACTGTCGCCTGACACCCTGTAATAGTGAATTGTGAGAGACCCAGCAGCAGTGCCTCGAATCCCCAGCACGATGGCTCATGCCATGCATATCATTTCGCAACGATTGTTGAGTTTGGCAGCACCCTCTGCAGCCCCGATTCCCTCGTCGCATCGCATCATACCGTCGTCACAACACCATGGTGTGTGTGTGTGTGTAACTGAAGAAGAAGCGGTCAGGTGCGCACACACCCGCATGCGGGCATGAATTTGAGGCCGCGCGTGCTCTTCAGCTCAGCTGCTCAGGCGACTGGGAAAAAAAGGGAGCAATGCAAAGACAAAAGTAGACGATACTAGATAGAAATATACAGTACGGGGCGTTGCCGTTGCGTGCATTCCGTCGCATAGAAGTGGGCGAAAGTGCTGCGCGCGCAAAGGCAGCAGGGGCACCAGAATTCCGACCTTTTTTTCTTTCCTCCTATCTGCTGCACGCTTCGGTTTGGTTGCCGTCCCCCTCTCATTCCTCGCCCGGCACCGGCAGAGGCCACTTTCCGCAAGTTCATTCGCATCGCGCGACCCGCGCGTCTCGCCAGGTTCCGCGTTGGTCGATCGATCCCTTGTTTGCAGGGTACGCGCGCCAGACGGAACACTGTGCCGATGCCGCCGGGACCTCAGGTCAAGCCGCCGGCGATTCGGCCGGCGACGTGCGCGCCTCCAGCGCGCTACAGCACCCGCAGCTCCGTGCACCCTTGGCCCTCGCTACAGGTACTGAGCTAGTACAGCACTCGCAGCTGGAGCAGATCGCAGCGCAGCGCAGCGCCAGAACGTACGCGATCGAAAACGATGTGGGGGAGCGCTTCAGAGAAATGGCGCCGCCGTGGCTTCGCTCCGGATCGGACATGTTCGGGTGTTATGGGCCCTGTTTGTTTAGCGCACACGATTCCCGAGAAAAGAATATCACATGTATGGAGTACTAAACGAAGTTTATTTGCAAAACGTTTTCACGGATAGGTGTAATTTTTCACGACGAATCTAATGGCAGTAATTAATCGATGGTTGGCTACAGTGATGCTACAATAACCATCTTCTAATCGTGCGTCAAAGACCTCATTAGATTCGTCTCGCGAAGTAGCGCAAAGTTGTGGAGTTAGTTTGTAAATTGACTTTATTTAGTAACCCTAATTATTAGTCAAATTTTTTGTGCTACTGCTCCTCCAAACCAAACAGGGACGCGACCCCCGCCCCGCGCGCCCACTGACGCGTTCCATGCACGACGACCTGGTGCCGCCGTGCCACCACCCCATGATTGGGCGACCGGCGAGCCAGCCAGATGGATGCACATCGCGTAGCAGGAGTAGACATCATGCTGCCAATGGCTCGGATCGGAATTGAAGTGTGTGCTTTGAATTGAGAATCTGTAGCTTTCTTCTGGTGCAGTAGGGCCACGCTTCTCGTTCCATGCCGATGATCCGTCGAGGGGCGCGGGCGCGAACTGACGACGCCCCCTCGTTTTCATTCCGGTCTGGAAGCGGCGGCCACGAGTTCAGAATGGATGATAAGCTATCTTGCTCTCAAACTTACTAAATTACTGCACAAAGTTGAGTCGAAAGATTTTACAGTAATGTTATTACGGGCATCTGTTAAAAAAACACCTGCATCGTTACTCAGGATTACTACACAGGGTTTCGGAATTCGGGACATAAGACACATGCAGGCAGTGGCGGAGCCAGGATTGAAACATAGAGGGGTTAATTTACTAATGCCGACAATCAGGAGGGGCAACACCTATTAATGAGCAACATTAGCAATGAGATTAGGAGATTTTACGTGTAGTTACACCAACGTTAGGGGGGCCATGGCCCCTGCCCGCCCCTGCCTGTAGGGGACCGGATGCCGCAAGTTCAGTAACTTTCAGATACAAATTGCTCACGCCGTGTTTAGATGGTGTAAACGTAAAACGCAAAATTTTCATGGTGTACTAAATGTAGTCGAAAAATAAATTGTATTATACAAATGGACTGTAAATCGTGAGACGAATCTAATGAGGCTAACTATGACGTGATTAGATAATAAATTGCTACAGTAATGCTACAGTAAATATGCTCTAATGATGAATTAATTAGGCTCATTAGATTCGTCTCGTAGTTTACATACGAAATCTGTAATTAGTTTTATAATTAGTCTACATTTAATACTTCAAATATTAAAAATTCTCTTCCAAAAACACAAAATGCAAAGTGATCTAAACACAACCTCAGCGAAAAACTCGTAACTGACGAGTCAGTCAGTCAAATCATCGGAACTGAACCTCACTTTTCTTACTACTAAACAAGTACGGATATGACACAAAAACATGGAAGCTAAAACTTTTCTTACTACTAAACAAGGGATGAAGTTTCTCCATTTCTGAACATGGACCAAACCTTGCCGACTGATCAGCTCAGTGACATGCATCGCCTCGCTCTTTGTACAACTCGATCAATGCCATGACCCACACCACTCTATACATGGGCTAGAGTAACAGAGTAATAACCTAAATAAACGACGCTAAACCGAATCCAGGACCCCAAAACCACACCAAAATTAAGGGGGCAAGAAGCCGCATCAGACTGTCATCTTTACTTTGTTCACCGTCGTCTTGCTCTTGCTGGATCGGCTCTCCTGGCTCCAGCTCATGAGCATGAGCTTGCGGAAGACCCCCTGCCTCTCCTCGCAATTCGACCTCCTCCCGTTGAAGCTGCTGCTCTTGCGCTTCTTGTTGCTGGATTTGCTGCCCATGCTGCTCCAGCTCCCGAGCTTCGCCGCCTTCCTGTCCAAGCCCGCGGGGGACTCCTTGTCCGGCACCACGGGGGGCGCCACGCACCGTATCAGCGCCCAGTCCACGCCCGCGAAGAACGGGTGGCGCTTGATCTCGGCGGCGCCGCGGGCGGCGCCCATGCGGCGGCGCGGGTCGCGCTCGAGGAGCCTCCCGACGAGGTCCCGCAGCTGGGCCGCGTCGGCCTCGCCGTCGAGCTGAGGGTACGTGACCTGCTTGGAGAGGATGTTCTTGAGGGTGACCTCCTTGCTGTGGCCCTTGAAGGGCGTGCGGCCGTAGACGAGCTCGTACAGGAACACGCCGAAGGCCCACCAGTCCACGCCGTTGCCGTGGCCGCTCCCGCTCACGAGCTCCGGCGCGAGGTACTCGTGCGTGCCCACGCAGTCCTTGGAGCTCGCCGTCGTCGGCTCGGCCACGAACTCGAACCGCTCCTTCGCGTCGATCTCCAGCTCGTCGTCGTCGCCGCTGCCGCCATTGGCGCCAGAGAAGCACGATGGCAGCAGGATGCTCTTCCTGCGGCGGCTCTGCTTCCGCACCTGGCGGCGGCGGACGGCGGGCTCCACGGACGCCGGGAGCGCGAGGTCGAAATCGGAGAGCACGACGTGGCCGTCGCCCCGGAGCAGGACGTTCTCCGGCTTGAGGTCGCGGTACACGAAGCCGAGGGCGTGGAGGTACTCGAGCGCGAGCAGCACCTCCGCGGCGTAGAACCTCGCCGCGGCGACGGGCAGGCGACCACCGGGGCGGCGCCGGAGCACGGCGTGGAGGTCGCCCCCGGAACAATAGTCCATGAGGAAGCACGCGTATCTCCCGGCGTCGAGGCGCGCGTAGAGGGTGGGCACGAAGGGGTGGTCGAGCGAGGAGAGGACGCGCGACTCGGCGAGGACGTGGGAGACCCTGGACGGGTCGTCGTCGCGGAGGTCGACGACCTTGAGCGCGAAGAGCGGGGAGGCCGGCGGGGAGCTCTTGAGGCGGCAGAGGAAGACGCGCGCGAGGTGGCCGTGGCCGAGCTCGCGGATGAGGTGGAGGTGCGCGAGGCGGAGCACGCCGTCGGGCGTGGCGGCGCGCGCGGCGGCGAGGTGCGCCCAGTGCGGGGACGCGGCGGAGGAGTGCGGGCGCGGGGAGAGCGAGGTGGAGGACGAGAAGGAGGGCAGCGACAGCGAGCTCCGCGCGCTGAAGGTGGTGGCCGTGGTGAAGGAGGAGGTGGAGGCGGAGGCGGTGGAGGTGAAGGAGAGGTCGAGCGCGCCGGCGTCCGCGGCCGCGAGCGCCGGCGGGAAGTGCGGGGAGAGGGCGGCGTCGGAGGAGAGCGGGGAGAAGGGCGCGGGGTCGTGGGGCGCGTCCATCGGCGGCGGCGCTTCCATGTGCATGGCGAGTGAGGCGTCCGGGGGTGGGGAGGAGGGAATGGGTGCGCGTCGAGTCTGTCTGTGTGAGCGCGCGGGGGTGGGGCGCTTATAAAGGCCGGCGTCGGTGAGAACGACGGGGGAGATCACCGGGGGCAGCGTGGCCGCGTGGGCCGTGCGTGGCGCCGAGGGTCGTCGTCGATCGGTCTCCCTCGAACGGTCTCGGTGTCCGGGTGTTCTACTTTTACTGCTCTGCCGGGGAGGGGACGGAGACGGACGCATGGTCGGTCAAAAATTTTGTTAAACGGACGAGATTGCCATGCTGTTTTTTTTTCACGAATAATAACTGCATCTGCATGGGTAAAAGTAAGATCTTCGGTTCAGTGAACTACTCCTTTTTTCCCTCTCTGTTGCCGATGAGCCGGTCGAACCAGGTTCCCCGAAGAGATCGGCCGGCACGTCAGACATTCTGACCGTTGAACCACACATCACTTCTAGATCACCTCACCTGTTATTTAACAGGTGAGGTTAGGGCTGCAACCCTCACAGCACAGCCCTCAGAGATTCTGCCACGAGCGAAATTCAGGGGCTCTTCTCCACTGTTCCAGTCTTCCAGATCACCTCACCTCGACCGTCCCATCTGCACGCCGCATCCGATCCGTCCAACGCCCGCTGATGACAAGCCGTGCGAATCGTGCGATGCACAGTGGAGGACTGCGTAGCTACCTCGCTAGCTCCTCCAAAGCTGTGAAGGGCCATGTTTGGATGAGGAGTGAAAATATTTTGATGAGAGAGAAACGATGTTTTGACCACTAATTAGGGGTATTAAATAAAGTCTAATTATAAAATTACCTCCACAACTATGGTAGTTGCTCTAGTTAATGAGGACTTTGGCCGCATGATTAGAGAATGATTGAGCACGGTTACTGTAGCATCACTGTAGCCAATAATGATGAAACTTGGCTCATTAGATTCGTCTCGAAAATTTACACCCATTCCTAAAAATTTTTTGCAAATAGACTTCATTTAGTACTCCATGCGGACGTTCGTCTTTTTGTGCAATCTTGATTTGATGGGTAACCAATCATAGCCAAGATCAAAGATCCTGAAGAGCAGACAGTTTGTTCCCGCGCGCGGCGCGGCCGATCAACTGTGAAGAGCTGACAGTTCGTTGTTAGCTGCTGAACTGGACAAGCGAACATGGTGACGGGACGCCGATCGGTGATCTGACCCTCGCGGCTAGCTAGGTATCTTTTCCTACGAGGGCT
The DNA here is from genome assembly GCF_016808335.1 of Panicum virgatum. Lineage (NCBI taxonomy): Eukaryota > Viridiplantae > Streptophyta > Magnoliopsida > Poales > Poaceae > Panicum > Panicum virgatum. The sequence continues at coordinate 71,331,668 of NC_053153.1, forward strand.
GGAATGAATGGGGGGCGGCTTCGGATCGGATGGGATGACAGATCGAGATCGGCCGCGCGCGCGCATGATTGATTTGACATGCTTGCGTTGTTCAGTTGGATCAGTTCATGTTCGCATCGCACGGGGCGGCCGGGCCCCGGCCGGGAGAGCGAGAGCGACGTCGGCGTCGACATGATCGGCCACCTAGACCTAGCTGTGCTGTGTAGCTCGATCCGCTTTTCGAGGCTTGGGTTGGGGGTGTGGGGTTGACGTCCGCGGAGTGTTGAAGCTTCCCAGCACCGCCGTCCGCCGGGGCCGGCGGAGTGATATCATCCTATCCGATACATGCAGCTAGCGTGGATCTTTAATACTACATACATTCGCCATTATTTCAGGTCTAATCCCTATCATATTAGCGTATGGAATACTAAGTCCGTGTACTGTGCTCATTTTACCTGTGTTTCGTGCTCAGTCGTGATCGCATCTTCTCTTAATGAAATACTCCTACATGCATGGCTACTAGACACGTTTCCGAAAAAACTAAACCTGTATTTAACTTTCTGCTAGAACGCGACTTGTTTCGATTCAGAGTCGATTTGGAGCACACGAATTTCATGCGAGAAGATGCAATTTTACATGTCCCATTAGCTACTAAACCTGGGTTACGAACTTAGGATGACTCAAAAAGAAAATAAAAGAAGAAGAAGAAGAAGACTACACCAGGTTTAGTTCGCAGTTCCAAAACGCACTAGAACTGCTACTGCCTGCTCCAAAATAAGGACTACGCATTTGTCTACGAAGCTGTTATCAACATATAGAAGCATCCCCGCCGTATGACAATTAAGTATTCTTCTCAGCAGTAAACCGGCAGGCAGGCAGGCTAGGTTTGGCTGCAATGGCTTTTCTTTTTTGAAGGACATTGTCTGCAACGGTAGTACCGGCGGACGTGTGCCACACTCGTCGCGAATAGATGATGCACCCAAGTACCCAACACGCATCAGTCCTAACTTTTCCCGATCGACCCTGAGGTGGTCAACTTGCAGTACATGGAAAACATATACGACGCATAATGCAGATGCATCGAGTTAGGTTAGGCGGCATGTACATGGCTCGGCCGTTCACTGTGACCGACTTAATTATGTGTCAAGAAGAATAGTAGTATGTTTTTTTTTAGGGAGAGAAGAAGTGGCTAAATGCGCCCAATGCCAGGCTAGAGGAATATAAGTAGGTAAAAAAAAAGCCCCAATTCCCGGTCGTAATTCTAGTGCTGAATGATGCCCCCGCCCGTCTACCAAACGCGACACCTTTCGTTTGGCTGATGGATGAACTTGTTATTCGCTTGTCTTCTCCGACCCCTCTCACTGACCTATAAGTATGTAGCTAAGCTGTTACATCTGAATAGCTTTAAAGCCAGGACTAATAAACAAGTCAATCGAACGCAAATTGTGCCACACCAGAACTCATCCCAACCCACCAATCCAATTAAGTCCCTTATAGCTATAGTGAGTATAATAATATACTATAGTGACTGGCCAGTACATACCGGCCTTACATATATACCGAACATTTACTTCTGCCTAGGTTACGTTTGAAACGTGAAAAATTCGGAGGAAACAGTCTAGTTCCCGTAGAAACTAGCTAGTAAGAACAGTATGAATCCCTCCCAAGTTGCAAATAAACAGGGCCTCTAGTTCGGCCGTCCACGCTCTCGGACGTGCATGCGTTGATGCCCTCTCTGACTCTGGCAATGGCATCTCCGCTCCGCCGCCGGCGCCGCCCACCCTTGAGATTCTGCGATCCCCGCGCGCCTCGCATGTTGAGCGCGGGCATCCGCGCGTGCACCGGTCTCGTGCGCGCGAGGCTCGTTCCCGATCGCTCGATCCCCTGCAGCTAGCTGGTGCTGGGTTTCCGCGGCAAGATTCCGGCCGGCCAGATTTTTATTCCGCTCCCGATCCGCATGCGAGGCCGCGCGCGGTGAAAGAAAGAAAACTCGCGCGAGTACAGGTCCGCCGGGGCGCCCGCCACATGCTGCGATTTGGGCGAGGGCGCGCTCCATCGCTTTGCCCGGCGGCCGTTCGACACCGAACCCGGCAGACGCTTTGCGGCTGGCTCGAGCTCGACCCACCTGGCGCGCGCTCGATCGTTTTGTAAGTGTTGGATTTGTTGTGGCGCTAGTGCTCTCGATCGAGCTAATATAATGTCGAGGGTACTGGGTAGCAGCTGGTGTGTAGTGTTAGTCGTCCAACCAGCTGACAGTACTGTTCTTTCATACTAAATCAGTACTTACCACCAGCTACCAGTTAGTCAGCAGTACTATTCTTTCATAACAAATAAGCATCAGCCATCAGCCACAGCCAAGCAAACACAGCGTGGTGGCTGAGAAACACAACGAGAATCAGACGGGAGACGCCAACAAAGAAGCATGCAGTGTGGAAGGTAGTGACGACGCTGGATTTCGGACGAGCGAGATCTGAAATGGACTGCGTTCAAATTTCAAAGTTTGAAACGACTCTTTTGTTCTCTAATGAAGGTGCAGCTCGCACGGTCGCACCTGCTGCAGATGGCAGCAGTACTAAGCACAGGCACTGTTTAGATATGCATGGAGTACATTGAATGTTTTGACATATGCATGGAGTACTAAATGAAGTCTATTTTTAAAAAAATTTGTATGGATGGGGCTGTAAATCGCGAGACGAATCTAATGAGCCTACTTAATCCATAATTTGCAACAGTGATACTACAGTAACCATCCGCTAATTATAGATTAATCATAGATTAATTAACATCATTAGATTCGTCTCGCGATTTACAACCCATCTGTGCAAAAAAATTTATAAATAGACTTCATTTAGTACTTCAAATTAGTAAGATTCCATTGCAAAATTTTTTTTTGCGTTGGACGGCCTAAGTGAGATCGCCGGAGATGACAGTTGTGATCGTACCTGGGAAGGTATAAAAACTAGTGGCCGCGCCCAGCTGCTCACTGTCAGAGCCCCACATGGATGTACCGGCCGGTTGCAAGTTGCAACCGACCAGGCAGTTTTTCACCGCCAAATTATCCGCCACCATCGCGATCTTCGATCTGGCCACATCACCGCGCGCAACTAACGGCTTACCCCAGCCAATTGACTATGCATGTGTTGTGTTCTGGATAGATGCTGATCGCGATCTGCTTCGTTCTCCGTCTCTGCGCTGACTCACCTAGCAGTAACCTGCATCCACTTTTCTGCTGAACAGTGTGGGGTTACCGATACACCGGCTCAGCTAGCTAGGTCGTCAGATCAACCGCCCTGCACGCAGTCTGTTGTAACATGATCTTGGGGAAGCCGTATAGAATCATGTCCGCCGTACAATCGTCACGTGCACGCCCGTGCGCGATACCGGTAAAACCGAAACGGTGGATAAAGAAATGATCTTTACATGTGGATGATGCAAGAGAGAGGCGGCTCGATCAGGCGTGTAGGTTGCTTCAGTAATTTTTAGAGGAAGTATTATAACAAACTGTATTGGATAAATGTTTAAATGAAGGGGAGAGAGAGGATGCTTAGGTGAAGGAGAGGGGAGAGGAAGAAATTTTATGAGATACATAACTGGATATGCAGTAGTAGACTAAATTACTCCTACCAAACTCTCGAGGTTTGCTCCTTAATATATCGATCAATTTTGAATTTTTGAAATTTAAAAATATATCAATTAAAATTGAATGAAGGGAGTATTAACCTTACTTTTATCCAGCACCAGAGAGTACTAGTACTAGTAAACTGGTCACGGGTTCTTAGGAGGTTGGAGAGAAGAACGAGGTCACACACTGACTCACGTCTCAACTCTCACGTGAGCCGGATGGATGACTTTGCTAGCTAGTGTCGATCGGCGCATCCACGCGTGCATGATGTTGGGGTTGGCGAATCCGTGTGTTGGGCGTCGCGGATCTGCAGAGCTTGGAGTTGCGCAATGCGCATACCCACTCGGCGGGCTGCTCGATCCTTCCTTCCGTCTCCAGTCTCCACGCACAAGTCAGCGCAAGCAACCTGCAGGTGGGGTGCTAGTAGTAATCAGGGTTTTTTTTTCCTTGACCGGAACCGGTCCGGAAACCGCGGTTACCGGTGTAACCGGTCCGGAGTGGTTCCGGTACCGGCCGGTTTGAAACCGGCCCAATTCAAAATTTCAAATTTAAATTTCAAAAAATAAAAAAATCCCAAAAAAATCTTTAAAATACTTCAAGTTGCAACGAATCTAATAGTGTCAAATTTTTTTGAAATATTCGTCCATTTAGTATACTTTGCGGGCATGTGAAGTTAAACCAAAAAAGAAAAAGAAAAAAATGGACCGGCCCATTAAGACCCACTTTGGCCCGAATGCGCCGGCGACCTATTAAAGAGTCCAGAACTCACGCCGCACCCCAAAACCCTACCCGCCCCCCACCGCGCGACCCCTCCGCCGCCCCCACGCCGCGACCGGCGCTCGCAGCCGGCCAGCCGCCCGGAGCGCGCGGCTAGCCGGGCGGAAGCTCCGGTAAGCCGGCCCGGCCAGCCCCAAGGTATGAACTCGAATACCTCGCAGTCTTTTCACTATCCCATACCTGACATCAGCATGCAGCCACCGACGAGATGGGTATACGAATGGGAAGACCCCCATTTTTACACTATGTTAGTTCAGGAATGAGAGACAACATCGGCGTGGACGAGCCAAACTTGGCAATACTACAAGGCTGAGCTGCTTAGAGTGCGAGGTATCGCTGTGATGTCCACCGTCGAATACCAAATCGCGTCCCAAATTGGGGTCTTTCCATTCGTACGTTGAACTTTTATTTATGTGTATCAGTGTATGCACGATTATGACTATGGTATTTGTATGCACGCTTATGACTACGATATTTGTATGCACGCTTATTAGTATTGTATTTGTATGTATGATTATAAATTGTTGTTTTGGTGTGGTCTTTTACATTAATATGTGCATAGCTTATGCCAAAATTTTCATTTATTTAACACCAGAGAACCACTTTAAAACCGTCGGATTTTTTGTTTAAATCACCGGTTACCGCTCAAACCGGAGCGGTTTGCTGGCCTAACCGGGCGGCTAACCGGTAGAAACCGGTGGAACTGTCGTTTTTTATTTGGAATTTAAATTTGGCCGGGTTTTTTCGGTAACCGGTCAAACCAGTCCAGTATACCATAATCGGTGAGCTGCGATTTGGGCTCACCGGTCGGTAAAAAAAACCTGGTAGTAATGCTGTAATAGCCAGCTTGCTCTAGGCGACACTAGCGCTAGCTGGTCGATCTCCTAAACATACGAGCCAGCAGCAACTACGTGCTACTGCTAGCATCGAGTCAAATGTACGCACGCTGGAGCCTGCCTTTTAGCTTGTCGGTGAAGTGTACGCGTGTGCTGTTCACCACTCCCGTCGCGTCTGCGAGACTGCAACTCATCCTACGTAACACGGATACGCCGCTAAGGTAGCGTATCGCGTATCCGATACGTATCGGATACGGATACATGTCGGATACGCCTTGGATACATATCCTCCGAGTATCAGAATTCTTATTATTTTCATGAATATTGGATACGCGAGCCGATACGTATCCGCTCGCCGGCCACGCGTGCCGATACGCGACGAGCCTCTGTCCCTGCTCGCCGGCCGCGCACGCCGCTCGGTCCGTCCGCGCTGCTCCGCTCGCCTGCGGCCGCGTGCTGCTCCGCTCCTCCCATGGCCATGCGCGCCACCTGCGCTGCTCCTCGCGCCTCCGCCGCTCCGCCGCGCCGCTCTGCTCGCGGCCGTCCGCGCCGAGCGGAGAGGAGGAGGGTAAGCAGCGGGGGAGGGGGAGATCCGGTGGCGGCGGATGCTGCGCCGAGCAGAGAGGAGGAGGAGGGTAGGCAGAGGGGGAGGGAGCGCGGACTGAGAGTTGCCGGTGAGGAAGAGCTCCATGGCCGCCAGGGGCAGGCGGGGAGAGAGGGAGAGGGAGGGGGAGGGATTTTCATTTTACCTCTTCTATTTTTCAATTATTATAGGACATATCAATATATGAAGTTGTGACGCATTTTGATCCTTGAAACTTCTTTTTTCTCTCAATATAGTCGCTATAAATTCAATTTTCTCACAATCTAGTCCCTAAAACTTATATTCCCTCACATTTTAGTTCCCAGAACATTGTTGCAAGGTAATTTACTACTTTTACAAACTTAATATGTGCTATTATTTATTTATTTAAAAAATAGTAAAACGTATCCGCGTATCGGGTTTTTTATGAAATTGCCGTATCCGCGTATCCGTATCCTTCCAATACCGATACACGTATCCGTATTCGTGTTGCATAGAACTCATCTATAGGTAGGAGGATGCATGGGCATGCTCTCTCTCTGTACAGTGAAAACGTGGGGTACTAGTCCTGAGTCCAAGCAGTGCCTGTAGATGCACGCAAGCCGGCGAACACTGCTGCCAACTCGTGCTCCACAGCTCAATGAAAGTGATCGGGTGCTCTAGCCTAAGAGGGGGAGGGGGTGAATTAGGCACTAATAAAAACTTAGACCTATGGCTCCAACTAGTTTGCACAAAACTTAAACTAAAACATGCTATCTAGATGTGCAACTAGGTTGTTCTAGTGTGAAACCCCTTATCCCAAAAGAGTTTAGCAACCTATAGCCTTTTCTATCAAGAAAATATTCTATGAAAATAAAGGCACACAAATTGCTAGTATGAAATACGGAAGCTTAAAGAGCGGGATAGGAGATAGCAAACTCTTGACGCGGGTGTTTATCCCGTGGTTCGGTTAGCCACAAAAGCACACCTACATCCACGTTGTTGTAGCACTCACTAAGAGTATTGCTACTCGGACACCAAGTCTCTTCCGTGTACACAATCACGGTCACCTTGACCCCGGGTTCCACTAAGGAGCTTCTCCACAAAGGATGGGGGTCTCCACGTCCCCCGCACAAAGATGTCGTCGCCGCTCCACACCAAGTCGGAGGGTCGATGACGTTCCCGGCGAGCTTCACGCTCCAAGGTGCCGGCGCACCAAGCTCTTGTTTTGGTTCGCTAAAGAACCACAGCACAGAGACACGAAGCCTTGCAATTTCACTTACTAAGAGCTAATCCTTTACACAACACTCTCAAAGTGTGCTAAGGGCTAAGGATATGACCTTGATGCTTTTGTATGGGTTGGAGATGTTCTTAGGTGTGTGTGGGATGTCCAGCAACTCCAACAAACTTCAAATGGCCGGGGTGAGGCGTATATATAGGCCACCAAGTCTTGTAGCCGTTGCTCCAACGGTTAGCTGAAAATCTGCGTATCACCTGAAGAACCGATGCCTCTGGCAGGGGTAGCGTCGGTTCTTCCGGTCACTCATAAACCGAAGTAGCCGTTGAAGTCCTGACAGCTTCGACTCATAAACCGATGCTTTGTTCCGATGCATCACCGGTTCATCCGGTGCTTAAAAATCTTCTCCTGACAGCTGACGTCATTACACTGATGGTATGCACCAATGCCTCACCGGTTCAACCGGTGCTGAAGAATCTTCTCTTGGGGTCTTGACATCGTCTCTGTAACATAGGACGCCCAATGCACCGATGCCCCCTTTTTGACCCGTCGGTTCAACCGATGCCTATAGCCTGACTTGTCTTCGACTCCCTTCTGCACCAAAGTACCATGGCGTCGGTTCTTCCGACTACCATCGGATGCTCCGATGCCCTGGCGTCGGTTCTTCCGGTGCTCCTGATCCGTAGGGGTGGCCCTTTGGACCTTGCTACGCCTATCTTCTCTTTCTCTTTGTCATCACTTAAACCTAAAAGCATGAGAATGATCATCTTAACAATCATATTAGTCCAAGTGTTATGTTGTTATTTGATCACCAAATCACTCGAAATGGCATAAATGTGCCATGTTCGTTACACTCAAGCATTCTGATGAAGCTCAACTAGCATCATCTAGCTAGCTAGGATGCTTGCGCCTTTCCTTGCGTGTCTCCCACACAAGTGCATGCACTGGCCCTGCACGTACGTGCACTACTACAAAAACGTTGATTTGTCCCGGTTGGGAAACCGCTGTTGACCCGGTTTCCCAACCGGGAACGCCAGTCCGGGACAAAATGGGGTGCCCTTTTGTCCCGGGTCTGGCAACCGGGACAAAAGAGGACCTTTTGTCCCGGTTGGTAACACCAATCGGGACAAAAGGTGCAGCCAGCGCCCACGTGGCTGGCGCACCCTTTTGTCCCGGTTGGTGTTACCAACCGGGACAAAAGGTCTCTTTTTTTTCATGTTTTTCTTTTCTCAATTCTTTTTCTATTTCAATTATACTTTTGCATTTCAATTAAACTTATGTATTGGAATTCAGTGTGTATGATCTCCACTAATATATACATATATATAGTTACTTATATAATATTTGTCCTAGATAGTTTTCATATATAAATTAATTCACTTATATATATATGTATACACATATCTATACATGTGAATTCCTTTACATATGAAAATGTCTAGGACCAATATTATATAAATATATATATACACACATATATTATTGGAGTGCTTATATATATAATACATACATACTCCATCATATTTGCATAGGTATATTCGTTCTTAATTACATAGTAGAATTCGCCTTTTGGAAATTTAATACATACATACATACTCATAAATAGAAATTTAATACATAGACACACATATATATTTACATAGTTATATTCGTTCTTAATTACATATATACGCGTATATTGTCATATTTGCTGTGATTGTCAATATTAGATATTCCATTATAGTAGAATTCGTCTTTTGGATCGAGGACTTGCTCAATAATAAATCCGGAGAATTGTTCTTGAATCGTCATAATCTTTTCCTCCGGTATGAGTTTATCGCGCATCTCCCCGACCTATGGAAAAAGGGGATAATTAATTTCGACTAATTAAAATACGAGTTCAAATATTAACAAGTTTTTTACTTACTTCCTCCTCCCAATCTATCCAGCCCTTTGGAAGACCTACCAGACCATGGATGTTCTCGCATACATAGTATGCGCACAATACAGTGCCTGGTTTCTGCCTCATACACTTTAAGAGAGAAGAACTTTAAGAGAGAAGAAATTATCAGGTATTTACATGAATATATAATAAAAATAATGAATCGTGCAACGAATCATCCAAGTGCGTACCGGAAAATCTGTCTTGATCTTCAATTCCTTGTCAAATTTGCCTGGATGATTTTTAGCGAATTCTTTCCAAACCCTGTGCATGATTAGAACAATTATAGTCAAGTAACAAAGTGATTCAAATTATCGGTCACCGACGGAGTAGTGGTAGAATTACTTTTTCATCATGTTAAGAAGATTTTCGTATTGTTCTGGAGGTCTCCTCAATGAGTCCATAACCATGAGTAGGCTCTTCTCGGGAATTATGACAATTAGGACCCAGTGTTCACTGCAAGATTATACGGAGGTAGTTCTTGGTAGTTAAGGTTTAAACAATTTGATTACAGAATAGAAAGAGTAAGACGGAAGGAATCACTCACGCAAAGTTGTAAGGAAACAATATCATTTGCTTGTTGTGATGAACGCTTATGTACTTGAACAAGTTTTGGAATATCTCATCGGTATTGTCGCGTAGAAGCCTCCAATTACAAGTAATTGGGTCGATGAAGCCGAGGTGAGAGTATCCCTTTCTTCTGCAAGTATGTATCTCCATTCTACATGATACCGAATAAATCAAGAGATCAGTATGTTGAGATCATGCAAAACAATACGTAAGGAGACTAAAATACTTACAGAACCCACAAGCCGACCATAGAGATGTCGAGGGCCTCCTGATGGAATAGTTGGTAAATTTCTTCCCAGTTTATCCATATAATGGCCTCCCCCCGTAAGAAATCGTCATCTTTAATCTTTGCGCCCTGCATGAAGATGCAATCGGCCATCGCACGCATGTAGTGCTGGTGCAGCTTATACATTTGCGTTGGAAGCACAGACACTACTTCGGGGGGTACAAGAGTTTTGCCGATCTCAAACGTCCATTTGACGACCACATCGGCCTTTGGAATATCTTCTCCCCCTGCAATCTGAGCGGCCGTCAGGTTTGATTCTTTCAAAAATGTAACAAAGTCTTGTTCTTGCGTCGTCTGTCCCACTACGAGAGGCTCTATTGATTGTTTCTTTTTGGCTCCGAGCTGTGGAACATCGGACGACGACGACTTTGATTGTCTCTTCTTTTTCTCAGTAGTTTTGATAATTGTGCGTTCGTAGTCTGAGGGGGGTCTCTCGGAATGAATTTTCTCTTATTTGCTTCGCACATTCCCTTAAAAAATTTCAAATCTATCGAATTTATGACTTTCTTGGGCTCCGGCTTCGGCTTCGGCTTGAAGTGCTCTTTAACTCTTTCTTGAGTTATCCGATCGCATTCTTCAAGGCTCATGTCCCAGGGTTTAATAGGAGCCTCCTTGGTTTTCTTCTTCTTTTCCTTCGTCTTTGGAGGCTCCTTAGCCGGTGCAGCTACCTTCTTTGCCGGCGGCCGTTTCTGCTTCTTTGCCGGCGGCGGAGGGGGTGACCATGGAGGAGGCCGTTTCTGCTTCAATCTCTTTGACAAGGTGCACTAGAAGATGTGTCATGATGTTGAAGAAAGATGGTGGAAATATCAGCTCAAAGCCAACAAGACATTGCACCACATCGTTTTGCAGCTTTATCAAATTCTCCGGGTCAATTATCTTCTGAGAAACTGCGTTGAGGAAGGCACATATCTTCACGATGGTTAACCGGACGTTATCAAGCAGAATCCCCCGCAGCACAACCGGAAGAAGTTCGGTCATAAGCACATGGCAGTCATAGGACTTGAGATTTGTAAATTTCTTCTCTGCTAAATTTAAGATTTCTTTTATATTGGATGAGTATCCAGATGGAACCTTTATACTGCTCAAGCAGTCAAACATGGTTTCTTTCTCTTCCTTGCTAAGAGTATAGCTGGCAGGACTTAAGTATTGTCGTCCATTATCTCGCTGTTGTGGATGTAACGCATCTCGTTCTTCCATACGTTGCAATTCTTGACGTGCTTCTACTGTATCTTTTGTTTTTCCGTACACTCCCAAGAATGCTATCAGGTTGACGCAAAAATTCTTCGTGAGGTGCATCACATCAATTGCATGACGAATATCTAAGACCTCCCAATATGGTAGCTCCCAAAATATAGATTTCTTCTTCCACATGGGCGCCATTCCGTTTTCGTTCGGAACAGGGCGGCTACCAGATCCCTTTCCAAAAAATAACTTCTAGATCTTTTACCATGTTGAAGACGTCTTTACCACTACGGTGCATCGGTTTTGTTCGGTGGTCCGCTTGGCCTTTGAAATGCTTGCCCTTCTTTCGTACCGCATGCCTGACGGGAAGAAACCGACGATGACCCATGTATACAACCTTCTTACAGTGAGTCAACCATATATTATCGGTATCATCTAAACAGTGTGTGCATGCTTTGTATCCCTTGTTCGAATGTCCTGACAAGTTACTAAGAGCAGGCCAGTCATTGATCGTTACGAACAGCAATGCTCGTAGGTTGAAGTTTTCCTGTTTGTATTCATCTCACATCCGTACACCTTCATCGCCCCAGAGCAATAAGAGTTCTTCGACCAATGGTCTTAGGTACACATCAATGTCATTTCGGGGCTGCTTTGGACCCGGGATAAGCACTGGCATCATGATGAACTTTCGTTTCATGCAGAGCCATGGTGGAAGATTGTACAGACAAAGAGTCATAGGCCAAGTGCTATGACCACTGCTCATCTCACCAAAAGGATTCATACCATCCGTACTCAAACCGAACCTTATGTTTCTCGCATCCAAATCAAATTTAGGGTACGTTCTATCTATTTTTCTCCACTGCGACCCATCAGCGGGGTGTCTCAACATCGAGCCTTTCTTGCGTTCCTCTTTGTGCCATCGCATCAATTTAGCATTATCTTTATTTCTAAACATACGCTTCAAACGTGGTATTATAGGCGAATACCACATGACCTTCACAGGAACTCTCTTCCGGGGAGGCTCCCCCTCGACATCTCCAGGATCATCTTTTCTAATCTTGTAACGCAATGCACTGCATACGGGACATGCATCCAAATTCTCGTACTCGCCTCGGTAGAGGATGCAGTCGTTGGGGCATGCATGTATCTTTTGCACTTCCAGCCCCAAAGGGCAAACAAGTTGTTTGGCTTCATACGTTGTGGCAGGCAATTCATTGTCCTTAGGAAGCATTTTTTTAACAAGTTTGAGTAATTCACCCAATCCCTTGTCGGATACACCATTTGTCGCCTTCCATTGCAGCAACTCCAAGGTGGTGCCAAGTTTCTTAAATCCATTTTGACAATCTGGGTACAACAACTTATGGTGGTCCTCTAACAACTTCTGGAACTTCAACCTCTCCGTTTCACTCTCACAGTCTGCCTGCATATTGTGCAATGCCTGCCCCAGATCGTCGCTGCGATCATTTTCTGCTACATCTACTTCGGGCTCTTCCATGGGAATATCGTCATCGAATGCACCGATTCCAGCATTCCCGGGAAAGTGGTCGTCAAAATCTTCTTCTTCATTGTCTTCCATGGTAACCCCCTGTTCTCCGTGCTTCGTCCAACAAACATACTTCTTGATGAAACCATTTGCGAAAATGTGGCTGTGTAGGATTCTTGAAGATGAGTAATCCTTGTTATTATTGCAATGAACACACGGGCAGCACATAAAACCATTCTGCTTGTTTGCCTCAGCCACAGACAAAAAATAATGCATGCCATCAATGAATTCTTTCAAACGTCGGTCAGCATTGTACATCCATTGCCGGTCCATCTGCATTTTAAATAAATCGATTTGAATTCTTTACACGTATCGAATAAATAAAATATATCAAACCTAAATTAAACTAAATGTAACATAACATGAATAATTAAAAGATATGTAATATCCATCATACATCTTGATTAATTAAAAAGAGTACTTAATCCATTACAGAACTTAACAAAGGAGTAGTATACATGAAATTTAAAAATTCGGTCAACAACACATAGGTTTTCAACCGTCCTTGCATTGGAACGCAGAATGCTCTAACGGATTTCTTGCTGGCGCAGAAGAAGATGGCGGAGCTGAAACCTCCGATTTTGGTGGTGACGAACCGTAACGCCGCAATAAATCCTCAAGATCAAACGGAGGTTCCTCGCCCCTTGCCATGCATTCTCTATATTCTTTTTCCAAATAACGGAGCGCTGCCCTATGAAAAGCATTCTCTATATTCTTTTTCCAAATTATTTACTATTACAATTACAATGATCAGATTAATAACTCTTGTAAATAACAATGAAATCATATAAAAAAGACGAAATATATCATTAATCCTCAAGAAATCTCTAATTAATTGAAAGAATTCTCTATAACTTCTAATTACTTTGACACCCTTCAGTTCTAGGAGTACACTCTTTTCAATATCCAGAAACCCTCTAGAAGAAAAATAAACCTTTATTTCTGAAAATGTATATGTCACTAACCTCAACCCTGCGGTGATGACACAGCCTTTCGGGGGGACACGGTGCGGTACAAGGATGTCACCAATCGGCCAGTCGCAGCACCAACATTTACGATTAATAGGCACAACACTTGGCACAGACAGCATGCTTGTTGATATGCTCTCAGTACAACAACGGCCATGCTGACTGTGTCAAATGCTGTCTTCTTATCAATCGGAAGTGCTGGTGATGCGACCAACCGATTTGCGACGTCCTTATAGCGCATCGTGTATCCCTGAAAGGTAGTGCCATCACCGTTGGATGGAGATTAACGACATATACTTGTTTCAAAATAAAGATTTTTTTAGCTTCTAGATGGTTTCAATGTGAGCCTGATTAAATACATCACTAGAGTGTCAAAATAATCCATTCATAATATAAAAAATTCTATAATATACTCATTTCATTAATTCATTCATGAATAAAAAAATCAACTATCCACAATATGGTCATATATACAAGTACATCACATGAAGTGTCTACACTCATTCAAAAAATTTCTACTATCCACATACTAATCTAAATCTAAAAGAAAATCACACCTACATATGCAATCTAGCTAGCTAAATGTCCAAGAAATGAGCTAGCTACACATTTTCTCTATTTCTAAAGCATGAAATGAGCTATACAAGCCAAGGACGAAGAGAAAAACAAGCCCCAAACCTTTAGCGCCGATGGATGGACGGGGAATCAAAGATCTTCACAAATGTGGTGAAGAAATGAGCAAGAACTCCTCTATCCCGAGCCAAGAACAGCAAGAAAACAAGTGAGCTAAATGGCTCGGGCGTGGGGAGAGGGAAGGGGATAAGGGGCCCAAGGCCTTTTGTCCCGGTTGGAGACACCAACCGGGACAAAAGGCACATGTCCCCCCTGCTGGTCCGGCTAGCCGTTGGACCCGGGACAAAAGCCACCTATTGTCCCGGGCCCAAAGGCTGTCGGGACAAATGGCCTGGAACAAAGCCCTGTTCTGTAGTAGTGGTGGCGCTATAGCTCCAAACGCGTACGTCGCCGCCGCCGGCAACGCGCGGCGCGGCGCGGCGTACGACCTCCGGGCCGGCGTCGTGTAGCGCACGTACGCTGAGCTAGTCGTCGCCCAGTCCAGTCACTACGAGCGCGTGCAGTGTACTGTGTACACGCACGCTGCAGCTAGCCAGCCGAGCTGGGCGCGCGGAGATGTACGTGCACGTTGGCCGGCCGGCCGCGTCGACACCGGGCCTCGCGGCCATGCACGCCTGTCCCGCCGCGCGGCGCCGGCCGGCGACCGCGGCGCGCCTCTGCAGGGCGCCGCCGCGTAGTGCGCCTGCCTGCATGCTCCCCCCCGCGCCGCGCGCCCTGTAGCTCTGTACATACGCGGCTACGCTACGACAGCACGGACACGTGACCGGCCGGCCGCAAGGCCAGCAACAGGAACGTTGCTTCGCGCCTTCGCTCGGGCAAGTTTTTGAATCTGAAAAAAGAAGAAGAAAAGAAACCGAAGCCTGAACAAAGCAGCACGGCGCTACTGAACCTGAGGGCTCGGCACGCCACCGGCCTCCAATCCAATCCTCTGGTTACTCGAAGTCTGATGCTTTGCGTGATCCGGTCTATTTGGGTACAAAGCCGGCAATCACGGGCTTCAAGCAGCTGCCGGCCGATCAATGTGCCTAGGATTTGCTACTAACCTAGTACAGTAAAAAAGGGCTGTAGTATCATTGCTCATCATGTCAGTCACACACACTCGCAAATCCCAGGTCCTATCATGGCTTCAAGTGACTTTCCCCAAGGAGAAAAACGACACTAGGCTCGAGTGGCGACGTGCAGGCAAGACAAGGCAAGGCACGCACACTCGAACAAACAGAGAGCTGGGAGCTGGCTCTTGTTTATTTACAGTTGTGCAGCGCACTTTTGTTTCCCCACTTTACAACAACAACAAGGAGCGCTCCTTTTCATCTGCTTCATCTAGCAGCAACAAAAGCGAGCATTTAAAAAAAAAGGTTAGTTCAAGGGGATCCTTTAACGCTTTCGCAAACTTTGATGAGGCGACGAAAGCTTGCGGGCGTCCATCATTCGTCGTCGCCCTCACTCTCATCCCGCGAGACCGCGCCAACTGTTCGGTCGTCTCTTTCTCGGCCCAACGAACCAATCATTGTCGAGCTAGGTTCATGAACCTAGCTCCGGCGCCATGGCCCGGTCTGGGGTCTTTCTTTCTTTCTTACGCCCATACCTGTAATATATATGCATTCAGCATTCTGTACTTGGATCTTTCCGTTCTAGAAACAACTATATATAATACATATAACCTGCAAAGCTGTTCAGAAAAAAAAAGGCATGGGAATGAGAAGAATCCCTGCCATTCAATTTATAGTAACTAAACACAGTACAGATCCTAAACAACTTGTGAAATGTTCTTTCAGTTGAGGCGTTGAGCACTGAGGTCTTTCACCTATGGTTGTAGAAGGGTCTTTTAGTAACTGTGGACTTCGGTTTAACTCAGTAAGTCAGTAGCATCGCTGTGTCCATATATATCATCAGAAAGTTCAGAAATTCAACTGTTGACCCCCCGAATTAAGAAACCATTGATGACTGAATATAATTTGTTAGAGCGATAATTCAATAGGGAACAAAGCCACATTGTCTCACATGCCATCCCTGTCCTATTTTACTCCACCAGCCCCCACAAGCCAACCAAAAGAGAGAGAGAAAAAAGATAACAACGTCCCCAACCATCATATCATACTTGTAACAAGGCTCCCTCTGAGGATCAGGTGATCGGTGGTTCAAACAATACTCAAGGAGAGGCCGGGAGCAGGCCACTTGTATATACACATATATATATTTTTTTCTCTTCAGAGAGGCAGCTGATCGATCCATCAGGTAGAGCAGATGCCTTGCTCTCCTGCTGGAGGTTGCAGCTCATAATGCAGCTGCTTGCTCAGTCGATGGATGGATCCATGGATCGATCGCCGGGTGCCCTTCAGGCTCGAGAGGCCATGGACCACAACGTGTCCCTGTCGGAAGAGCCAGAGCCGGGAGGGAGCTCGCGCTCTCGCCTGCCCGCGGCGCCCCCCATTGACCGGGCTTTGTTTAATGGGGACCAGTGGGCAGGGAGGGGGCTTGATTTGCAGCTAACGATCGATCTGACCGCGCATCAGATGGCGTGGGCGATTGCCAATTGGATGGGGGCCTCTGCTGCTGGTGGTTCGCGTGCAGGGAGATTGAGATATTCCTCCAACTAACTGCATCATAACCGGACGCACCTACCCCGGGCAGTTCTTCTGGATCTGTCTCTATTAGGGCTTGTCAGTGTCAGGCAGTCTATCCGCCTTCCAGGGGGGTCTCAAGGTCTTGCAGATGAGGACTCCCGGTCAAAGAGTAGATCAAAATCGAGTCTGTGACTCACGAAGTTGCAGAAAACGCACCGCATTTTTCCCAACTACACTTGCAGATCCCCTTGTATTTTTCCACTGTTCAACTCCACAAACTTCTCTCTCTTTTTGAGAGGAAACTCCACAAACTTCTCGAAGCAAGTAGAAGTAGCTAGGCAGATCAAAGTTGAGTGCTAAAGTTTTTGGCATCCATGGGCACTTATATTTTTGCTAAAGTTTTTGATTTTTGAATAAATTTGAGCCCTCCTTATTAGCACTTTCGTTTTGATAAGATAGTGCTAGACTTTAGTATTTTGGGATATTCATTCTGTTCGCTTGGCTATGCTTGGTGGCTGGTGCTGATTTGTCATGAGAGAAAAATACTGCTGGCTGACTGTTGACTGGTGACTGATGCTAATTTAGTATAAGAGAAAAATATTGTTGACTGGTTGGCTTACAAGGCAAGCGAAAAGAGTGATTAGCATTTGGATTCAAACACCTCCAAAGCTTGTTTGAAAAAAAGAAAAAAAAAGGAAAAAGGGCACATCATGAAGCAGCAGAGAGCCCGGCCGCGTCGTTCAGCCCAAGCCAGCTCGCACGGCCCATTCCTCTACCAAAACTGACGGGCCGAAGTGACGCGGGCTGGCCTAGTCGGTCTTAGCCCACACGGCTCGCGCAAGATTCAACGAGAGAGGCCTGGTCCAGTTGAATCTGGGCTGTCATGTCACCCTCGGCAGCTCGCCGCGGTGTCCCCACGCCGCCACGCGGGCCACGTCGCCGACTTCTCCTCCCTCGGTTCCTCCGCACCCGTACGCTTCCCCCCGCGCCGATCGCGAGAGCGTGTACCACGCGCGCTGCTGGAGCCCGTCCTCTCTTCACTGCCCGCGAAGCTCCAGCGGAGGCGATCAACTCTCGGCCGGCGACAGTTCGAAGACCATGGAAGTGTGAGTATTCGCTAGCACCGACATCTCACTGTTCCTCTAGTCCGCTAGTCAGCTAGATTCCGCATCTATCTCTGTTCTCTGGGCTCCGATCTGACCGCCGCGCGTGCCGCGTCGGCGCAGGGTGGCGTCGGCGCCGGGGAAGGTGCTCATCGCGGGGGGCTACCTCGTGCTGGAGCGCCCCAACGCCGGCCTCGTCCTCAGCACCACCGCCCGGTTCTACGCCGTCGTCCGCCCCCTCCGCGACAGCCTCCCCGACGACTCCTGGGCCTGGGTGAGCCTTCGTTAACTGCGTTCCTCCCCCTTCTCAGATTTGTCTGTCATTCCGCTGCTGTCAGAACAGAAGCCACAGCGAGTTGCTCCTGCTCCTCACCCTGTGTGCTATGTGCTGACTGCTGATGCTAGGCATGGACGGATGTCAAGGTGGCGTCCCCTCAGCTCTCCCGGGAGGCCACATACAAGCTGTCCCTGAAGAAATCGACGCTGCAATTGACGTCGGCAAGGCGAGTTCCTCATGATTCCTTACGATTATGATGGCAAAGTGCTCGTGTTTTGTTGAATTATTGCTGAAACTCAAATTTGGTTTTAGTATCATTGATAGTTTTAGTATTGCATTTCAGGGAATCTGCAAACCCTTTTGTGGAGCAGGCCATACAATTCTCCATAGCAGCCGCTAAAGCGACCATTACTGACAAGGAGAGCGAGGATGCGCTAGATAAGCTGCTGTTGCAAGGTGTGAAGCTTCTCTTAGTACCTCTAAAGCAACACACTGGTTACATTATTTGATGTATACTGGAGCATATTTTCATTTCATTTCCGTAAACTGTTTCAACTTGTTCTTGCAGGTCTGAGCATTACGATTCTGGGTTGCAATGACTTCTACTCTTATAGAAAGCAGGTAAATGTTCTTATTTGTATAAACTTACCTTTTGCAGAACTCTACTATACCCGAAAGCCCAATGCAATTGGTCAAGAAAAGAGATAGTTGATGAGATAATTGATGTTAACATAACCCTTGTAGCTCCTTTTAGCTTTCTAATTTGAACAGTCAGTTGAAAAATGAACTGTCTAATCTTGAACATACATTTTATGATCTCTACATGTTGAACTAAAATAATAGTATGGTTGTCAGAGTCTAATTTAAAATGTAAAGTGTTAACTAGCTTTAATTCTGCATTTTTTCTCTCCATGGTGATCATACCTTTGTGATAGAAAGTATCACTTTACTTATGACCAAAATTGGTATAGGGGGCTTCTTACTATAGAGAGGGAAATCAGATGCAGAACTCAAAGTGTGTTGGAATATTTATAAGTGACATATGATGTGCATGTAATGTTTGATTTCTTTTTCTTATAAAGTTTGTGTAGATTTTTCTTCTTCTTATGCTTTATGCACTGTAAAACTAAAGATTCAATGAAATTTGAAGGATTGGCCAGCTGTAAAATGTCAAATTGATGAACTGGACTACTGGGTGCAATTTGTAAAACATTCAGAAGTTTCTCTCCTTGAATTGTTTAATAAACGGCAACATCTGAATTACATTCTCTTTTACATAGTATAAATATATCCTACAGACCATATCAAGTTTCCTTGTTTGACATAGTTTATGTTTACAATTAATGCTCACCCAGGAAACACTATATCATTTGGAAATAATTACCTTTATTTGTTCAGATTGAAGCACGTGGTCTCCCTCTTACTCCGGAGGTATTGCTTTCATTGCCTCCATTCTCTTCAATTACATTTAACTCAGAAGTTGCTAATGGAACAATGACTGGAGAAACATGTAAACCTGAAGTAGCCAAAACTGGACTTGGGTCATCAGCTGCCATGACCACGTCAGTTGTTGCAGCTCTTCTTCACTATCTTGGTGCTGTTGACCTTTCATGTCCTGGACAATCTTCCAGAGATGGTGCAACGGGACGAGATCTTAACTTGCTTCATGCTATCGCCCAAAGTGCACATTGTATAGCACAAAGGAAAATTGGAAGTGGTTTTGATGTTAGTGCTGCTGTCTATGGTAGTCAGCGCTACATAAGGTTCTCTCCAGAAATACTCTCCTCAGCTCAGGTAAGAAACTTCAGTGCTAGATAATGTGTAGCTCATCTACTTTGTCAGTAGAATACTAGAATCTCACTACATTTGATGAACCGGTAATTTATGTACTGCAATATCTACAGGCTACAGGTGGGACTTGCTTGTCCGATGTAGTATCAGATATTGTTACACGAAGGTGGGATCATGAGAATACACAATTTTCATTGCCTCCTCTGATGACCCTTGTAAGTTGCCATGCCTCATGGTTTATGGTCGGGTTTTATGAAATGGCAATCAAATCATTTTACAGGTTATCACCGGCCACCAGAACTACTGGTTTTCTATCAGTGATATGCGACAATTTGTTTACTGAATACATGCAATGCTATGATGCCTATAGGCTATAGCCATTAGGCCATGCCTTTGCTGATAGTGACAGCATATGGGATGAGACTTCTGTTATAACCTCATGTCACATATGTTACACTTGCACGTCATGTTAATATTGATGCCATGCAGATTTGAAAATTGATAAGTTTTAGAATGGTGGATCTGTCACGGCTTTGCTCCGCTTAAAAATTCCTTGAAAAGTTCTATCTTTGTTTCCTCACATGATTTCTATTATAAGACTTCTGTGTCGTGCATTGCGTAACAGCACAGGGTTTAAAAAAATTGTTGCCTTGCCCTTGCACAATTGATTTCTTAGCCAAAATTCTGAAGCATGCAATTCAAAAATTGTGTTTCTATTCAAAAGACAGAGTAAGAACCAGAAGGGAAACCTCTGTTAATGAACCAACAGTATTTTCTGTCATTTTATTTGGTGTTGTTTTTGTTTGTTGATTCGTAAGGATGTCTTCTAGAATTCTAATAGAGTGTTGTTGGGTTTTTTTTTGCTAGCTCCTTGGCGAACCTGGAACTGGAGGAACATCTACTCCATCAATGGTTGGATCTGTGAAACGGTGGCAGAAGTCTGACCCTGAGAAATCCAAAGATACATGGAGTAAGCTGGGAATTGCCAATACAGTGCTGGAGAACCAACTGAGAATCTTAAAAAAACTTTCTGAAGAGCACCAGGAGGCATATGAATCCGTAGTGCGGTCCTGTAGTCGTCTTGCACATGGAAAGGTAACTACAATTTTTTTTTGTTACATACTTATATCGATATCTATTAGGTTGCACTCAAATTTCTGAAAACAACCTACGTTGTTTGGAGTAATAGATTGATAA
This sequence comes from Panicum virgatum, assembly GCF_016808335.1. Classification (NCBI taxonomy): domain Eukaryota; kingdom Viridiplantae; phylum Streptophyta; class Magnoliopsida; order Poales; family Poaceae; genus Panicum; species Panicum virgatum. Next base: position 71,352,716 of record NC_053153.1, read on the forward strand.
ACAGGGAAATGACTGCGTTAGAATAAACCTTATTCTCGCAAAAAGGATAAAGATTAATATTTTTGCCCTTTTGTTTCTCCAGAGCTTTAAAAAACCATTTTTAATCGCCACCTATCACTTTATTCTGAAATCTGAGGGGAAAAGAAAGTAAAAAAGTAATCTCTATTGCTTTTTTTTATAAAAAAAATTGCAGCCATTTTTTAAAGTATACTCTTCTCTTTGTTCTCACCAGTGGACAGAGGTGGCTACTAACCAACATCAAGAAGCAATTGTTAGATCACTGCTGGCTGCAAGGGATGCTTTCCTTGAGATAAGGCTTCATATGCGTGAGATGGGCATAGCAGCCGGTGTTCCAGTAAGACCCCCTCTTATGAAAGTGCAAGTGTTGTAGTATAGCATGTTCTAAGAAGTATCTTGGGTGTGATGTTTAGCATAATCACAGCAACATGAATCACTACTGGTATGTCAATAGTGTCAATATTCTTATTCATTCTTGTTTGTCCTTTTGCCCTAATTTTGTAGATTGAGCCAGAGTCACAAACACAACTACTAGATGCCACTATGAATATGGAGGGTGTTCTACTAGCTGGAGTTCCTGGAGCTGGTGGCTTTGATGCAGTTTTTTCAGTGACTTTGGGCGATGCAAGTAATGCTGTAGCAAGTGCCTGGAGCTCAGCTGGCGTTCTGCCACTTCTTGTTCGAGGAGACCACCGGGGTGTTTCACTGGAAGATGCTGACCCAAGAACCAGGGAGGTTTCAGCAGCTGTATCATCCGTTCAAATTAATTGATACTGTTGTTAATAAATTATGTTTAAGGTGTAACATTAATATCTCTTCATTGAGAAGTACCCAATTATGGCAAATAAGTGCTGCACTTGCAGCAAGATAGCACATTATTCAAAGGGACCGTCCATGAGCGTAGAAAATGAGAAATGTTAAGAGATTTCCGTGGATTTAGCAGTGCCTGTAGCAATGGAATGTACGATATGAAATGTCCACTATTTTAATAAATTCATAGACCGTATTGTAACGCATCGTCCATGGTTTACATGAGACTTCAGCATGTTTACGACTGTCGATGGTGCAGAATAAGAAATTTTGTCCCATCCCGTGGAAGTACATTTAGATTGTACATGATGGAGTGTCGATCTAAGCTTCTAGTTTTGAACCCTCCACATGAGTAAGCAATTCAGCATGGCTGGTCGTTTTGATCCTTCGTAACTAGAAAGCCGTTTTGCAGGTCAGGATGTTTGTTCTTCGGGTTAGTTGGATCCATGCCACTACAACTTCTTGAAGTTGGATTTCATGTTGAAATCCATGCCATTGAGTGGCATGATTTTCAACGTGAAACCCAAATTCACGGAGTTGTTGTGGCATGAATCGAATTTTCCCTTGTTCTTATCCTAGCTGGGATAGGGCTCGCTTTGGCCTTTCGTCAGGGAACGCGAAGACCACAAATGTGGAAGGTCTAGGACCGGATGCTTTATGTATTTCAAGTTTGAGCCTTGGAGGAGGTCAGCTTGTAGCCTATGAATTTGGCTTTTGGGAAATGAAGAAGGTCACGGCCGGAATGCTAGGTATTCGCCATTCACCAATCGGTGCAACTTCAATTTGTTCGTAAAATATGCATGACTTTTATTATTATTGGCCCTTGGCTGCATAAGTCAGTGGTCCTCTGTTCGGATCGCTGGGACCGGCTGCGGCTGTGAGGGGGGAAATCACTGTAGCTCCAGCCGTTTCACTATAGCTCCAGCCGTTTCACTGTAGCTCCAGCCAGCGCTGGCGGATTTCCCACCCAGCCGAACAGGCTGCTTCGAACCATCGTTCTACACGGCACTATGTTGCCAAACAACTAGGCCAAGTTACCACAAAATAAACTCCAAACCATATTCGTGCACATCAATAAAAAAAGGCGCATAGTTCGGTAAAATAAATCTTAGGTAATTCTTTTATACCTTTTGCAATATAAAAGGAGTCGATGCTCTGTGAAATTAATCAGTTATTCTAATTTCTAAACGGAGCCTGTCTAGAAAAGGGAGAGGTGACGAGAGGGAGGAAAGAAAGGGTGTTAAGGGGAAAAGAAGGGACCTGAAGGAGGAACGATATGGTGGTGAAGAATTCTTATTGGTGAGATGGAGTTGAGAGAAAGTTGGGTCGGTGGCTATAGTATCGACTTGCCCCATTGAGGCCGCCCCGCCCATTGTCTATCATTTGGGGCGCCACCTAGGTCGATCATGTAAACACCCATTCATCAAACCAAAAGTGGTGGTGGAAGCGTCGAGCCCTCTCCTTTATGAATAAACATAGAGAGATTAGAGCTAGCAGGGATTACCCTGACGAAAAGTTGAGCTCACTAAGCAGGCGTCTGGTTGGAGAACATTGTGCCTACCTTCACCAAGTTCATCATTAAGATATCTGCATGTGGGTACAGTCATGGTACACCAAGTACATTCTCGGGGCACTTTAGATAAATCGAAAGGGGAGGTCGCACATGGCGTCGTTCTCATCTCGTTTTCGTCCCATGTAAACTAACTCTGTGCTGATCTGTACCTCAGGCATATATCCTGTGCAATGCATATCTTTTGCTGGCTCCTCGCTGAAGGGCATCCCGGCCCCTCTGCATGACAGATCTGCTTGCGCAGAAGAGGAATATATGGCGAGTATTTGCTCGTAGAAAACGTGAAAAGCTCTTGGGGGAAAGAGGCGAATGTAGCCTTACGCCACCTTCGTAGTTGACTCATGGATCGGACTAGATTATCATATTGTTTCCGAGGTATGGTGTGCTGCAGAGTCGGAGGGAAGGTGCTGATCAGCACTAGTGGGAACAGCTCAGTTGCTCTCAACTTTTCTCACAGTCAAGTACATGGCCTTATCCGAGGTATTAGATGAAGGCCTCTTAATTTGGAACGAGGAGAAATCAAATACTACTATAGATTGGTTGAAAGGATTGTTTCTTGTTCGATCCTTTAATTTGTGTAAATTCTTTCTTCCAAACCGTCAGAATAATTTCGTGTTTTTGATGGCACCTTAGGTTTTTGAAGCTAATTAATTTTTTGAAATGAAACAGTCAGAAGAGTTGCCTATTATATTAAAAAGATGAATTGAGCCTAAATAATTACTCGGTGCATATATATGTCCCAATTTATATAAAATTGTCCCATGCTCTTCCATGTCTGGAGCATAAGGGTCTAGCTAAATTATAAGGGTAAGTAAAAGGCTCTTGATTGAAGTACCAAAGCACACTACCATGAACTTTCTCCATTTGATTCGATCAGGTTGAAGTAGTCTCCTCCTCGAATGGCTACTGTAGCAGCACAGCCCAAATTAAACCGGCTTAAGTGCGCTAACCATCATCTTAATACTAATCAAGTTATTGTGCAATTAAAACGGTGTAATCTGACAGTCGGGTAAATCCCGATTAAACTACTGTACTCCAGGATCACAATTGCACTAGCAGACCCGTACGAAGACGAGCACAGGTGATACCAGTATACAGAAATCTTCAAATTAATTTACAACACAGGTTTTACATAAAAGATTTAAGTACAAACGACAGAGTTCAAAAGCACAGCGGAGGTTTAAAACCGAGTTCGAAATACAATACGATAACCACGACGACGATACAAAGTGAGCTCCACATCCTGCCCACCGATGTGATGCCAACCTGCCCGATCTTCACGGGGAAGACGGGGCCCACCCGACGGTTCAACCCAGAGGAAGCGGCTGTCCAATCCAGGACGCACAGACCTCCTCGAAGTCAGCGGGGACACAACCTGCTCAGAAGGGTTACAACAACAACCCTGAGTATACTAATACTCAACAAGCCTTACCCGACTCTGGGTATACTTAGCCCATTACCTAGACATGCAAAGCTTTTTGGCTCTGGAGTTCTTTTGCTGAAAGGCTGCTAGAAGTGAATCATTACTTTCAATATTTTAGCTACATTTAGTACAGTGATTATTAACTAAATTCGCCTAACCATCTAGAGCACACATGGTAGATCAGATTAATCTCAGTAACTCACAAACCAACCTTTTCCATTCCATTTTCATTCCACTTTCTTACTACGATGTGACGCAGTGACCAAGGCTCTCATATCTGCGAGTCACGGCGAATCGATCCGATTTAACTTTGCAAGGTGGACCTAACTCACACGACACATGTAAGCCCCGTCTGGCCACGCGCGTCAACTGTTTCCATCATTACCACGACATCTGAACCACGCCTGATAAAACCCAGGTGATGGGCCCCTCCCGGTGAACTCACAGAGAACCCGAAGGCGGCATCCTATCCAACACCCGCCAACTTCCACGCCCAGCGTAGCAGGTCGGAATTCAAACTATCGTTGTAAAGCGGTACACAGCTTACCGGTTTCGACTACCTCCTACTTCCGGCATGTGGTTAGTACTGTTCAATCCTCTGTCATCAGGGCCAACAACGGTAAGGTCCTCAATCGACACAGGCGGAGATTTCTTTTCATCCATTCCATACCAATAATCCAACTCATTTCCGCCCGGTCTCCATTTCTTTTTACTCAACAACTCATTTCAAAGCCATAGCTAAGGAATCAAGATCCTAAAACACGCGAGTGACAGTAATCACTCGACTTTTACCGAGATCCTACTTAGCAAAGCATTGCTAACGATACCTGCACACTAGTATGGACTCACAGGTACCTAGGGAGAACATGCATACTAGGGTTTCATACAACTCCTAAAACTTAAATGCACAAATACTTAAATAAACATTGAATAATTAAATTATGATTATGCTCCGGGGCTTGCCTTGCAGGTCAGCGGGGTCAGCAACTTCTTCGCAAGTGGGCTCGCCTGCGTCTTCCTGCTGCTCTCCCGCCTGCGGCTCCTGGATCGGATCGGCGATCAGCTCGTAGGCCACTTCGTTCGCGGCGTCTACACGTATGAAAAAGAATGTCATGCAACAGTTAGAACACAGTGCAACGCATGAGGGCTTAAGATGTGATGCATTTCAAAACGATGCAATGCCATGCAGTTCAGAAATTCAACTCGTTTTAGCCTGAAGTGTTTCCTTCAAAACAATAACTAGTAAACTTGCTTACAACAGCATGGATTAAGACAGACGCTTGCTTTGTTGAGGTACACAAGCATGAAATAATTAACTAACAACATTTAAATAAAGAAAAGAGCATCGCTAGGGATAATTTATAAACAAAAACCTAACTTGCACACATGATCTAGCAACAAAAATTTACCAGCTCAATGTGATAGCAATAAAGCATGCCACCCAAATTTTCCAACATTTATTGATGATTGAGAGTATTTATTTTAACCCTAGAAAAGAAATCAAATACTAACAGATCCACAAACATGCACAAAGGCCATGCACCTGGAAATTTTTCAGTGGACTACACATATAAAGAGTAAGCCATTGCAAAGTTTTCATAATTTTTAGAGCCCTAGAACAACCGGTAATAATTAAACTAGCTTAAACTCAAACTGAATTTTCATCAGAAAAAAATGACATTTCATAAGCACAAGTATTTTTCCTCTGAAGATCTGGATCTAAGAAAACTAACAAAATTTACTTTGTATTTTTAGCATTTTTCTGCGAATTTCTATGCAATTTTGAAACTTCAGTCGAAATAACTAAAAAGAAAAACATAAAGAGGGGGGCTGACAGCCGGGTCCCACCCGTCAGGGAGCCCAGCCCGCCCCTGTTCCCCTTTCCCCCTCCCCTGTTTCGCCCGTGCAGGGCCAGGCCGTGGCCACGGCGGCGGCGGCCGACCGGCGGCTTGCCGGCGGCGCGGCCTGGGCCACCCGCAGCCGGGGCAGCCCGGCGGGGCCGGCACAGGCGGAGTCGGGCGGCCGCAGGGAGGCGCAGAGGGAGGGGGCACGTGCGCGCGGCGGCCCGCGGTGACACAAGCCAGGGCGCGCGGCGGCGCTCAACGTTCCGGCCCGGCCAGGGCCGGCCGGCGGCGGAGGCGGGGCGCACCGCGGCCAGGGGGTCCAGGCGGCCCTAGGGCGAGCGGCCCCGCGCAGGGAGGGCCGGCGGCGTGCGCGCGTGGCGCGCGGAGCGTCCACGGCGGCGAATCGGCGGCGGTGGCGCCGGAATCAAAAGGGGAAATGGACGGGGAGCATGAGGGGGTTGTGGGGAAGCTCACCGCGGGCTCGATTTGAGTGGAGGAGGGCCGGAAGGGGGTCGTCGACGGAGAGGGCGGAGCTCGGCGTGGAGCTTCAATGGTGGACGGCGTCTGCAGGCTTGATTCGGCCGGCGGAGGGCGCGGCTGAGCTCGGGACTGCTTGGAGGAGGCAAAGGGCGAGGTGAAGTGGCTTGGGGCGTGAGGAAACGAGCTGCAGCGGCGAGGGGCGACCGGCGCGACGAGCTCTGCTCGCTTCGGCTCGCCGTGCTCCGAGGAAGGAGAAGGGATGAACGGGACGGGACGGGAAACTTCGAGGCGTCCGCGAGGATAAGAGCGGCGCTCAGACGCTGAGGTCGGGCGCGATCGCCGACGCCAGTATGGGCGTCACAGTGCCGAGCACAGTGAACCACTGTGTACTTGTTTGACTCAAATTTGACTCGTGTTTGACCATCCAAAACTCAAATTTTGATATAGGAACTTGAAATTTGGCCAAAATAGAAGTTGTAGAGCAAAAGAAGAGCTACAACTTTCGTTTTGGGCATAAGTTGATTCGAAACTCGGATCATCGAGAAAAACGGGGTCAAACATAGCTAAAACAATGATTACTATGCGAACACGATTAACGCTAATGATGAACTTGAGTCCACGATTAGCGAGCACAATTAACACAGGGGTGTTACAGCTACCATCCAGGAGGTGCTGATGAGTATCTACCAGGGGCGGGCCCAAGTTGTAGCAAGGGTATTCAGACGAATACCCATTATTTCTGGTAATTTTTTTATATACAGTGTATCATATACATATGATGCAAAAAATGCAAATATTACATGACATAATAGGTTTTCAAATTTCTAGTTTCTGCTTCGTGCTGAAAAATCATAGCAGCCCATGTTCTACCCCTCCCTACCCGACGGTCCACAAGTCCATTAGTGGTCAGGTAGCTAGTGAGCCAGCCTGATAGGCAGGCCAAACGCTCATGCGTCCACTCGGTCCCTCGATTTCCAATCCCCAGCTGCAAGACCGCAACCCTAGCTCCTCGAATCAGCAATCCCGGCAATGAGGGCACGACGAAGCCAGATGGACAAACAAATGGAGGGGCTCGTCGACCGCGAGGACGGACAAGGGTAGGGGCTCCGCGGCCGGGCAGATAGACGTCGTCATGGGCTTGGTAACCAAGCGGGCCACAAGATGCGAGTAGCGGCCAGGCCAGCACCTCAGCTAGGCAGGGGCGCAGGGCTCGACCGTGCATGGCATGGTGCGCACGGCCAAGGCAAGGTGTTGCCACTTCGCCATGATGGCAGGCCCTCCAAAGCTCTGACACTCCAGCAGTCCGTGCCTTGTGGAGCATGGGCGAGCAAACAGAAGCAGTTTGAGCGAAATCAAGCTGAGCTGACTAGTGATAAATTTGATCTTTATTTTAAAAACTATTATTGTAATTTATAAATTTTGAACAATAAAAAAAATTACACCTTTTGAAATTTTGAATACCCACCTCCTAATTCCTGGGCCCGCCCGTGGTATCTACAATCTTGTGGGAAGAAGAAGAAGGCATGCTTTGATGAAGTGTAAAGTTAGGGTTTCAGCAGATAGGTTGGGAAGTAGTGGGATTAAAGCTGCAGCCTTGTATTGTAAGCATATACAGCATGTCTCTAGGCGACAGCACAGCACACTCATGAACATATGTTGAGAGTTGAGACTTGCATTACGGAAGATTCCTTTTAAGAGAATCTGATATGGTCATATGGAACATATTTACCAACACTATGCATTGCACTCTTAGCTCCAGTAACCATGGTAGAGACAATATAATACTGTTGTGTGAGCAGTGATGCAATATATCAATACATGGGAACAAGCTAAAGGCTCCGATAATTTTAAACTTCCCAGACACTTGAGTGTGCTCATCTATCTTGTTATTTAGTGAACGATAGATGATGCCATAGACAAAATCTTACAAGTTGAAGCATCTAATCTTCCGGCGTGCGCCCACACAATTAAAATTAGAGGGAAAAGTCCATCGTTGTGGAGCAATCGCAAAATGGTATAATACACAGGACTGTAAATTGCACTGAAATTCTCTATCTAGGAGCTTCCAACGGATGCTTGCCACCTTTCTTTCAGTGCTATAATTTTTTTTATACAAGTAACCAGTAGCTGCGTAGATTCTTTCCTTGATTCTTCTGACTTCGATCTTGAGAAGATACGTCACGATTCACCGAACGAGTACAGTACAAAGTGAAAAACTTTGTTTTTTTCCCCAGCTAAAGAGCTAGGTCCTACTTCTTGCCTTTTCCCATTGAATTTTTACCCTTTTTTCAGTTTTGCCGCTACCTTCAGTAAGTTTGAAGAAGCAAAAATGAGCAAGGATGTTAATGGAGCGATGCCAAATGAAAAAAAAAACATTCTAGTTGTGAAAGCAAGAAGGCGGACCGCCTCACGGCAAAAGCAAAAGATTCCTGTAAAAATATATTTTCCAGTTGGGGGAGTGTTTTACTGAAATCATATAGCATGCACTTGAAATACTGCAACGGTTCAAAATTTCAATAAAACTTCAAAAAAATGTTATAGCTAGATTTGTCATGACAACTATAGTTCCACCGTATCGCAGAATTTCTATATTGTGTCGATAATTACATGTCAAATTAGTGTGTTTGATAACTACTGTATCGATGCCCAAAATATGACTTGACCGGAGTACTGGACAGGGCAACAATATTGACTAGTGTTCGAAGCACTACTTGTGTCGTTGCAGTAGACTGACTATATATAGTCAAATTCCATGCCACCAACATTACAAACTGAGGCTATTCTTTGATGCTAATATGCTATCTGGTGCTTGGTTATCTCAGATAAATAAAGTTGTATCCATCACCGTGCCGTGCAATTATGCAATAACAAACCCACCTGTGAAATTGTTAATGTGCGCATAGTATTGTTGGAGGAATCTAAGTCCCCTGCTGCCTTTAGTGCACTTGCAGCTGTGTTACATATAACAAATACAATTATTCCTTATCATTTGCTTTTTGTTCATGATCCCTGAAAGCGATCGGGTGCTCTAACCTAAGAGGGAAGGGGGTGAATTATGCACTATTAAAACCTTAACCTATGGCTCCAACTAGTTTGCACAAAACTTAAATTAAAATAAGCTATCTAGATGTGCAACTATGGTTCACCTTAGTGTGAAACCCTCATCCCAAAAGAGTTTTGCAACCTATAGCTAATCCTAGCAAAATACTACACTAAGAAAGTAAAGGCACACAAGTTGCAATATGAAATGGGGAAGCTAAAAAGAGAGGGATGAGAGAAAGCGAACTCTCGACACGAGGATATATCCCGTGGTTCGGTTTGCCACAAAGGCGCCCCCTACGTCCACGTTGTTGAAGCACTCACTAAGAGTATCCATTCCCGGCAATCAAGTCTCTTCCGTGAACACAATCACGGTCACTTTGATCCCGATCTTCACTAAGGGAGATTGCCCATGAAGGAGGGGTCTCCGTCCCCCGTACAATGTCGTCGATGCCGCTCCACACCAAGCCGGAGGGTCGTTGACTTGCCGGCGAGCCACCAAAGCTCCAAGGATGGCCGGCGCACCAAGATACAACAATGGTTCACTCTAGAACCACAGCACAAGGATCTAAACCTTGCTTGATCACTCACTCAAGAGCTAACCTTGCACTAACACTCACAAAGCTTGTGCTAAGGACTAAGGATTTGATCTTTATGCTCTTGGATGTCTTGGAGATGTTCTTGGGTGTGTGTGGTATATTCAGCAACTCCAGCAATCTCAAAATGGCCGGGGTGAGGCGTATATATAGGCCACCAACTCAAGAGAGCCGTTACTAGCCGTTGGCCAGTTTTCTGCGTAGGCATCGGAACTTCCGGTGCATAGGGCATCGGTTCTTCCGGTCACTCTGCGCTCTGAAGTAGCAGTTGGCAGCTTTGACACTTCTGCAGCTGAGTTGGCAACCACCGGTTTAACCGATGACTTGGTGTCGGTTCAACCGGTGCCTCTTGATCTTCATGTAGCTGTTGCCCTTGCTGACGTCATTGCACCGATGCCTTGCTCCGACGCACCACCGGTTCAACCGGTGCTGAAGGCTTGGCTGCTGCACGCTTGACAACGTCTCTGGAACATAGTACGTTGAATGCACCGATGCCTCTCTTGACACCGTCGGTTCATCAGGTGCTTCACTTCTTTCTTCACTTGATCTCCAGAGGCGCACAGGCTTGTGCCAAAGCCAGGGTGTCGGATCTTCCGACAACCATCGGATGCACCGATGTTGTATGCATCGTTTCTTCCGGTGCTACTGATTTCAGTAGAACTCGTCCAATTCAGCGTTTTTTGAGTTCTTTCTTCGTGTTTTGCTTTGCATGGTCTTTTTACTTCGTCCCTGGGATTTAGAAATGTTCACTTAACAAAACCATTAGTCCCATTGATTGCGTTGTCATTCGATCACCAAAATCACTCGAAATGGCATAAATGGTGTCATGTTCGTTACAATCCCTAAGCAGGCTTTGCCCAGAGCCAAAAGCCGGGATGCAGTGTGCATATACAAATGTTGGGCATATAGTCAGGTGCACAACTTGACCAAAATCCTTTTCCTCTGATGGCACCATTGTTATGGCATGCCAAATTTGTTAGATGACACTACATGATTGGCCTATCCTCTTTTCAATATAAGGCAAGCAATCCAGAATGCAAATCTAGCTTATTGGAACTTTTTCTTTAACTAGTGTATACAGGAGGAAGGAAAAAAATTCTAGATTATCTGGTTCATTCGTTGCATCCAGTGGCAGCTAACTGTTCATGTGGTGCCGGCTGCCGACTACCTTCTGGCTCTGTTTGGCATCACGGAGACTTTTTAAAAGCATTTGTTTTCCCTTATTTGAGCTTTAGTTTTTTTTTTTTGGATAACTGATGATACATTTTTGGATTCAAGCATCCTGCATCTGAAATTAGTTACTGCTACAAGGTTAGCCACATGTTCCAAGAAACATGTAGCCAAAACATTACAAGCTCTCATGTACAATACAGAAAGAACAAAGTAAAAGGAAAAAAAAAAGAAGGAAAAATCAAAATCTCAAATTTTCAGGTTAAGTATTATTCCTTTTGCAGATTGTTCTGTAATGTCGACACCAAATGAACCAGTTTTGCTCAAATATAAACTGAATTGACATTTTCTTTTCAAACATTGAACAGAAAAAAAATGACATGAAGTTGCAGTACTAGAAGCCGGCAACCTAAGCGCTAAGCTATTAGCCCGGTCGGTAAGGGCATCGATCCCTCTGATCTGGCACCCATTTAACAGAAAGCCAAGTTGCTGTTAAAATATTGCGACATCGTCTAAAGCCCCGATACTTTCTTACGTCTGTCGAATAAAACCCCCGCCAATCGGCTCGCTCATCAGCTACCTGCCATTGCCATCCCTCCCACCCCCCTTGCATTGCATTGAGCTTTAGCAACTCGCCTCTTAGAATATTGTTAGCAGCATCACTACCATTACATGCCGATCGATTTGCTGCAGCGTAGCATGTAGGATGTTTTTAATTTAGACCCATGTTGCGACAAAAGCCGTTCTCTGTCCCTCTATAAATATCGTCAGGCCTCGAATGCCTGGTTCGAAGCAACACAGATCGAGCCATCCATTGGCGGGGCAGGGAGCTAGTAGCCAGCCAGAGTCTAGCTGAGAAGTTGGTGGTCGCCTTGTGATAGGAAGCGGCGAGAGGTGAGCAGAGGAGGGATCATGTCGTGGAGCGTGAGCGAGAACGCGCGGTTCGAGCGCGCGCTGGCCACCTACGACGAGGACACCCCCGGGCGGTGGGAGCGCGTGGCGGCCGCGGTGGGCGGCGGCAAGACGGCCGACGACGCGAGGCGCCACTACGCGCAGCTCATCGTGGACGTCGGCGACATCGAGTCCGGCGGCTACGCCGGGTACCCCAACGGCCGCTCCGGCGACGCCCGCAACGGCAACAGGAACAACAACAACAACGACAATAACAACAGGTGCGTAGTGCGTACGCTCCCAATGCAAGTCCCATCACACACACTGACACACGCTTCGCTTCTGGCTTCTGAATGCCCGGTCGACTCACCTGTGCGCGGTGCGATTTCGCAGGGGCAGAGCCAACCGGCCGCAGACCTGACGGAACCGCGCGCGACGGCGCATAAGCTGCAGCTCCATCGTTCGCCATGTCATCAGATATATATACATATATTTGTATATGCCGTGTGTATACGCATGATGCATGCAGGTGTGCACAAGTGTGTCTGTCGGGAACTGAAGAAAGCCTGTTCCGTAGCGGCGTAGTAGTGTGCGTCGCATGGCCTGCTTGCTAGCTATAAAGCAGCAGCTGCTCGGCCGGCGGCAATGCTCTTCGACCATCTTATATTGCAGTGCATGTAAAGCTTATTGTGTGACTGCTCATAATCGATCAAGAATCAACTAATTTATTACATTGTGTGACTGCTCGATCTGCCGATTGTTCTTGCGAGCTCTACGGGATCGATTTCGCTAGTATTTTCTTTTCCACGGGAAAGCATTTCGAGCGCCTGCTTTTACTGAAAAGCAGATTACAAGTTTCATTTTTGGGGACACAAGATTTGCATCTTGAGCATACAAAAGTTACAGGTTCTGGAATGCAAAGGAAAAAGGCAGCGCTCGCATATTCCACCGTTACACAGATATCTCTGCTGCTGGACGGGCAATCTTTTCATTTTCTCCACCTCCTCCACCAGTAGTAGGACTCGCCATCTGAGGGTGCAGGGAGGAGAATACATCACGGCCATATGACCTCACCTCCCTAATTCGACCGAGGGCTTGACCAATCAGCAGAATCATTCATTTCTGCAGCATTCACTTTTTTTGTGTCTTGCCGAACTGACCTGAGGTAATTGTGACTGATATTTTGCTTACCTGTCAGTCACTTTTTTAAGCATTGAATATACACCGAACAATCTAGAGATCAACTAACATATCGTTTTTTTTGGGGCAAAATAGGTGTTTTTGTCCCTCAACTTTTATTTGAGGCTCAAATTTATCCCTCAACTTTCAGATTTGCCATTATAGCCCCTTAACTTCGGTTTCTGTGTCAAACTCATCCTTGTGCTATATCATACTCCATGATAACATAAGATTTATTATACTAATCTTTTGTGGAATTTCCGTTCTTGTAATGGGAATGTGGGGTTTCAAAAAAAACATAAGATTTATGCAAAATGACCTTTTTACCCTTTGTCTCCTTGCCCTTCTAAATTTTAGCCAATGCAAGCAAATAAGTGTATGCACAAGTGTTAAATTTGGAACATAGAATTTTATTTATCCATGCATCACATTTTATTGCGGCGTATGAAGAGTGGAAATCAAGGAGAGGAAAAAGAAACCAAGGGTAAAAAGGATTTCTTGCATTTATCTCATATTATTATGGAGTATAATATCAGCATAAGGATGGGTATGACCCTAAAATAAAAGTTGAGGGACTATATTGACCAATTTGGAAGTTAAGGGACGAATTTGACACTTTCAATAAAGTTGAGAAACCAAAATGACTACTTTACCATTTTTTTAACAGATCATTTTATTCAAATTGGAGCATTTTATCATGCAGCTAGGATATTTTTTTCTTGAGCAGAACATTCATAATTTAAATTAGGAATATTTTCTTTCTTGAGCTATTCACGGATGGGACTGAACACAACATTTATTTTTTGTTGAGCAGAACTTTTTCTGCTTGAGCGGAACATTCATAAATTAAATTGACACATATGAGATTGACACAGAATATTTCTAAATTTTATTTACAAATTCTAAATGAAAGTCATTGTTTGTTTGATTGGGCAAGTAGTAGTGTATCACCTGCAAGTAGTGCTCTTTTACGCTAATTAGCTGGGTTATGTTATCTATCTTGTGGAAGATCGTCTACTTACATCAGATTGCCAATAATCCATTGGGTCTAATTATTACAATCCACCAACAAAAGACCACGAAACAAACAAGTAGATTAGTTTGTTATTTTTTTATGATTTGTATTTTCTATTCCAGTTGCTCAAGATTATGCATGCCTTGTACATTTGTACATGGTTTATCAAATTTGATCTAATAATTTGTAGAACCTAATTCAATATTGAGTAAATTGCACCCACCGTACAACAACTTGGCAGGCGAGTGCAAATTGGTCCAACAACTTGTAAAGTGCTCAATTTAGTACAATAACTTGATAGCTGAGTGCGGATTGAGCCAACAACTTAGAAAATACTTAATTTAGTGCAATAACTTGGTAAATTGGTGCATTCAAAGTCCAAACATTACACGGAAATATATTTGCTAATGTCATGTTACAATGAAGAGTATATTCACGTCGGAACGTATTATTTGACTGTAGATTTTTGTGTCACAATGGACACCAACAATTTTATTCTCAGAATAAATTAATTATGGTTTAATAAAAATAATATATTATTTAACCACTATTACAACAGCAACATATTAATCAAAGTAGATGAACGTCAATAATTCTTAAATTTTATAAATGAAAATTATTGATGGTGATCTGATTGTTGCTTTTCAACTATGTACAATTTTTTATTAGTTCAAATACAAACAAATTTTAGAATTACACCATTAGCATCACTCAAACACTGAAGTCAATAAGAGAGACCCTAAAACCTTAGGTTTCTTCTGTACATCTGCTCATGTATTCAACAATGCTTATGTTTGTTTCTGTTTATTTAGCTCATTTTTTCTTTCTAATGAATATATGAGGCTTTAAAATATATGAACCAAGCTCCTAAAAGGTATCAATAGTTTGTATCAACATATTGGCTTTTTTAGTTTAATAGTGCATATAATCAAACATATCGGAAACAGTTAGGGTGAATTATTTTAATACTGAATATTAATTTAAATAGTTTTAAATTAAATTAAATCACTATACAAAAATAATTAATATAAAGACATAACATTAATTTCTAAACTGTGAGGGTTTTTATCCTGACCAAATATATTGCCACATAGGCGCAGCACAAAAAATCTATGGTCAAATAATATCTAATAATTTGTCCTAACATGAATATACTCTTTATTGAGACTTTGCGTTGGCTACATTGTCGTGTAATGTTTAGACTGTGAATGCACCTATTTATCAAGTTATTGCATTAAGTTGGGCATTTTACAAGTTGTTGGACCGATCTGCACCCACCTGTCAAGTTATTGCACTAAATTGAGCATTTTACAAGTTATTGGACTAATTTGCACCCACAAAAGTTGTTGTATGGTGGGTGCAATTTACTCTTCAATATTTTGGATAAACTAGTTCAACATCTACATGAAAATATCAAAACAATATATTTTAAACGTTGGACATGTATATTCACAGTGTTGAAATAATGCATTTGGTCCAAATGTTATATTCAAAACACAAAAATCTTACTATTACTAATTGGAGGCTCCTTTGAAGCCTTCACGTGAAGCCACCTAGGATCCTAGGTGGACACTCTAAAAAAATAGAGAAATTCTAAAAATTCTCGCAAAAATTAGAAACATCTGACCATCCATTTGACTACTCTAATCATAATAGTCATTGGATCTGCACTGACCACCGCCTCGCCGCCTCGGACCCGCCGCCCTCCACTGCTCGAATCCGACTCACCGCCGCCTGGCTCCCGGGCCCATTCGCCGACCCGTCGCCAGCGAAGGCGCGCCGCCTCCTCCCGCTGAAAGCGAAGCGCGCCACCTCGGAGGAATTGTAGCCGCCGTCCTCCTCCTGTAGACGGCGCGGGGCGGAGATCCCGCCGGAGGTGGGGCTGATCCCCCCCCTTTCTCTCGGTAAGGAAGCCCTAGCTTGGCTTGGTTGAATTGTCTGCGTTCTCCCGCTGGATCTTCCCGCTGGTGCCAATCAAATCCGAATCTCCCTTGCTGGGGCGGGCGCTCCAAGCCGTCCAATTTGTAGCGGATTCCTTGCTGATTGCGGGGGATAGTAACAGTGGTTTATATCTCTCGAGAATTCGAAAGGGGTTCAGCTGAACCCACGAGTCCTCCCACGCACTGGCCGCCACGGCCCCTGCTTTCCGCATTGGATTCGGCTATCCAGCGATCGATCTGACTGGTTGGCACTGTCTGGTTGGCAGATTCAAGGCGCTGGTAGTTTATTGGAGAAGCTCCTGGGGGGAGGGACATGGACATGGCATTGCCAGTTGTGAATGCCACTGCGGCGGTGCTCGCTCGTGTCTCGGCTGCGTTCAATGCCCCTTTTGCCCGTGCCGTCGTCTTCGGGGTACATATTGATGGTAATCCCTCTTTCCTATTGGATGGATGAGTTGGCTAGGTTGGGTTTAGTGTCTGACGTTCACTGGCGTTGTGATTTGCCAGGGCACTTGGTCGTGGAAGGGCTTCTTATTGCAGTCATAGTGTTCCAGCTCACCAGGAAGAGCTACAAACCCCCAAAGAAGCCACTCACTGAAAAGGTGAGGTGTTCTTCTCATTGCTAACTACTGGGATCACTTAGTGGATACATAGTATTTGTTTGGTCATTGCTTCATGAAGCATATAACTGAAGGTTAGCATTCTGATCTCTGCAGGAGATTGATGAGCTATGTGATGAATGGGAGCCAGAGCTGCTATGTCCTCCGATCAAGGACGGGGCCAGGATTGACACTCCAATGTTGGAAAGGTTTGTGCGATGGATTGCTTTCCATGACTATACTAGTTAAAACAGTAGTTGAACCAATGGTGTCAAAGATTTTTCATTCTAGTGGAATGGCTTTATTTCTCAAAAGTGAATTCACAAGTACTTTTAGGGTCAATTCAATCCAGATCATTGTTGCATGATGAGTAGGCCTACATATTATTTCATATCTATGGATTATAACCTGATGGATTCGTTGTTAAAATTGTGGGGGCGTTGGTGCTCTTCTTACATTGGTTTTCACTTAACTTAATAGTGCCATGTGAAGGACCAATATTGATCTGGAACATTTCTTGTCACTAGATTATACATTTATGCTACATGAAACCATGAACTCACGAATAAGCAGCAAAGAACACCACGAACCACATACAGTATGATTTTCCCTTGCTACCCAAATGCCTACATGCTTCTTGGATTGTTTTCTCGCTTCTCTGATATCAGTAGAATCATCAGTGCACCTAATGTATGCTGCTGGATAGTATCCATCTAATAGTAGGATTTCTTGCCATCAGGTTATAAGCTTGCCTTCATGTAGTTGCCAATATTATTTTGTTTCTATGATTACATTTCACTAATAACACGTCAATTTCATCAATTTACGCTCTCTTAGTCAGCAATTCCCTCCAGCACGCATAGCTGCATGCTATAATTGCATTTTATATTTTCTTTGGAGGAATAGCTATTGAGCATCCCTTATGATGGCAGTGCTATATCTGAAGTCACTCCTGTGCATGGAATATTCTTTCGTTTAAGTTATCTACGCATTTTATCTAGTTCGCAGAAATTTTCCTCGAGACATTTCTGGTTTTCTGTTATCAGAATAGATGCATGCAGTATGGAATACGATGTGAAGTAGTTATGATTGAAGTATGTCTGCTGTTGTTCGACATCTTATATTATTTGAACTTCTGAGCATCAGAATTAACCTTTCTATTCTGCTTTTATACAGTGCTGCCGGACCGCATACAATCGTTGATGGTAAAGAAGTTGTCAACTTTGCGTCGGCAAACTACCTCGGTTTAATTGGCAATGAGAAGATTATTGTAAGAAAGTCCATTGCTTGACACTGTTTCAACAATTGTTTTTTTGTTTGTTTGTTTGGGCCTTTGGGGAATATCTAAACGAAGTGGTTGACTTTCAGGATTCTTGCGTTGGTTCACTTGAGAAATATGGTGTTGGGTCTTGTGGTCCACGTGGCTTTTATGGAACAATTGGTTAGTACCATCTTTCACAGAAAAATGTCCTCGGTTGCAAATATAGAGTAGGAACTTAACTTTTCAGTGTACCCTTGCAGATGTCCACCTTGACTGTGAGGCAAAAATAGCTAAATTCCTCGGAACTCCAGACTCCATTCTGTATTCTTATGGGATTTCTACAATATTTAGTGTGATACCAGCCTTTTGTAAGAAAGGAGATATCATAGTCGCGTAAGTTCACCTTCTTCTTTGATGAAAATTTATGAAATGTACAATTAATCATGAAACTTTGACATTCTTGTTGTAGTGATGACCACATGCTTGACCTTTTAGGCACGTTGAATCTGTCTATAGCTCATAAGCTTCAGCAAAGTTGTCACCTTTTTCTTGTCTATTAATTGATATTGCTCCTCACTCCATCTGGCTAGTTTTTCCATTTATTTATTTCTTTCTATTTTTTCTGTTGCTGAATTTCCATGTATATTGATTATTGAATATGATTGCAGCGACGAGGGTGTTCACTGGGCAGTGCAAAATGGTCTCCATCTATCAAGAAGTACTGTGGTGTACTTCAAGCACAATGATATGGCTTCACTTGCAAGCACTTTGGAAAAACTTACTCGTGGAAATAAACGTGCTGAAAAGATCAGACGCTACATTGTTGTAGAATCCATTTACCAGGTGTGGTGCCGTTTGCGATTGTTGTGTAGATATGTGTTGTCTTTTTTGTATGTAGGGTTGAAAGTTTGCAACATGAGACAGCACACCTAATCAATTCATGAAACGTATCTTACTGCTGTTGTGATTTGTGAATGCAGAATTCTGGCCAAATTGCCCCCTTGGATGAGATTGTCAGGTTGAAGGAGAAATATCGGTTCCGTGTTATTCTGGAGGAGAGTCATTCTTTTGGGGTGCTTGGCAAGTCTGGGCGTGGCCTTGCCGAACATTATGGAGTTCCCGTGAGTATTTTGCTTCGGCTTATTTTAAACATGTTTCGCTGTGACACAAAGACAAAAAAAAAGTGTTCGTAGTCCACAGCTTCCTGGACCGTCACCAATTGATTCATGGAATATGGATCTAGTACTTTTAACTGGATACTTAAGCATATTCTTCCATTTTCTGAGATTCCACCATGCTTGTGCAGGTTGAAAAAATCGATATCATCACTGCTGGGATGGGAAATGCTTTGGCCACTGATGGTGGCTTCTGTACAGGAAGTGTCAGAGTTGTTGATCATCAGGTAGATGCAATACCAGATTGATGGAACATCGATTTTTTACGTAGATATTCTTGCATTTTAATCTTTTATCTGATCAAGGAGATATAATTTTGCAGCGTCTAAGTAGCTCTGGGTATGTTTTCTCTGCCTCGCTGCCACCTTATCTTGCCAGTGCCGCTGTTTCTGCCGTCAACTACCTGGAGGAAAACCCGTCAGTTCTTGCAAACCTAAGGAGCAATATTGCTCTTTTGCATAAAGGTAAAAATGATTTTATTGTCATTAAACTATTTGCTTGATCCATTCTTATTTGTTTGTTCTTTTCCCTGGGTTAATGAGGAAAAATATGGGCACGCTACTTAGTCAGCTACATAAGTGTAGACTTCTAAACTATACACAAGTCATTATATGAGTTTGCTATGCAATATTTTTGCCCCTGTGAGCCCTAGGTTCCTAACCACAAGGTAAAACAGAATTTAGTTGTGAAATAGATATACATAATCCATTATATGAGCTAACTATAGTACGGCATGCATTAACTACTATTGTCCATGCGCAAGATGATTGCCAACTTTTAAGCAGCGTACCAGTGGCATCTTGACACCCTTCTTACTCACTCTGCAGGACTATCGGATACTCCGGGGCTTGAAATTTCCAGCCATGTTCTGTCACCTATTGTCTTCCTTAAACTGAAAAAATCGACAGGTTCTCCTACCACCGACCTAGATCTTCTTGAAACTATTGCTGAGAGGGTAAGTTTGAGTCAACTCTAATAAAACTTCAAGCTGCAGTTTACATGACTTTTTGCAGGCACCTGTTTATACATTCTTTCCCCAACAGGTCTTGAAGGAAGATTCAGTTTTCATTGTGACATCGAAGAAGTCAAATCTTGATAGGTGTAAACTTCCCATTGGAATCCGCCTGTTTGTATCAGCTGGCCACACAGAATCAGACATCTCCACACTTTCCTCATCCTTGAAGAGGGTTTCTGCGTCAGTTCTTTCAGACCACTTTTGATCCACGCCAGATTCCCTTGAAGACGAAATGGAACCCTTTCGACGTGATGTGTACTCTAGGCCGTGTGCGTTTGGTAAATGTACATAACCTGTACATTTCTACATCTGATGAATTGATCTTGTTGTTGCTCATACCTACAGTACTTGCCAAATAAAATTTTGTAGTAACTGTTGTCGAAGAATAGAGCGTTTGTGCTGTACATCTTGCCGATTTCCATGTAGTAATGATTTTCCCTGTAACCTGAGCCTACTCATTGGCCGTTGTCTATCTGAGTCCATATAGTGAGCTGTTACTTTTTATTGGAAGACCATCGACAACACTTTCAGACGAATGCAGTATTTCTCCTGTGATGATATTTACTAGGACGGCCTGCGCGCTACGCTGCGCCCGTATCCTCTGCTATTTCTTGCTAATAGCAGAGCAACTGCTCTTCTTTTTATTGGCTGTCTTGCAAATCACCTGGTATTGCTAATACCAAAACACCATAGAACACTATGCAATATTATATTACTAATCACAAAACGCTGGTACACTATGCATGCATAAGCTACAAACACATTCATAAGATCGAATGATTTATTGAATACAGTAGTTATACAGGTGCACAATCAATATACATAAGGAATGTGAAGAAAACACTGTAGAAAAATATTGGAAGATCGAAAAAAATGTGATTATCGCATAATGAAGCAGAGCACAGAGAAGGGAAGTATCAAAATCAGAAGCAAATCAAGAACCACTGAGGCCTGAGGGAACATTGGAACCCTAACCGCGCGGGCACAGTACAGGACTACAGGGAACGCAAAGAACCTCCAATCAAGGGGAGTACCACCAACATGCTCACCTAGAAAGATTAAACTTACGGAGGAACACGAAAAGCATCAGCAAGGCGGCCGCCTATGGGCCGAAAAGCCTGTTCGGGTATCCAATGACAGGAGCTCAAATTGTTAGCGGGACATCAACGTAACGTGGCCCACGATGTAAACAAATAATGGGCCAACATAGAGGCAAGCTGAGTGAAATGCAAACAACGACGTGTCGACGTCAGCCCGCAGAGGACTGCCCACCAATGAGGCCGACGGGGACGCATGTCAAGAAGCGATAGTGTAAAACGGCAGAGTCACCCTGTCGCTCCGAATTCTTCTGGGATAACAGATAAGAGTGTACATATTCTCATTGACAAAGATGGCCCAGGTCTTAGAAAAATTTATTCAGAAAAACAGAAATTTTAGATGCGCAAGCACTTAGTAAATGGCATCCTACACCATCAATAAAACACTTAGCAATCCTAACTTCGTAATCTGTTGTATTATGTTAGCTTCTCCAAAACTGCAGCATCATATAATACAGGTCTGATACGACTCAATGTGAGATATCTTTACTTGCTTATTGGAGAACCTACTTAAGTTGGACGATGTTGTGTCTATTCATACGAAACTTCTTCGCCCCAATGCTATCTATTGTATCATGCACTCTCTAAAATGACCTGCCATATAAAACAAGTCTAATACAACTTTCCAAATGCATAGCATCATGGATTTGATTCTTCGAGTCCCAAGCTAATTTACTCCTTGCATGAATGTTGTGTCTATGCTAATGGACGCAAAACAAGGACCATACAAGATAATTCCACTCCAATGTTATCGTGCAATTTCCGATTATTAGATTTTATGCATAAAATGTATCTTCATGATGATATATTCCCCCCCCCCCCTCTCATTTCTGATTTACAGCCATGTGAGCGAAGAAAATATTATGGCATCTAAGCAATGTGCATAGTTGCAATGCTTTGATACTTGGGAGTTTGACCTCATCTTTGTGAGATCTTCCAAGATTCATTGCAGATTCTTACCATCATTTCAATAGCTATACAAGTAGATGCTGAAAACACAAACGTGGAATATACCAAACTCTTTGCCCTTTTCACTTTATAGGTAAGGAAAGGAGAAAAGGAGTGGACTTTTTTTTTCATCGTAGTGGGATGACCCGGCACATGTGGGCTACTAGGCTACGACGCTGCACATGGCGAAAAAAGATCTCGCCTCCGGCCCGCGCGTGGTGCCCCCGCTCGGCTCCGACAGCGACGTGGCCTTGTTCTGTTCCACTCCACATGCCGGAGCCGGAGGAGAGAACAGAGAACCGAACACCGCAGCATGGCGCACGAGTTCGGCCGGTGGTCGTCGTCCTCGCCGCGCCGCACGGGCCGCGTTCCACAGTAGGCGCGGCCGCCGCTCCCGGCGACGGCGACTGCTGGAAAATCTTGAACCGGCCGGTCTCGCCCGCGGCGACTGCCGGCGGTGTGGACTCGGCGAGCCCGCCCGTCGTTTTTTTCCCCCGTGAAAAGGATACGGCCGCATGCCGGAAATGGGGGCGGCCGGGCCGGGCGGTGGTGCTTCCGCGCTCGGAGCGGCCGGTGAGTGGCGGTGGCGACTCCACCCATTCCATACGGGCGCATGGCCTGCCGGCGGAGACATCTGGCCGGCTCTTTTCTCCCTCGGTGGGAAAAGAAAGAGGAGATGATCAGATATAAGGCGATCGTCGAGCATGTGCAGCTGCAGAGATCGGGCTGTCGCTTGCGTTGTCTTCGGCAGTGGCCGGAAAAGCCACCCCGGCCAGCCCAGTTGCCGTTGCGCTGACAGGTCAGCTATCCGGACCGAACACTCACGCACGCAGGTACACCCTCGGTCAGCCGGCTTTGGAATCATTTCCGTGGAAAAAAGGTTGACATCGCAACGGGACAGATCGATCCTACTACCGTGCTCCGTCCAGTTCCTTTCCATACTTCTGTGGTTGGTGCCTTGGTGGTTGCTTTCGCGCCGCGAGAACTCTGAACGATTCCAAACAGTGCAAGCTTTCGTTTTTAGTTCATGATCGGGGAAGTGCTAGATCTGCTGATAATGCTGCCACCTCAAATCTTGGTTGCCGCTCACATCGTGCCACTTCATTGGTTAGTTCTATCACATCGAATATTTGGATGCTAATTAAAAATATTAAACATAGAGTAATAATAAAACTAGTTACATAACCCCTAAGCTAATTCAGGAGATAAATCTATTAATTCTAATTAGTCCATAACTAGTCCATGTGATTCTATAGAAAACATATACTAATTATGGATTAATTAGATTTAATAAATTTATCTAGCAATTTAGCCCTACACTTATGCAATTAATTTATCATTAGTCTGCATTTAATATTTCTAATTAAAGTCCAAACATTGGATTTGACGGAGCTAAACTTAACCCTCCAAATATCCGTGAAGTCTAAATGGCACGCCAGCAGGGGTCGTATTGGCAAGACAATTTGCTGTGTTTGCACGTTTTAAAAGCGAATTTACCAACTGTTTTCTCATGGCTAACTGTTTTCTGCCACGGGGAGAGAGGACACTTTTTTTTTCCGGCCGTGCATGACTTTTTGCTACGGTGCAGCGTCCCCGTCTCGTCGAACGGGAAACTGTCCCCTCGATCGTCGATCGCGCGCTGAGACGTTCTGTTCTGCCTTGGTTCAAGGACGGGGCGGAGTGCTTAGAGCAGGGAGGCACCCGCGCAATCATCCTGGGTTGTACACTTTGTACCCGCGCTGTCGGACGCCCCCGCGTGGCCTCTCCGCGGCCACTCGGCGCCCGGGGCGGCGGCGCGCACGCGCCCGGTGTTCGTTGGCGCGAAGGCCGGCGACCCTTTCAGAGCATGGCCAATAAGCTTGGCTATAAGTCAAATATTGTCTGATAATGTATAGTAGTTAGATTATCTTTTTTTATTCATTCACACTCCCTCGTTCTACGCGCACATAGGAGAGAGAGAGACTGAGTGGGAGGAGAGGAGAGGAGAGGAGAGGAGAGGGTGGCAGGTGCAAGCGATCGGCGCGGCCTGCGACGTCTAGCAAATAATGAAGTATTAAATATAGCAAATGACTCATATATAGAGTACTAAATATAGCAAATGACTCATGTATGAAGTACTAAATGTAGCAAATGACTCATGCATGGAGTACTAAATATAGTTAAATAAAAAACTAATTGCATAGTTTTGATGTACGTTGCGAGACGAATCTTTTGAGTCTAGTTAGGTCATGGTAGGATAATATTTACCACAAACAAACGAAAAGTGATATAATGTGTTAAAGTGCATTTTTCAGCGCTACAGTGTTTTTCAGGGAACTAAACACAGCCCTTTTTTTTTCTCTTCCTGTCAGAAAGAGCAGGTCATGTGCTCGGCGTTACGCCGATTATTGGACGTGCTCTCATCGCACCGTCCCATCGCGCGTCTGAACCCAACCAGCAGCTCGCCAAGGAAGCGGGCTGCGCGGTATATAAACGCCGCGCTCTAGCTCAGTTGTGCACTCGGGTCGAGCGGCTCGCTTCCAGCAGACACAGGCTACTGTGCGAGTAAACGCCCCGCCCCTCGCCGAGCTTGAGCTGCGCAGCGCAGAGGTGGGGGCCGATGGACCCGTACAAGTATCTCAAGATCCGGTTCAACCCCGACGGCTCGCTGTACCGGTACGGGGAGGCGCCGCTCCTCCCGGCGGCGCCGGCGGGGGAGCCCGTGGCGGTCGCGGCGGAGGGCAGCGGGGACGGCGAGCAGGGGCCGCGCCGCATTGTGGTCCACTCCAACGACGTCCCGCTCAGCGAGGCCGCCGGCACGGGCCTCCGCCTCTTCGTGCCGTCTGGCGGCCACGCCCGGCTGCCGCTGATCGTCTACTTCCACGGCGGCGGGTACGTCCTCTTCCGCGCGGCCTCCCAGCCGTTCCACAACACCTGCACGGCGCTCGCCGCCGCCGTCCCGGCGGCCGTCGCGTCCGTCGACTACCGCCTGGCGCCCGAGCACCGCCTCCCGGCCGCGTTCGAGGACGCCGCCGACGCGGTGCTGTGGGCGCGCCCGCACGTGGCCGCCGGCCGGCCGGTGTTCGTGATGGGCAGCCACAACGGGGCCAGCATCGCGTTCCGCGCGGCGCTGGCGGCGGCCGACGCCGGCGTGGAGCTGCGCGGGGTGATCCTGAACCAGCCGCACCTCGGCGGCGCGGCGCGGTCGCCCGCGGAGGCGGCCTCGGTGGACGACCGCGTGCTGCCGCTGCCGGCCAACGACCTGCTCTGGGAGCTCGCGCTGCCCGTGGGCGCCGACCGGGACCACGAGTACTGCAACCCGGAGCCCATGCTGACCCGCGTCGGCGCGGCGCGGCTGCGGAGGCTCCCGCCCTGCCTGGTGCTCGGCCGGCGCAAGGACCCGCCGCGGGACCGGACGAGGACGCTGGTCTACGCGCTGCAGAAGGCCGGCGTCGCCGTGGAGGCGAGGCTCGACGGCGCCGGGTACCACGCCATGGAGCTGTTCAAGCCCAACTGCGCCGCGGAGTTCACCGCGCAGGTGACCGACTTCGTCCGCCGCCACTCCGCCGCCGGCGCCGGCGACGGCGACGGCGACGTGGTTGGTGTGAGCAAGCTGTGACAGACGGTCAACCCGATCGGGCGGCCGCAGTGGAGGTTGCTGTACGGCGCTTTTGGTGCAAGTTGCAGCGATGGTTATGGGGGGCATGGCATTTCTCAATCATATCATCATCGTCATGCTACAATGCCGAGCGGCGAGTCATGGTTCACAAAACCGGACGGGAACCGACGCGGTTTCCGCGGTTCCCGTTTCTCGTTCCGATTCAAAAACGAAAACCCAGTTGGAAAACGCCGGAAACCGCACGGAAACGCCGAAAACCGCCCGGTTTCCCGTTCCCGGACTTCACCGGGAAATAACTTCCCGACGGGAAGTTAAACCCTGGCGGCGACTGGCGCGAGCTCGCCGACGACGTCCAACGGACAGGTAGGTTCCGGATAGGGCCGCCGGTTGGCCGCCTTTTCTTTTCTTTTTTTGTTTTGTTTTTTCCTACCGTCGAGTCGATCTCGACGTGAATTCGTGGTCCGAGCAGGGTTTAACTTCCCGTCGGGAAGTTATTTCCCGGTGAAGTCCGGGAACGGGAAACCGGGCGGTTTCCGGCGTTTCCGTGCGGTTTCCGGCGTTTTCCGACTGGGTTTTCGTTTTTGAATCGGAACGAGAAACGGGAACCGCGGAAACCGCGTCGGTTCCCGTCCGGTTTTGTGAACCATGGGTCCGAGCCACCGGAAGTACACGGAGAGAGAGAGAGGTCCAGATCTGTCGCTGCCCTGCAGTGCAAGTCAGACTGAAATAAGTAAATAACTGAATAGAGATTTTTTTTTTGAACGAACGACTGAATAGAGATTTCAGCGACTCAGATGTACAAACCAATCTCTGAAAGGTGTGGCTGATAGAGATTGGTTTATACGTTCTGAATAACTGAAATCGCTTCTATTGTTTCAAAACTCATCTACATAAGAGATACAAAAAGTGAAGACTTGTTCGCTCATCGCAAGTGGTGCTCGGTCTGTGTACTTGGAGCTTGGCATCCATCCTTTCTCAAACCATACCTTTGGCAAAGTTTCCATGCTTTCTCAAACATGCCAACGAGAACAAAAAGGAAACGTTCCCATCATTCTCGATCTCTGATGCAAGACGCGAATAAGTAAATAAACGCATAGTCTTCGTAAAATAAATAAAGAATCTTCTCTTCTAGTAGTTCTAGGAGTGGCTGACTCTTCGCTCCCGTACAATTGGATTCCTTCCACAGTTGCAAAAAAATATCAATGCACAGTGTGACTACAGTGCCGGACTGATTTGATGTGATAACCACCTCTCTCATCAGGCACAGCCCAATTAAATTAAAGATACCGGGGCATGGCCGCTCCTTCGGGGTCACACAGACATCAGATCGGCGAGGGACGCACCAACCAAAAACAATAATGGTGATCGCAGTAGGTGGCGGCAATACATTGAGGTCGTTTTTTTTCGAGTTAAAAATGCATTTAGGTCGTTGACAGTAACATCGTCGCCCATGATACTGCATTAAACAAAGCAGCATAGTTCGCGGAGCCCGGAACATCTATTATATTATTATACTAAGAAAGTGTTAAAAGAAACCACCACGTTCGTCGAGAGAGTCTAGAAATTCTCACATTAATTTTAAAAAAAAATTTGCACCGTTGGATTTTATGAAGATCTAACAATTTAAACTAACCAAAAGTTCATATCAAATAAATCAATAAATATATAATTTCGGATTTAAAAAATTAAGACGTGACAAAGAGTCAATGCCAAATATGATTAGTAAATAGCTTAATTCAGAATTAAAAATTAAGAAAATTAGGGCTTAATCAAACAGTCCATGTTGAATACAATTACTAAATAGTCAAATTCAAAATTATAAAATTAAGAAAATTAGCATTAGCACTCGACAATAAAATAATATTAGCCAAATAGTAAATTAAAAATTAAAAGTATAAAATTCTATTATATTAGTAAGGGAGTGTTAAAAGAAGCCATCACATTTGTCGAGGGAGTCCAGAAATTTCTTCATTAATCTAAAAAGAGAAGGATTTGCACCATTGAATTTTATGAAGATCTAACGGTTCAAACTAACTCAAGAGTCCATATCAAAGATGATTAATAAATAACTAATTTCAAATTTAAAAAATTAAGGAAAATTAGAACATGACAAAGAGTCCATGTCGAATATAATTAGTAAATATCTTAATTTGGAAAAATTAGGACTTAACCAAAGTGTTCATGTTGAATACAATTACTAAATAGGCAAATTCAGAATTATAAAATTAAGAAAATTAGCATTAGCACTCGACAAAAAATTAATATTAACCCAATAGCTAAACTAAAAATTAAAAGTATAAAAATCTATTATATTATTAAAGGAGTATTAAAAGAAGTCACCACGTTCATCGAGAGGGTCTAGAAATTTCTACGTTAATCTAAAAATAAAAAGAATCTCGACGGTCTAGAAATTTCTACGTTAATCTAAAAATAAAAAGAATTTACACCGTTGGATTTTATGAAGTTCTAACGGTTCAAACTAACTCAAAAGTTCATATCAAATACGATTAATAAATTGCTAATTTCGAATTTAAAATTAAAAAAATTAGGACATGACAAAGAGTCCATGCCGAATACGATTAGAAAAGCTTAATTTGGAATTCAAAAATAAGGAAATTTGGACTTAACCAAAGAATCCATGTTGAATACAAATAATAAATAGGCAAATTTAGAATTATAAAATTAAGAAAAATAGCATTAGCACTCTACCAAAATTTAATATTAGCATAATATCTAAATTAAAAATTAAAAGTATAAAAAGAATTGGCATCGAATATGACTAATAAATAGATAAATGCAAGAATAAGAATAAAAAAATTTATTGTTGATGTGTGTAGTGATTTAGAAGCATATTAAGAAGGAAAATCGCTAAATAAAAAGTATAGGCCAAATGCATTAATAAAAAACCCAAATTTGAGTTTCATGCCAAATAAAATTAATAAATACTCCAATTTAATGAAGATCTAAATAGTATTTGTGTATATGATTTACACCGTTCGATTTAATGAAGATATGATAGTCTAAATTGGCCAAAAGAGTCCATGTCCAATTTAATGAAGATGCAATATTCTAAACTACCCAAAAGTGTCTGTATCCAAATAAAGTTAAATACAGAGTCCGCATGACATAAAAACTCACGTTACCATCTGTGTCCCGCATTAACCCTCCTTAAAAATGTAAAAAAAAATGGCAGGAGCATAAGCGTGACAACGTGACCATAGTTGTATTATATCTATACTATAGGAAGAGATAATTGCTTTTAAAAATCTTCGAAGCGCCCTGCACTACGGTGCGACCATAGTCTTTGCCCGAGATTCCAAATCACAACTTTTTGAGTCTTAAGAACATCCTGTAATACATGCAGCTGCATGAAGCACACTGGATTCTACTCAAAATCATTGCCGAGCTCAATCAATCAATTTCTTCTGGAGCAACCAAACGTCAAGATAGGGATGAAAAAATAATGATGATGTGTAGAGTTTCAGATATTGCAATCTATTGCAAGACCATTGGCACCTTATGATTGTTAGTGTGGGCCAATGAATACGTAGGCCAGTCAATGTGAGAGAAATATCCGCTGAAGAACTAATGCTTTCTCCAAACAAGGATTATCATCATAAATATTGCACATTTCTGAAGAACTTCAGTTATACAAACTAATTTGATGGTGGTCAATGAAGATTCATGATTATGTGGGCATACAAATAGTTCCATACAAGTAATAATCGTTGCGATAAAGAGTAAAGCACTGAAACCTACAAATAAATGTGACTATTATTAGCTCAATCTAAATAGATGCATGGGGAAAAATCTGGGACTTAGTTGTGTGAGGAATCAAATAGCATAAATAATTCTTAACATTATTATCCCCGTCTAATCTTCTATAAGTACATAAAAAAATACTAGGCACGGAACACAAATGTGATCTATACCTTTAAAGAAGTATAGAGAAAGAGTAGAAAAAAAAAGATAAAGAAACAACAGGGTTGAACGGGTAAGGAAAGTAGAAAAAAGAAGAATAGAAAAAAGAAGGCTGAAAAAATGAGAAAATTAAAGCAAAAGAAAAGGACAAAAGTGAATTTATTGGGTTAGTCTATAAATAATATCATTAGTCACTACTATGTGATTTTATATGAAGTTATGTTACTTCGAAATCATATATAGATTATGAGAAAAATAGTAAATTATAGCCATGGCACGTTGGACATTTGACATCTTTCATATATTCATGAAAAAAATAGGAGAAGCGGTTCTACCGAACGGTTTTCAAAACGGCTCTATATCCATAAGAGAAGCCGCTCCATCAAAGAAGCCACAACCGGAGTTATTTTAGCCACAGCTATAGGCCTGGAGCCCTGCTTATCTATCCCAAACTCGATTGCCTACAGTACAAAACAAATAATTCAAACAAATGTACGTTGTCGCTGCTCCTCTTTGCTTAGAAAAAACAAAAGCCCTGAGGCACAATACTAAACAGAGAACTTCTCCATTAGATACATCAGACGCGATACACACTAATCGATTTCAAATATATGGAGGAACAAAATGGAAGACAGAGAAATCAATAGAAATAGCTAGATAAAATGGAAGATAAAGAAAAGAGTTAGAAACAACAGCAAAAATATATATGAAACTATCTATCACCGAGATGACAAAACTCTAAAGTAAGCCAATTTATGTAGTCATATGGGCTAAAAACTTATAAATTGTGCAGTAAGAAAAATTAAAAAATAATAATAATAGGTTCGGTTAAATAAAAAATTTAAAATATATATGCATTTATATAGCACACTATATTTAAGTTTTGCATAACATTTATTTAACAAAGTCAGCAAGAGGCCCCAACTTATTTTTAAATATAACTTTTTTTTGTCGAATCCATGATCATTTTTATTTCGCACCCATGATGAGTCAGATCTAGATATGCTAGATGCTACTTAAGTTCTCTAACAACTACACTAGATATATTTTCACTAAATAATAATCAAAATATTGTAAGATACAAATCAAACTCAAATATCTAAGTTACAGATTGTTAGCAAACATAACTAACACATACATATAAATATATTTTATAACTACTTATAAAAACTTTATATAAATACATATATGTACAGTAGGCATCCATATTCAAGGTGACCCAAAATTAAATTGAATCCTCAAATTTAGATTTTGCAAGTTAAACTAAAGTATGCAACTATAATATAGAACAATGCAACATAAAAGTTGATGATTGGTATGAATTCCTATGCATAGAAAGCTGCAGGTAGTAGTCAACAAGAGCAAATGAGAGTTAAATAAATTACGAAATACATCTCTTCTGTCAATGTAATTTTTTAAAGAATTAAATAAAAACTAGCTACTCGCGCTATTAGCGCGGGCCACCTTGCTAGTTTGCTATGATTCCGCAGCGGTGACTCGCGCCCTCAGGTTCTCTTCAGCTCCAACGGATCTGCGGACGTCAGCAAGGGGCGTGGGCTTTGATCGGAGCAAGACAGCCACGAGATCCGCGACGCGGCAGGCGGTACGGTTAAGGCTGGACGAAAAACTCGTGGCTCGCTAGCTCGCTCAACTCGGCTCATTATTGGCTCGGCTCGGCTTGGCTCGTTGAAAAATATTAATGAGCCGAGCCAAGGTTTTAGCTCGGTTTGTTATTGAGCCAGCTCGAGCTGGCTCGCGAGCCGAATCAAGCCAATGGCCGATTAGTTGCTGGCTCACCCGCCCAACCCAATCCGTTGAAAATCTACCCTGTCCCTCGGCGAGTTCCCTTGAATCCTCGATTCCCCATCTCCACAACGACCCAACTCCTCCCCTCATGGCCTCGCCCCGCTCGTCGGCCGTCCCTACTTGCCCCCTCGCTCTTCACCCCTCGCCCATCTCTAGCCACCAGGGTGCCGCCGCCTGCCTGCATTCGGCCTTTGCCCCAGTCCTCCACCCCTCTAGCTAGGTAGACGCTAGCAGCAGGCTGTGCCGCAGCCTCGCGCAAGCAGCCAGGGGGCTGCCCCTGTGCGTCGTGCGGCCGCGTGGCCCCTCAGCCTTTGCCAAGATCTGCGTGCGCCTGTAATCCTGTTGCGTCATGGAGGAAGACCTTCTTCGAGGTGTTCACGCCGGTCAGCCATACCCTCTTCAATCTAGCAGACATCATAAACAAGGTACTAGTGTTGGAAGCCTGGAATGCTCTTAGTAGGCGCTCGATGCCTGTGAAGTGCTTGGAGTTCAACTCTTACCTGATATTTCTTTTGCCAAATTGCAGGACGGTGGTCTCGGGCTCTCGCCCCCCTGTTTTGCCATTGCCGAAGAATGAGCTGGTGGCTGCTAGCATTTTTTCAAGCCGGCTCACGAGCTAAATGAGCCAGCTCGAGCTAGCAAACGAGCCGAGCCAAGCTAAGATTTTAGTTTGCTTTGTTATTGAGCCGAGCCAGCTCGTTACCATAACGAGCCAGCTCAAGCTGAGCCGAGCCGAGCCGAGCTGGCTCAATAGCCAGCCTTAGGTACGGTGCTGGGGCACTCGCAAATCGCAATGATCCCGCCGTGAAGGGTGCAGATCCACAACCGGCATCTATTCACACACTGTTTTATATTTTTCCCCTTCTTGCACATATTTTTTAAGAAAAAACCAGTTTACATACTTTAACTATTATAAAAAATTTAATTTTCAACCTTTAACTATAAAATCGGATAACAGAGACCATACAACTGTCGAAATTGGGCAAAAGCCATTTGGGTGGTTTTAAAGGTGGATTTTGAATTTTGTGAAAGTTAAAAAAATCATATTTAAACTAAAATTTTATAAATAATTTATTTAAAAAAAATATGAAGCAGATATCAAAAGTTTCTAAAATTGTAATCTATCTATTGGCACTCTACTTATCAGTAATTCAAATCTAATTTTTCGTGTTCATAGTATTTTGTTCCTTATAAGAGACATGTTACATTTTTATGGTATTAGTTTTCATATTTATTTAATTTAAAATGAAGAAATTTTGTTTTTAGATCTAATTAGAATTTTTTATAAAAAAATGCAAAACAACAATCTGAACAACTCAAAGGCCCGAACTTGTCCAGTTTCGATAGTTGGATGAACCTCGTTATCTGGTTTTGTAGTTAAAGGTTGAAAATTAGACTTTTGCGATAGCTCAAGAGTGTAAATCAAACTTTCCATTTCTTTTATCCCCAAATTTTGCATGGGCATACATCTTCACATCACCTAGTTATTCATATTTCTGGTTTGTTTTCGTCCATATTGGCTGTGTTCGCTTGGCTGTGGCTGGTGCTGATTTGTTTTGAGAGAACAGTACTGCTGACTGGCTGGTAGCTGGTGGCTGGTGCTGATTTAGTATGAGAGAACAATACTGCTGGCTGGTTGGCTGACAAGCCAAATGAACACAACGATTATGGTAGTTCTTTTTTAAAAAAAATGGAAGTATGGGAGGTTCATGGGAGGAGGTAGAAGCGTGGGAGATGATCTCGTTTAGGAGTCGAGGACGCTCACGCTCGTCGGCCGCGCGCGTAGGCAGTGGCGGATGCAGGATGAGGGACAAAGGGGCTGAAATAATAGAGATGTTGATTTGCGTGAAGATTTAATGATGATTTGATGCTTTTGCTACAGTAATTTAGGTGTGATTAGCTGCTCTTAGGTGTGGCTGGAGCCCCCAGCCCCACTGGTAGATCTGCCGCTGCGCGTAGGGATGGCACCCGCGGATGCGGGTTTAGTGAAAACCCGCCCGCAGGCAAACCCGCGGGGTTGGAAAAAACCCGCCCGCCGGTAGACCCGCGGGTGCATTTCTGCACCCACACCCGCACCCGCAAATTTCGGGCGGGTTTCGGGTGTCCGCGGGTGTGACAAAAGATGTAATAAAAATGTACAAATTCGTCAATTTAAATAGTCAAACATCACATTTCTATAAGTAATAAAGACAAACTAACAACAAATTCCCAAGTTCAAAATAATAATGACAAACTAACAACAAATCTATAAGTTTTTGTGCTCATTTTATAGTTAGGATAGTAAAAATGAGCCTTATCTAAGCCCGTTGGGCTGGGATTTCATTGTTTGCGGATGGTTGCGGGTCCACCGCGGGTGGAATCTCAAACCCGCAATACGCGGGTGCGGGTCTACCCACGGGTGCAATATTAGATCCGCACCTACACTCGTCAGATCTAAAATCCATGGATACCTGCATCCGCATGTGCAATTGACATCCCTACGCGCGCGGCGGGGCCCGGGTGTCCTGTTCTGTTGCGGCGCGGGGGTCGGGGCCTCGGGGGCGTGGCCGCGCGTGGTGGGCGCGCGCGGTGATCTGGAGGCGAGATCACATGAGGCTCGGGCGTTCGGCGGCGGCGTCGCTTGATGAGTCCCTCCGGGCACACCCCACCATCCTCCTGCACGCCTAGTCTCGTCGGAAACACTGGTGTTTTTCGATGGTGATTAAATGCGGATGCACTGAGACCACTAAACGCCGGCGCCAAGTTGATCCATGGAGACGACCAGTTGAGAAACAGGCACGGGGTCATGGTCCGGCGACCACAGGTCAGGAGCCGGAGGGCGGAGGCGCATCGAAATTAAACCCTACCATGACCAGCGCCCAGCTCATTTTTGTCCAAGGAGCCCTACTGGGTTATTAGGTTCGGCAGGATTGGCTGCGTTCATTTGGACAATGACGCGCTGCAACAGCAGCCTGGCAGCCTGCGTGCTCCACGGAAGCAGGCAATCATCTCCGGCATGTCGAGCACTCTCGAGTCTCGAGACGCGAGTATAAGTCTTCCAGGCCTAAAGCGAGTGGATGACTGCGTTGAGTGACTTACAATAATACGGATTACAATAGCCGCGTAGGATTGTCCACGTCGATTATTTGCATCTCTGAAAGTCTCGGGATGTTGAGAAGTCGAGATCGATGAAGTTACTGTAAACATCTCACCATCACCATCATGATATACTCTTTTCGTGTAAAAAAAATATCGTTTTGGACAAAGTTTAGATCAAATATTGAAAGTATAAAAACTTTCAAGTTATTGAATGAAAAAGTAAAACTGTATAAATATATTTGTTTTTAAAAAATACTTTCATAAAAATATACATATATCACTTTTCAATAAATATTTTTTACAAAATTAAGTAATCAAAGTTATACTTTGGAGATTGTGTCGCTGTTTTTTCTATATGGAAGGAGTTTGTCACTTCTAACGGTAATGATTAGCCATGAATATGAGCAGGAGAATCTAGACTCATTATAGGATAAGATTCGCGAAATGTTGACCTTATATTGTCGGAAACACTAGTTTGATATCACTCTTTCCAGGGGCTCACGGCGTTTTCCCCCGGTTGGCTGGCCCACGGTGCGGTCGAGTCCGCTACGAGGCCCAGCCCATCAGCGCACGGACACGGCCCATTCCGCGGCTTTGCAATTTGTTAGGCCCGCCCGCGTTGGCTTCGGCTCGTTCCGTCCCCACCAGCAGCCAGTAGGGCCACACCACACAACCCCCAGGCGCGCCACTGCCCTGCGCGGCTCGAGCACCGAGCCACCGACCCTTAAATCCGCCGCCACGTCTCCTTCCCAGTTCCCATGGGCCCAAACGAACACGCAAACCAAACCGACACCAAACCCTACGTACCGAGCGCACCACCGGGCGGCGCGCGGCGGCATGGGCACGGGGGTCGGCGCGCCTGCCGACCTGGTCCTGAAGGAGGCGTGCGAGCGCTGCGGCGCCGCGTCGGGACTCTACGGCACGTCGTGCCGGCACACCACCCTCTGCACCGGCTGCGGCAGGGCCGTGGCGCGCGCCCGCGGGCGCTGCGCCGTCTGCGCCTCCCCCGTCACCAGGCTCATCCGGGTACCGGCCCGCGCGCCGTTTCGTGAATGCAGATTTTTCGATCGCGCGAGCGATGCGGCTAACCTGGGTGTTCGTCCGTTCCCCCAACCGGGGATTGCTGTAAATCCCCGTGGCGCGCTGCGCAGGAGTACGATGTCCGGGTGGATACCTCCGCGGAGAAGGCCCACTTCATCGGCAGGTTCACCACCGGCTTGCCGCCCTTGTCGAAGAAGAGGAGCGCGGGGAACAGGTGGTCTGTCCGCAAGGATGTCCCGCAAGGACGGCAGCTTACCGGGAACATGCGGGTGCTGTTTTTTTTTTAATCGTGGATGATCATGATCACCATTGTTTTGTTTGGTACAACTTGATAGTGTCGATATTCTTATTCAATTAATAATATGCTTCATTCGTCCCTAAAATATAGTGCGTACCCTACTTTGATTAATGTAGCGAAGTCGAACTAATCACAATGGAACTCGGATAACACTGTAGGTGCTACCAGTAGAACATTAGCAGTATGCAGTTGGCAAATGCAGATTTTAGAAGATCCTTATGCAGTAATTTGTTCTAGGTGCAGCAACTTAAGGACAATAAGCTAATGTTTCCCCTGTTAATGACCACATATTTGACAAACCAGGAGAAGGACTACAGCAGGCGGCCTTGGATTTTAGAGGATGAGACAGGTGAACATCAGTATCAAGGCCAAATTGAAGACCCACCGGCTACATACTATTCACTAACGTTGAAAGGCAAGGAGATCACCGCTGTTCCAGTTGGTTCCTGGTAGTGCTCTGCCCCACTCCTCTTTTTTTTCTTTTTTCTTTTTAAACAAAAAACAAACTGTTATCATCAGTCATCCGAACACTACCAGCAAGATTCAAGTGCCATTAGAGTGGTTTCGTCAAGTAATGACATTACTAATAAGTGCTAGAAAGCCCCTAATATAATTTTCTTAGACAAGCACTCTTAATTGTATTAGAGCATCCTTAACAGTTTTTTTAATATCTTCTCAGGTACAACTTCAGTAAAGTTGCACAGTATAAACAGCTAACCTTGGAAGAAGCTGAAGAGAAGATGAATAGAAGGAGAAATAGTGCATTTGGGTATGAACGGTGGCTGATGAAGGCAGCTACAAATGGAGCTGCTGCCTTTAGTTCGGATGTGAAGAGGCTTGACGATGTAAATGGAGGGGTAACAAATGGGGTTCACCCCAAGAAAGAAGATATGAATGGGAATGGAAATCAATCTGTCAAAGGTGAGGATGACGAAGAATGGGAAGCTGAAAGGAGAAACAGGCTTGGGCTTAGTACTAAAGGCATCGATGAGGACGGCGAGGAAAGCGGGAAGGACAGAGACTTCGATTTGGATGATGAAATTGAGAAAGGTATACATGTCAAATACTGCTTTTTGTTAATTTTGAGACTTCTGAGATTCTGCTTGCATTTATATTTATAAACACATGTTTCGTTGTTATTCTTCAAAACTATTCACAGTTTCACAATACGAATAAAAAAAGATCATATACCATTTTCCATACCCAAGTTCTCAGCCAATCCAGTATGCATGTTAGCCTCATTCTGGAACCTTTGTTTATCAGGTGATGATTGGGAGCACGAAGAGACCTTCACTGATGATGATGAGACTCTGGACATTGATATAGAGGAAAGACCTGATTTAGCGGATCCTGAGGCTCCTCCTCCTGAAATTAAGCAGGTAAACAGAGATATGATGTGCCTGCTGCAATATACTGCTAGTAAGCTATTTACTACATCTGCAGATGCCACCTTAACCAGAGCAACATTGGTAGATGGCTAGATGCAATATCTGATTTCTATCATAACACTCACAGGATGACAACGAGAATGAATTAGGCAGCAACGACAACTTGAGCAAGTCTGGTCAGGAGCTAAAAAAGCTACTCCGCCGAGCTGCTGGGGAAAATGAGTCCGACGCTGATGACAAAAACACAGATGTAATGATCAGAATTATTAGAACTTGCATATGCTTTTGCATTAGCGCAATCAATCTTGTGGAATAGAATTCATATTTGTAGTTGTTTCATCTAACAGGAAGACGAACCATCATCGCCAGAATGTGCTCCAAAACAACTGGTTGTACCCAAAACTAAACAAGTGGATAGCAACCCTGCTAAACCAACACCCTCTACGCACGCTCAGGGCTCTACACCTCCATCCAAAGCCACTCAAAAGAGGGGATCAGGGGGTGGTGATGCAAATACTTCTAATGCTGCAGCCTCCAAAAAGATAAAGACAGAACCTGTATGTAATTTCTTCCTTTTGCACTCTACACGTGAAAAGTTTCAATGATCTATCATACACTGCACCGAATTCTTTGCAATAAAAGTGGCATATTGTTGGTATAGGTAACCACAATGTCGTCTGTCAAGGATGAAACTCCATCTTCTTTGGAACCAATTTCAGAAGCATCTCTTCCAGCAAGAACGACAGAATTATCACCCATCACAGAGGAGGAAGTCAGGACAGCACTTCGTGAACTTGCTCCAGCCACATCTCAAGATCTGGTGTCGAGGTTCAGACCTCGTTTAGTAACTCAAGAGGTAGGCTGCTTCAGCTTTTTGGTGACGTGTTTTCGTTCTTGATGCATTCTTGTGCATTTTAAGTTTCATTGCAGTACTTTGTTAATACCCATATCCCTGCCACTAGGTGTCCAAGATCTTGATTCCTTTTATTATCTCTTTCTGCAGGACAAGAAAGCATTTCTTAACATTGTGAGGAAAATCTCTCACATGTTTAAGAACAAGGGCCGTAGCTACCTCGTTCTTCGGCAGGAACACAAGTGAACAGACAAATTACCCCAGCTGTATATGGCCATAGTGTTATGTCCTATCATAGCAACCATCTGCATACCGTAGATTTGTTTTGGAAATGCAGGATACAACAGTGTAACAGGTTCGTTCATGCCTCAGTGCAACGAAATAGATAATTCATTTTTTTGCTCCCATCATACCGAAATGTTGACTGTATTGGCAACTCAAGATACTCAGCAAGAAGCATCTGTCAGGTTTTTTTCCCCTACTCGACGTCCTGCTAGCTGTTTTTGCTCCTGCATCGGGTTAACAGAGCTAGTATCCACGAAATGCTATTGATATGCATTTTATAATGCTATTCTATTTGCGCGTTAGATTGATGACCTTCCAGAGCAGCTCATAATGGAACGATGATGGATGGTGATAAGTGTAAAGGTTGCGATCAATGCATGTTTTTTTGTTTTGGACAACTCAACGCGTCAGATCATCAAAGCATGCCGTGTTATTCGCATTTGTTGTGGGAGTACCGCGACATTGCATGATCAAACGAACAAACTACTGCGTGACATTAAAACTTCGGACAGAAAGGGTTATTTGATAACAATGATACCATCGAAACTATATGAACATTGCAACAGTGTAATCACATTTTGCAATTGAAGTACCATGCTAAAATAATCATTGATCGACAAAACAAGGTTAAAGCTCGATATAGGAAAACATTCACATAGCACCTGCTAATTGCTTCAAGGTAATTTCTCTCATTTGTTTATCATCTCAGATTGTGGTTGCCCCAAGAGCAGCATAAACTGAACTAAAATATGGCCGGCCAGAAATAACAGGCTCGAAATTTCCACCTGCTAGGCCTTCCTTGTATCGATGTGCAAAGATCATTAGTTGCCAGCAGTCCAACAAATCTACTTACATCGTTACATCTTCCTAATCAACATCAGTTAGCCCAAAGAAGAACAGGTGCCCATCACAACACCTTCCACATGTACTGTTCTGTGATATCGTCACACCAGTTATTTCTATACCATCCATATGAAAAGTTAATCACTTCTACAAATTCATGACAATATCTGACTTCTGAAAAACACAGATCAGATTATCTTTCATTGGTTACAAGTCTCATATAGCTGAATGGACCAAGATTTGATCAGTTGTCAGTGCCAAGTGCCAAGTAGCTGAATGGGCAACACTTGTCTGATTAACCTTTTTCTTCACACGCATGAAGTTTTGTCCTTCATACCACAGTCCATGTGAATGGTTTAGAGTTTACATTTATTTTCTGTTGAAGGAACTGATCACAACAAAGACAAAGCAAATGCACAGAAAAATGAAACGATAGCACAAGCTGGTGTCAAATTAGTAAGGGGTGATGTAGTTTGATTTATATGCTGGTTGATGTACTCCCTCCGTTCCAAATTATAAGTCATTCCAAGAATCTTGGAGAGTCAAAATTTTTCAAGTTTGACCAAAATTATACAAGATAATAACATTTATGATACCGATTAAGTATCATTAGATTCTTTGTTAGCTATATTTTTATAGTATACCTATTTGATGTCATAAATCTTTGTGTTTCTCTCTATAATTTTGGTCAAACTTTGAGATGGTTTGACTCTCCAAGATTCTTGGAATGACTTATAATTTGGAACGGAGGGAGTAGTTTCAACAGATAAATAACTTACAAGTCTTAAAACTCACTACAAGAACATTTTTCATATAATGCACAAAGAATGGGGTTCTAGGAGGTCTTTCCAAGCTTGGAATTTTTCTGTGACTGCTTTAAAACATGACCTAGAATTTTATTCCAGGTTAAGGCATTCAAGTTTAGAGAGCGAACCTCAATTAGAGTTATATGCCCACACTAGCAGGATTGACAAAAGGCCTTTTCAGATAGTATGTACGACAATGGCCTACTTGAAGATTATTTTTCAAGCTGTTCGAAGCAAGCCAGCAACTAGGTAGAATATACTTGCTGGACAAAGTGAGAGTGCTAAGGAAAAGTCAAGTGAAAGGGAACTGCAACAACCCAAAAAAAAAAAAGAGAAGAAAAAACATGTCCAAAAGTAGCATGATTCCCTCTCACTCAGCAGAATCAACTGTTCAAGCATGGTACTCCTGCTGTTAACAAAACAACTAGTAAGCATGTGGTCTCGTCAATTTGAACTGAAATTCGTACTTGTTTTCCAACCGATCAATCAATTGACTGAATAGAAAGGAGTTTGCACAAAGAATAACCAAACTATGACTATCCAACTGATTAATGGGGCACAACAGTTCTCGTCAAATCTGAACCCAGTTGATCACTGTTTTGTCCCATCAAGATCTTTACATATCAATAAATTAAGCAGATAAATTAGGAGCGTTGTACAAGAAGAAACAAGCATAAGGATAGAGAACTAACACTACCAATAAACTACACTCACCGGCCTTTCCTTCTGGACTTGAAGGGGAACCCGCCAGGAGGCGAAGGCGAGAACTCTAACGGAAGAGGTGGTGGCTCGCCCTCACCAGCAAGCATATCAAGGACCTCTGCACTTGAGGGGCGGCGAGCTGGTGACCGCTGGATGCAAAGGAGCGCAACGGTAATGCATAGAAGTGCTTGGTCTCGATCAACGTCCCGCAGTGCAGGATCAACAAGATCAAGCAAACGGCCCACTTGAGCAAGATGCCTCGCCCATGAGATGAGGCTCGCCTTCTCAAACTCTGACATTGGTGAGGTGGTCATTTGGAGTGGGCGGCGTCCAGATATAAGAACTAACAACAACACTCCAAAGCTGTAAATGTCACATTTCTCTGATAGAGGCCCACCGCCACCATACTCCGGAGCCACATAGCAAACTGTGCCTCGCATGCTTGGTGTGCTGCTCACTGCACCACCACTTTTGGGCACAAATTCCCCACTGGCCCAATCCCTGCTGCTTCTTCTCACACCATCCACCCACCAACCGATGCTGGCATTGCCATTGCTGCTCCTCCGGCTCCAACTTTTTTTCATCATCCTCCATCTTGAATGCCCCTTCTCCTCTAAATCACAATCCCTCTCCCACCACTGCAACCCAGACATGGCACCAGCGTCACTCTTCGACTTGGCCAGTGCCCGCCGTTTCTGCTTCTTAGTGAGCTCCTCTGCATACTCCTCACGCCACCACTCCCGCGCGCGACGTTTTTGCTTCTTCCTCTCCGTTGAAGGGGCAATTGCAGATGATCCCGCAATCCAATCATTCTTCGGCCGCTCCTTCTTGATCTCAGACCTAATCCATTCCATGACATAGTCCTTAACACCACCACCTCCGCCACCATTGTCCTGACGCCACCACCAGTCACTCCCAGATCCTGATCCTGCAGCTCCTCCACCATTGCAGCTTCGGGCATTCAGTCCGCTACCAACACTAGTCTTGTCACATCCAGAAGTGGATGCAGCCTCGGCAGGAGAGGCCGTCGTGAACGCCTCATCATCCTCTGGCGACTTGGCAGCATTGTCTTCCCCATTGACCACGACAGCAGTCATGCTCTCGCCGGCCACTGACACATCCTCGTCACATCCACCACCAGGATTGCCATTCCCATCTGCATCGGCCCCAATCGCACCACTCTCCAGCTCATCCTCCTCTTCAGTCCTGATCCGCGCGAGGCCGAAATCTGAGAGGCGGGCACGGAGGTCCGCATCCAACAACACGTTGCTGGGCTTGACATCCCCGTGGATCACGGGCGGCTGCACGACGGAATGCAAGTAGTGGAGCGCGGCGGCGACGTCGCGGGCGACGGCGAGGCGGCGCGGCCACTCGGCCACTATCTCGGGGCACCTCTTCCCGAGCAGCGCGTCCTGCAGCGACCCATTGGGCATGAGCTCGTACACAAGCATCATCCTCCGCCGGCGCGGCTGCGCGGAGAGTGAGTAGGCGAACGGGAGGAGGATGGATGGCGGCGCCCCCGGGGCCGGGGCGGCGCAGCCGAGGAGGTGGGAGGCCAGGGAGACCTCGTTGTGGAACTCGCGCTCGCCCTGGAGGGACCCCGCGGCGTCCATGACCTTGACGGCCACGGGCTGGCCCGACCGGGGCAGCGCGCCGCGGAAGACCGGGCCGAACCCGCCCTGACCCAGCTTGCTCCCCGCCGCGAAGCCGCCCGTGGCGCGGCGCAGATGCTGGTACGACAGCCTCCGCAGCTCGGCCCCCGGCTGCGCCCCTGCCGCCGCGGCCAGCTTCCGCCGCCTCCGCCTGCGCCACAGCAGTAGCAGCGCGACGGCGACCGCTAAGATCAGGGCCGCCGCGGCTGAGGCCCCCGCAGCGGCGGCGGGGGCAGCGGATACGCGGCGGCGGTGGCGCCCCCCGCGGGATCGAAGGTCCGCGAGGACGACCGCCGCCCCCGCGGCCGGGGTCGGCGACGGAGCCGGCGGCGGGGGCTGCCGCGAGGGCATCGCCGGGTGGGTGGGGGTGGGTGGATGCGGGGGAGGTTTAGAGGGGCCAGTAGCGGGCCGGGCAGACGGAGGCGGAGGCGGGGAAAAGACAAGGGCAGGGTGGAGCACCGCAAAGCGAGGCAGCGGACTGAGGCGAGCGAAAAGTGCGTTGGCTTTCCGCCATCTCCTCCCACCCCAGATGCGATGAGAGCGTGTGCAGCGTGCGCGCTTCGACTCCAGTGCGGCGGCTACGGGTTCGAGACAGAGGATCCTATGCTGGACACTGTCCAGTGGGCCGACGAATTTCCTGGCCCACGGTCAGTGGGAGGGTGAGAGCCCGCCCGATGTGCGCAGCGTCGGATAGAGGGGGAGGGGGAGGGAGAAAAAGATTGTTGGAGGCGGAGCCAGCTGGCGCGTTTGTAGTTGTAGGTGGGAGTGGAGTTGGGAATGTAGGATCGGGTCGCGGAGCGGGGGATGTGGGGCCGGAGGTTAAAATTGTCAACGCGGATTCGGCCCGGTGTGTGGTCAAGGAGCCACCACGATCTGCTCTGCTGGGAGTTTTGGTTATGGCTAGTGGCCCTAGGGTTTAGCATGGCTGCATGGGAAGGACAGTACACATATCCAGAATTCGCAATCCCCACATCAATCAAATCGAGATCGCGCATGAGGTATACTCACATTTTCAAGCTTCCAGCATGGGTGTATCCAATTCGTCAGTTTTATATGTATGCGGAATACTATTATTCCAAGAGTGTCATGTGAAACATATTTTTTTCACACGGAATTCTCATATCATATTCCCTCCGTTTTAAATTATTAGTCATTTTAGCTTTTTAAGTTGTATATACTATGCATCTAGATATAATAATAAAATTAATATATCTGAAAAAGTTAAAGCGACTAATAATTTAAGATGGAGGGAGTAGGTCCCAGGGATTCCTCCCAGCTACTTTAAACTAATCTTCTTAGAGGCAACTTTGCGACTGGATGAACTAAAGGCACAAAAAAATAATCTAATAAAGATTCAAAACAAAAGAGGAAAATCATAGATAAGGAGGAATAACAAGCTCAATCGTCTAAACTATGCAACAATATGATGTCATATTATCACCCAGGACCAGGGTAGGAATATACTAGTACTGTGCTGTGGACACTTTACAGAAAACCTTTCCTTTCTGGTTGGGCATGGAGCAACCTGAATATCTCAGTCCAACCCCTGCCCTTTACTACTTTTTCCAGCAAAGTGCAAAAGGTCAATGAAAGCAAAGGTTTTTTTTTTGTCATGGTCCCTGACCCTTTTCTTTTTCTTTCCTTTTTTTTCTTTGGTCAACTTGCAGCTGGCGGTGTGTTATGCAGACCCTGACTTTTTTTTCTCCTTCTGCTTTGCAGCTTGGCTTTGTGGGCTTATCAGCGCCCTGCCATGGCCTTTCAGAGAGTATAATGTTACCTGGCAGCGGAGTCTATGCAATATTTTGCCCCAAATGGCACTACGTCGGCACAACCTGT
Organism: Panicum virgatum; assembly: GCF_016808335.1. Lineage (NCBI taxonomy): Eukaryota > Viridiplantae > Streptophyta > Magnoliopsida > Poales > Poaceae > Panicum > Panicum virgatum. The sequence goes on from NC_053153.1 coordinate 71,396,893, forward strand.
TAGTAACATGAGGTCATGCCATTGCCTCCGCCTTTGCACTTTTTTTACGCAAGGGAACTGATAGGTGGTACCAGTGGCCAAGGACAAGTACAGAAACAGATAGCTTGAATTGCTATGAAGAGAAAAAAAGAAGATCAACGCGCGATGGAGATCCGAGTACTAATTTGTCAGACTCTGACTGAATAGACTGAAAAAATTGGTTGCCTCATGAATAGCTGTTTTTTTTAGAAAGAATGACTGTTGGGATAATTTGCTTATTCAGTTCACGAACCACATTTGACAAGTTTTGAAATCCCAAAAATTCTATTTTTCTATAAAAATCCCAAAAAATTCGTAATTGAAATAAATTGCACAAAATAACTCAGCTAACCTAGTTGGTCCAAACTGAACTGAACGACGTTAAGTCGGCAAGTAGCTGTAATGTGGTAACTGATAATGCGGGCGCGTATCCGCAGGCCCCACAGGTCAGTGACCACGTCATGGTCTGGTCTATCGTCAGAGTCAGAGGATCCTTTTCCAGCTGAAATCCTTTTTTTTTGGCCAGGTGCTAACACGTTGGATTGTGCATTGGTCCAGCCATGCGAAATTCGCTGTGACAACTGACAACCTTCACCTATCGCACGCCATTGCATGTCACCCGCTCTCTCTCTCTCTCTCTCTCTCTCTCTCTCTCTCTCTCTCTCTCTCTCTCTCTCTCTCTCTCTCCATTCTTTATTGTTCCTAATCGCACGCGAAAAAATCGGCCCCAAATGGAACGTTAGCAGTAAAACAATTTGGAGAGAGGATCGCCATCGATTTTGGCCCAAGAATTTCCATACACAATTGCCAATTTTTCACTTGATCCCGCACATTGAGAAGGGAGAGGGCGAAATGGGGTTCATATCGGGATTCGTAGTGGGGATGATCGTCGGCGTCGCCCTGATCGCCGGCTGGGCGCGCGCCATGGCTCGCCGCGCCGCCAAGCGCAGCAACAAGGCAAGTGCTACTGCATCATCCCGATTTGATCGATGCAAAGTTCATCTCTTCTTACCCTCACCTTCAGTTAACTGTTCTCGATCGATTCACCAATGGAGATAAACCTTCGGTTGTTGGTAAATACCGATCTATTGTTGAAACTTGAAAGCATCGGTTTACATCTTCGATTTGGGGCAATACCACTGAATAGGCATAGCCCATAGATTGGGGTTTCAGACTTAAGAACATTGCCTGTGTTTCGCCATTGGTGATTTGTGTTCAGTATCTATCTTGGAAGGGGATGTCTCTTCACTGTAATTTTGTTTTCGTCAGAGTTTATGGGGTTAAATTTGCAGGTCTTACTTTTATGATAAAATTCACAATGATACATTTTAAAACAGGCTGCAGATATCAATTCACTGGGATCTCTCAACCGTGAAGACGTGAAGAAAATATGTGGAGAAAATGTCCCCCAGTGGATATCATTCCCAGAATATGAACAGGTGAAATGCTACTTGACTTGACGCTCTTTTGTTGTAGCTAATCATTACATGTAAAAAAGCCATTGTTATATTGGGTACAGTACCACCGTGTACATTCTGCCCATTCCTGTCCCAAACAGTACTCCAAAGTTATCTGAATTTTAATTGTTGTCATTGACAGATAAAGCTGGAAAATGAAACATCCACTACTTCATTGCTTGCAGTTGCTTCTCCTAGAGTTAAGACCCCTTGATTGCTTGCATGCTTACCATGACACACATTTTTGTTTTGCTTTCAGGTCAAATGGCTCAACAAACAATTGAGCAAGCTTTGGCCCTTTGTTGAAGAGGTAAGATAATAACTCCTTTAAAGGGAACACTTCCATGTTAAGATACATGCAGATATGACCACGTTGCCGTTTTAATTCACCATTTTGATGTCAAGAACTGTCATGATTTGCAGTTGCATCTGATTACAGGCAGCAACCATGGTCATCAGGGATTCTGTGGAACCACTACTCGATGAATATCGACCGCCAGGGATATCCTCACTGAAGTTCAGCAGACTCTCTCTTGGGACTGTTCCACCGAAAATAGAAGGTTGCTGAGACAAAATGGTGTCGAATTCACAGTTATGTGCCCTCACAAAATCTCACTGTGACATATGTTTTTGTGTTCAGGCATTCGGATTCAGAGTTTTAAGAAAGGGCAGATTACAATGGACATGGACTTCCGGTGGGGTGGGGATCCAAATATCATTCTTGCAGTCGAAACACTTGTTGCTTCACTTCCCATTCAGGTTTACAGACTGCTACACAACCTGGCCAAAGCAATATGATCTTTAATTTCTCGCATCTTCTAAAAAAAGTGCTGAATTTTTTAAATGTAACTACACATAAAATATTTTTACCATACGGATGATATTCATAATTCTAGCTTAAGCAGACGAAGTAAAAGCATGGATCATCCAAATTTATTTTGCTAGACTCTGGTACAATTATATCATTATTTGAATGCAGTGCAAAAAAAAATTACGTTACACTTGTCTAGAAACAGGAACTCATGTTTAAACTGCAATTTTAGTTTTTGCATTTAGTACTGATTAGTTTAACAGTTATCGTGTTTATTTTCATGTACCTATACAGTTTAAGAACCTTCAGGTGTACACTGTCATCCGTGTGGTCTTCCAATTGTCGGACGAGATACCATGCATCTCTGCTGTTGTTGTTGCTCTTCTGGCAGAGGTGTGTTTCTTTTGCCTACTCAAACTCATCTTTTAATCAGGCTTAACCTTTGGTACCAGAGATGTATATGAGAACAATCTTTATTTTTTTTTCTTTTCAATGGGAACATGCTTTTTTTCTTTGTAACATATTTGTTTTTGAGACGCATGGTTTCCCTGCAATTGCAGCCAAAACCGAGAGTCGACTACGTACTGAAAGCCGTGGGAGGAAGCCTGACCGCAATGCCTGGGCTTTCAGACATGATTGACGTATGAATGGATTTTCCTTCCATTTTTTTTACCTTTGTTTCATTTCCTTCTACGAAGTCTGAGCAGGGAAAGAAGTTCATATTTGCCTGTTATCTTTCTGTAGGATACAGTGGCGTCATTGATCACTGACATGCTCCAATGGCCACATAGAATTGTTGTTCCACTGGGTGGAGTCGACGTGGACGTCAGGTTAACACAAACTGCTACCGAACTCGTCCAGGAAGTTCGTTGATTTTTCGACTCGAAAAACATGTTGGGATGACAGACAGAATCTCGTACTCTCTTGTGCAGCGATCTTGAGCTGAAGCCACATGGGAAGCTCACGGTCACCGTGGTGCGCGCGGAATCCCTCAAGAACAAGGAGCTCATCGGCAAATCGGACCCCTACGTGGTCCTGTTCATACGCCCAATGTTCAGGGAGAAGACCAGTGTCATTGACGACAACCTCAACCCTCAGTGGAACGAGACGTTCGAGCTGATCGCCGAAGACAAGGAGACGCAGGCTCTGATTCTTGAGGTACACACGAACCTCACTTGTTCCCTTCCAGATAGGAAGCAAGTAGAGGAGGGGGCCTGAGTTCTCTCTGCGCTTGCAGGTGTTCGACGAGGACAAGATGAAGCAGGACAAGAGGCTGGGAATCGCCAAGCTGCCCCTGAGCGACCTGGGGTTGGAGACGGTGAAAGAGGTGAACCTGCAGCTGCTGTCGTCGCTGGACACGACCAAGGTCAAGGACAAGAAGGACAGAGGCGTGCTCACCATCAAGGCAAGATCCGATCACCTCGCCGTTGCTGCCGCGTTCGTGTTTAGCTCGCCGCCGCACGGCCGGTTACCTGACTGTGCCTTGCAAGCTCGTGCAGGTGGTGTACCACCAGTTCACCAAGGCGGAGGCGCAGGAGGCCCTGGAGCTGGAGAAGCGGACCGTGGAGGAGCGGCGGAAGGTGAGGAGCGAGACGGCGGCCGTCAGCGGCGCCGCAGACGCGGTCAGTGGCACAACGTCCACGGTCACCAACGTGGCCAGCACTGGTGTCGTGACGGCCGGCTCGGGCGTCGGGATGGTGGGCACGGCCGTGGGCTCCGGAATTGGCGCGTTCGGGAGCGGTCTCAGCAAGGCCGGCAAGTTTGTCGGCCGGACAGTCACAGGACCTTTCAGCAGCGCCAGGCGCAGTGCCAGCAGCGTACCCAACATCGACGATTGAGGAAGCTGGCCTCATCTTGACTGCTCCTAGTTTTGCCTTCAGATTTCTTTTAGGTCGGCCTGCAAGGGGTCCGAGTCGACCCCTTTGTGAAGTCACCCCGCCCCTTAATTTGAGCAATGGAACGAAACGGATCAATCCGGAATAAATCAGGTGCGATACGGACCATGACACCATCGACCCAAGGTTCAAACCGATCCTCTTTCTGCTTCCCATCATTGCTGCCTCCACGTGCAAATCCAACTCGCCACTGCCTAAAAGATTCGGCTCCCAGCTGACTTTGCTGGCACGTGTGTCGTGGGCAACAGGTAGCCTGCAACCTAGATGCGGTAGAGCCTCTTACATATCAGATCATTATATAGCCTATCACCAGCGAGGCAACTACGCAAGCATAACACTAGCACTAGCACACAACAGCGTGAGAGGGTCGGCCCTAGGATACCCGAGGGTCTGGCAGGGCAGCGGTGCCATCGGAGCGGTTCAATCCACGAACCTTTTCTGGCGCAGTAGGAGCGACGGGTCATGTCTAGGAGCGCTCCGAACCGCACCATTTGCAGGTTGACTTTTAGGCTTTGCTTTGATGTTATGTGACAACCGCTGTCGGACGAATTTATCATGTTTATAAAGTGTAGCACATTGAGTTTAGCTTTCGCAAACATAAGACCTAATTGACCGAGCGTACAAATTATATCAGAGTTTGACATGCTAAGTACGGCAAACTAAAGATAAAAAAGTGGGTGGGCAGTGGACACACAACTGTAGGAGATTATCTTAATGCAAATAGCACTTTTTATTGGCATTAGGGCACAATGAAATGTTTAACCTTCAATACAGTGCTTATTTATATCCAACATACACATCGCCCAATCGCCAACTACTTATTAGCATCATACATGGGCGATATCACCCTAGATGTGTTGCCAACCGACCCAAAAATCCTCTGCACGGCTCGTAGCTAAGGAAGGAAAAATGATGCTGTTTCGTCCCACGCTTAAACAAGGGACTGGATGTTCATGATCCTTCCGAGACAACAGATGAAAAAATGATTGTTCTGGGAACAAAGGCCACCCAAGATTTACATCGCTACAATAAATACAAATGACCGACGAGCTCAGTCTTCCTCCTCACGAATCAGCGAGAAAGAGAATGGAGCGAACTTGTAACCATCACCTTCGTAGAACTTGTTCTGGAACTCCACCCAGTGAAGCCTCAGCGCATGAAGGAATGCACTCAGAGTTTCCATAACAAGCAAGACACCAATCGTAGCACAGACGAAGACGATGATGCCAATAATAAGAAAGATAACATTGTTCATCCTGCAAGAGCAAACAGTTAGATTTCAGAGCAAATTTTTTAAAGAACTAGAGTGGTTGGTTCTTTTTTGAGAACTTGACAGATTTCTCTTGCTTACCCCCATGCTAGTAGGAGAACCTTATCATAGAATACAGTGGACAACTCCGAGTGCGCAAGACTGCAGGGAAAATATCAATTGCTTATTCAGTCTGTGTGAATAATGATGCAAGTATGGGATGGTGAGTAGGTGAGGCCATGTTTCAAGACACTTGCTTAAAGTAGTATTACCTCAGAGCCCAAAGGCGAAGGTATGAAGCTGTATTTGAGACTGCACCAAGAACAAATTCGATGGTGTGGATAAGTTGGTGAACAAAAACTTCACTAAACTCAAACTCCTCGTGGTCATGTGATTCATCATGATGTTCCCCCAACTCTGCTCCCACTGATTCATCGGTGCCCTGGAGCACTGTGTATTGGTTGCCTTGATGCCTCTGATTGAAAAGAAACAGTCAGTGTAAATAAACTGTAGCCAAAAAGCAGCAAAATAATGTGGGATACTGTATAAACATACTTGCTCGTGTTGCTTCTTCAATAGAATAGGCTTTGGAATCAACATCCAAGGCACGGACACCAAAGCAAGCAGAAGTAGAACAAGCTGCATAGGAGATGAGAATTGTTATGCTTAATTGACTAATTTGCTTCACAGAGGGGACTTATCAATAAGGAATATATACCTGCACAGTCTTCTGGCCACTAAATAACTGGTTCTCCCCAAGCTCGTCTGTTGGGCTAAGGAACATATAGATCATAACATGGTACAGATCTGCTTTTGACCCAGTGCACCACTTAATAATGATGAGCAAGGAGAGGTAACCAAATAAGCTGTTCAAGAAAATCAGCTGGGGAATGAACTGGTACCTGAATTGAAGGAATAAAATCAGAATAATCATAATCTAGTGATTGTACCAAAGACTATGAAAGGATCAGCTACTACACAATTGTTATATATACCCTTATCTCAAAATAGAATGCCATGTTGTCTATCAGAAGGCATATAAACTTACCACACATTAAGACTGTTCCGGAAAAATTTTGCATTGAAGTAACTCATCAGAATTCCGAGGTTCATTTGTGCAACTCCAAGAAGGATTGACATCTTCATCTTCAATGAGTTCAGAAATGGCAGCTCGCTGCGGCTACCGTGCCAGACAGGGTCAACACCAAAAGGGTATGTTCCTCTTACCTTAACTAATCCTTCAGTAGTAGCATCTCTATAACCGAAGTGGGGAAATTAGTGAGCTAAATGTTATGCGATTTATAAGAAAATAAATAAATATAGGTTTCACTTATTTCATTTTTCTTACCTACAAGAAGGATCACGGCACGCATAGGCAGATTTACCAAAAAGTTCAAATGGGACAGAGAAAAATTCATTGTATATTAATCCCGTGTAGATTGAAAAAAGGGCCATCATAAAAATCACATAACGCCCACCAAACATCATCTCCATTATGTCTCCAAGTTTCTGTACAGAAATCAGATGTCACTCAGCCTATCACAGAATATTAACAAAACAACAAATACTTGAGGAAAAAAAAACTAGGTCTTGGGGAACAAGGCTATCATTTGAAGTACAAAACAGGTTTGAAGAATTGTACATACATCACATAGATAATTGAGGCAAAATGCAATTAAGACAGTGGACAAACCTGTGAAGCTAGTTTCTTCTCCCGAATTATCAGATATAGTGTTGCAAGTAACAAGCAAATTCCATGGCCCCAATCGCCAAACATGACAGCAAATAAGAAAGGGAAAGTGACAATGGTGAATACACCAGGATTTGCTTCTTGATATTTGGCTACCCTGTACCACATGGAAGACAATGTTAGAACCTAACCACCTTAAAAGTATTGAGCAAAACCATAAACATGAACAACATGAATCCCACTTCTTTATTTACCAAAATAAGCAGTCCATGTTAGTTTTAGTCAAAGGAAGTAATTCATAGAATTTCCCAAACAGCTGGTAGCAAAAATTTTGATGGAAATACTGAAGTAGTGTGTGTTATGCTATTGACACTTCTTTTTATCAACATGCGCCATGCATGTCCAAATAAAAAGGTGTCAAGAATAAAGGCAGGAAATGTATTTGAGATGACAGTTTATTGGCATTAGTAACACACCAATATTTACTATCTTTTATGCCACTTGGTGACTAACTTTAACCTCATGTTGCCAGTATTTTGTGTTCTGATCATGGTTTAGCTATCTGGCAGGAAGTAGGATGGAAAGAGGATGATTTGGTTATTAGAAGGATAAGAGAAGATATGCAAGAAGATCAATGAAAATATTGTGCATATGTAGCATCAATACAGTATGAAACATGTTTGTAATAAAGTGCATTTTTTCAAGTCCCTTCAAGATAAATAGAAAGTTCATGCTTCTCAGGAAATGGATCGGTAGCATGCTGAAAATAGGAATGAGGAAGGGAACATAGTTCCTTAACATAAACTAGAGAAAATTGAAGAATGCATCACAAAGACATTGATTTTAGTATCTTATATAAGCATCCCACAAAAAAAAATATTGAAGTCCATATAAGGGCAACCAAGAGCATAAATTCGAGCTACTAATTTATAGCCAAAGTTAACTGCTCTATAGAATTTAGCTCCCCATAAGAGGATATGGTAAGAGCTGCAAGGGCAGTTACAAAACATACCCATACGCATCAACAATTTCCTGGAACGCTGATGTAAACTTGTTTGTCTGAAAATATGTTGGAGGAGATTCTTTTGTGTTGAGAACTTGAAAGATTGAGCCAACTTGGGATTTGCTATCAAGAGTAGCACGTTGAAGAGCATCTTGAATCTGCAGAGATCCATTGTAAATCATGCAGGAACTAGATGTGAAAAGGGGAATCAAGAAGGTACCAAGAAAAACATCACGAGACCATGGATTTTTAAGTACCTGAACGCTTGCAAAGACAGGACTCCAGCCCTCAGCAACTAGGCATTTCTTCGTTACATCAACACTCAACATGTTTAAAGTGTGATAAATTGCTTTTTCCCTCTTTGCCTGTAGCATTGGTTTTGCAATTTGGTAATGAAATTGTGGTACAAGAGAAATACAATACAAAGTGAAGCAAAAACCAAACTTTTCGGACAAAATTTAAGATTCAAAATTTCATCAAATGCATGGAGAAAACAATAGAAGCTTACCAGATGGTTCCACTGCTCAAAGTCAGATGCAATACTTTTGAGTATACTGTCACGATGAGTTAAGCCCATGTCAATTGTTGCCTTCAACTCTGAGATCCTTCCAGATACCTATAAGACCTCAGAAATTCAGAACATATCTCTATATTTAAATACCGATAGAGGAAAAGGCTCTAATAACAGTGCTCAGCCTTACTTCAAAACTTTCGAGAATGGAAGCAAGAAGTCAGCAAATCAGTTTCAGCAATCGACAACACCATCAATTATTTAGGACCAGCAGAATGAAGTCTAGATGTTCTCTTCACTTAGGAATTAAGCATTAAAAATTGATATCATTACAATCTTTGAACCAAGGCGGATTCATTTTTTTAATAGAAATCGAATCCTCTATTCCTGCGGGAATTCAAGCCCCAGGACCGCGGCTACGTCGCCCCTTTTCGCGGCCGTCCGATCGGAGACGATCCGGCCGTCCAGAAGCAGGCACCCAGGCGCGTGCAGTTTTGCAAAAAAAAAAAACCCTCCATGTTTCTCGAATTCAACCCGCGATCCGGGGAGGCCCTTAGCCTACAGTAGGCACGACTGTTTTTTATACTAAAACCCCCCTGCTGTTCCGAATAATTAGCACGAAGAAGAGAAAATTCGGAAGCAAGCAGCAGGCGCGTGGAGTTTTGCAAAAAAACCCTCCTTGTTTACTGAATTCAACCCGCGGTACGGGGAGGTCCTCAATCTACAGCAGCCGCACCTGTTTTTTTACCTGAAAACCCCCTGTCGTGCTGAAAGTTTCAACGCCAAGAAGAGAAAATTTGAGTTCGGCGACGACTTTGCAAAAACACGCCCGCGGCCATTTTCGCGGAGAACCCCCCGCCGCCCCCGCCGCGCGGCCCCCATCCGCCCCTCAGCCTCCCCCCTCTCATCTCCTTTTCATCTCTCTCTCTCTCTCCCTCTCCCCCTCCCCCTCCCCCTCCCCCCCTCCCTCCCTCCCTCTCTCTCTCTCTTCCTTTTGCCCCCCTTTCCTCGCTACTGCCGCCTCCGACATCGCACTGCCCGTCGCCGCCCTCGTCGAGCTAGAGCTGCCTCTGCGGGCTTCCCCTGTTGGTGCCCAATTCCCTCACCTTCCTCGCGTCCTCAGCGAACGGCGGTGAACGGCAGAGGCGAGCAGGCGCGGTGATGGAGGCTCGCTTGCGGCGCGCGGCTGTGGCCCGGGTCGCGGCCGCCGCCTCACCCCTCCCCTGCATCACCCGCCGGTGAGCTGCGGGCCGCGCCGCCGTCCTCGCTTGCATCCCGCGCCGGCGAGAGGCGGGCCTCGCGGCGGAGCTCCCCCACCAGCCCCCGGATTTGCGCGCCGCACCGGCAGGCGAGCTCCACGTCACCGCGGGGGGGCTGGCCTGCGCCGCCGCGGGCAAGCAGACGCGCGGGAGCGGCCCTCCCCTGATGCGGCCGTGGGCGAGCGCGGGCCTCCCCTGCGCCGCGGTGGAGATCCGAGCGGGCGCGCCGGCCGCACCGGCCTGGGCCCCGCCGTCATCTCCCCTCCGCTCCGCCGTCGCCGTGGAGGCCGCGCCATCTCTCCTGACGGCCACATCGGCCCGGGGCAGGGCAGCGCGGCGGCCTACGCGCGGCACAACGGCGGATCTGGCGAGGACGGCGGCAGGCCTCCCTCCACGGTGCCCGAGCTCGACTGGCCTCGCGACGGCGTCCCCTCCCTCCTCCCTCGTCCCTCCCTCCCTCCGGCCGGGTGCGGGAGCTCCAGCGGCGTGGCTCGGGTCCATGGCGCCGCTCCCCGACGGTCGCCTGCCTCTTCTCCCTTGTCCCGCAAATACCGCACGCTCTCTTTCCCAGGCACCACGGGGCCCCAGCCCCGGCCGCGCCGGCCGTCCCCGTCCCTAACCGTCGCCACCACAGCGCCGAACGTCCCCGGTCGCCGCTGCGCACGCCTACGTCCGCGCCGGCACCGCCCGTCCCCCACGCGCCATGGCTCGCCACAGCGCAGCCACTACCGTGGCAGCTCTGTAACGAGTCCGCCGGCAACTACACAGAAAGCAGCGCCTAGCAGGCCAAGATCCCCCGCGTCGCAGCCGCGCGTCCTCGTCCCCAGCGCTCTTCGCCGCCGCGACCACGCCCTCGCGCTCTGCAGCGGCGCGATCCTCGCGGTTTCGTCGCTGGCCAATTATCCTGGTGTTTAATCGGTCCATGGCGCCGTCGCGCGCCAGGTGTTCATTGTTTTGCCTACGAGATGGATAGGCGGCTCTTGCTATTTTTTACAGATAAAGGCTGCATCTTTCTTGCCTTTCCAGCAATTATTTTGTGATTGGTCGCTTTCATTGCCGAGGAAATTATAAGCTTCTATCAACTGTATAGAACACATTGCAATCGGGGAGTACCAAGATAAATGCATTCTGTGGACTCTTAGCCTGAATACTGTAGAATGGTTATCAACTTATTAAAGAGTTAAATTGTATCTTCTCATTCGACACTACCTAACTGGAGATTCTGAATGTTGCTGCGTGTACCGTCGTGAACAGTTGATGTTGAGAATCACGCCAGGGACTTCATTGAGGTTGCCAAGAAGCTCCGGTTTTACTTCATCAGCCTGCAGCGTGAGGACCAACAGTAGAAGAGATGCTTCGGAAGGTACGTTCGCTTCATCCTCGTCTAACTGAGAGTGGAGTAAAGATGTGTATATCCTATGGGTTATTGGCAAGGGAATGAGGTTTGGGCATGGTGATTGGAGAACTGAAGTCTGATCGGAAACTGTCATCGGAAGTAGTATTCAGAGTTTACATGGTTTTATCAGCTCAAAACCAGTCATTCGAAGTTGGCCTATCCTTAGGAATAGCTAACTTAAAAATCACCTATTTCTGCTTGCTACAGTCAGTTTGTGACACTTGGCGTGAGCCTTATTAGTATTACAAGACTCTTTGATCCTATGTTGGCGTCATCTCCTTTCTTTTTGTCAGATATGTATGTAACCCAGGAAAATCTTAAACTGAATTTTATGATGCAATAATATTGTTGTATTCTGATATAACTTATGTGCTGAATAGGATATCTATTCCTTTCAAAAAAAAGAATAGGACATCTATTAACTCAAAATTAAATAATATATTTGGAGGAACGGAGAGCCTCGCTGAATTATCACTTCTAGAAAACATGGTGGGTGTTCCCACTTCCCAGTGAAAATTCCAAGTACTTGTATTCACCTTTACACATGTATTTTTCATGCAATTGCTTCTATAATAATGCCTTAGTAGAATCATGCCTGCTCATCTTGTTCACATGTTTGGTTTTGCACTACGCAGGAGATTACTACAATGGAGGAAGAACTGAAGACCAAGTCTGAGCTTATTGCCAGGCACAAGAAGCTGATTGAAGGGTGGCGGAAAGAACCGAAGGAGCAACCGTGGAAGCACCTAACTGAGCTCTAAAGAGTGTGACGAGTGTGATGTCGCAGTTTACCTTGCAATGACCATGAACTGTGTACATCAAGTAGACCACCCATTGTAACATGTTTTTAGGATGCTAACAGTCAGTGGCATTTTGGTTCTCTGTTGCAGAAGGCAGAAACAAAGCCCCCTTATCGATGTTTGATGATGTATTTGCTTATGGACTATGCAGTTGTATTAGGCATGATTTTTGTTTTTATTTTGTTGTCTTTGTGTCAAAGATGCATGTTTTCTCTGTTGATTGCTTCAAAGTGTGCTAACACACATGATGACAGTTGAAAAACGATCTAAACGTGCAGTTTTTGTTTAAATAGAGGCTCGCAGGACTACCTATAGGAAATTAAGAATACATTACTGCAAAATATTGATTTATTTCCTCACTTCTGGACTCACCATAATTTACATTGATATAAATTCTTTCAGTTTAGATAGCATACTCAATGAGATAATGTTGTCATGCAACTTTGCAAATTATACCTGACTAATGTGGAGAGGGCATATGACTGCAAAAATAGTTACCAATTTATCTTACTTCTTGGAACAATATGGGACTCCATTTGGCCAGTACATATGACAGGATTGCAGACGATATGATCTCTCCTATCTCTAAACCACATTATTTTTTTCTTGAAATCAATCTCGAATATGCACGCTTTTTGTTTGAGACACTCTAGAACTTGTAGCCTACACTGATTCACTGGAAGTTGCAGTCCATATCATGAAATCTGAAACCTCATCAATCCAGTTTTTTTATCGAAAACGTCAAGCTTGCAGCGTTCCACCCTTGCTACCGTTTTCACTGGTTATACCATTTTCACAAGCTACTCCATTCATTCCAAATTGTAAAGCATTTCAACTTTCTTGGAGAGTTAAACCATTTGAAGTTTGATCAAAATTATAGAAAATATTACAAATATTTATAGCACCAAATAGATATAATATGGAAGTTTATTTAATGAAGAATACTAATAACACACTAATTTTTTTAACATATAGATCCCCATGATTGAAAATATTTTAATATGAAGAGAAAATTCGAAAATCGCGCCGATTTTGCGGAAAACCGCCCACTTTTCCATAAACATCCTTGTCGCACTCGCACCCGATTGCGCCGTGGCGTGGGAGGGCTTGTGCGGTGAGGAAGCCAAAGTGGTGTGGGCAAAGTAGGGCTTGGGCAGTGAATAGCATTTAAGGAACTGATCAAATATGTTGTCTTTACGGTTAGATGAAATTGGAGGTGGTTGACCAGTCAGGTACTGGCGCTAATGAGTGATCTGCCGTACTCAAGATGAATTGGTCCTAGCGATTAATCGTCTAATATATGGAAATTCAATTTGTCCACTTAAAATATGCTACTGTCATCTTAATTTATTACCATATTTGCTCCTCTAATTTTTTCCACCGCAAAAATAAATTTTAATCACCAAACTTAATGTATACTTTAAACCATCAAAATCCTTCCTCCAAGTATCATATAAATGGCGCGCCAACGGCGCGCCCCAGACACTAGTAAGTATTAATGATCCCAATAGCATCTGAACCAGGTTCAAACCCATATCAGATGCAAAGAACATATATGCGTATGTTGAATTTTCTAACTAGAGTTTCCAAATCATGTAAAGTGTCAAAAGTTATCATCTACCACGGTGAATTCAAATAAAGAATATCAGCAAACATTGTGTTTAAGTGCTGACCTCCTGAACAGCATGAAGTTGTTTGGTAACATCTTCTGGAAATGGGTAACGATTTGCATTGAAGGCATCACATATCTTCAGAATTTTTGCTTTTGCTCTCTCTCCAGAATAGAATATAACAAATGCATTTTTCGCTACCTGCATTGTCATATAAAAAAAGGTTGGCAACTAAGTCCAAGTAAAGTATAAACAATAAGTTTAAAGTCAGAATTGTCGGAGAAAAAATTTATGCTCGAGATAGAACAAGTATTCAGAGTGATTAATAAGCAGTTACAGAATCAACGTGCTGATAAATGTGATACATCGTCAATTGTAGCAATCATCACTCACGAATTAATCACTTAATACAAAAAAAAGATAATAAATATCAATGTCAACGCAATCAGAGTTGGCCAAGTACTTGCCTGCCATTTTCTTAATGAGGAAATAATTATATTGGTGATCATTCTGATTTTTCTTCTTATTAATTGTGCAAATAAATGGGAAACGCTATCAAATTAGAAAATTTTGAAAGGGTCAGGAACACAATTTTTTCCAAAGAATCACCAATACAAATATATACAAATATTGTGCTAAAAAAATATATGCCAACCTTCTCCCCCGAAACTGGGTCTGTGACCAGCTCATCAATAGGCTCCTGCCTAAGGAATATGTTACCCCGTGTGGCACGGAATAAGATCCGTTCAAAAGCCATAGCCTTTTCCTTTGGCACAAGGCCACTCAATGAGCCAAGCTTCACTTGTTTTGATGGATCCATTGACATCTCCTAAAAGAATGTGGCAATATCTTAATTAAGAGGGCCAGATAATAAAAAGAATAACATAAGAAGGAAGGAGGGTGACGCTGCTTTATCAAAAGAATAATACTACCTGTTCCAACAAGGGGCTTTCAAGTGAAGTTTGACCAGATTGATTTGCCTCTATTTCCCGTTGTTGTGCTGCAGCACTTCTTTGAGCTGAATAGAAAAATTCACCAGCCTGGGAAAAAATAATTAAGCAAACTGGCTCACTTTAAAGTAGTTCTTTACTAGCATGACATTAAAACATGCACACAATCAAATGACAACAGAAGAGTCGGGTCATGAATTTATGCATCCAATGTGTTGCATGCTGAATAATATTATCCACATGGGAAAAACAATTGGAGCTTAGATACTAGAGCACAAATCAGGAGTGATTAGTGGGCAAATATATGGCATCATTAAATTGCCGTATCACTATTGTACTAGAAACAAATAAGGTTGCCGAGGGAGTATATGTATCTTTTAATAATTACCTGGGAAACATAAAGCAAAAGAATAAGATAAAGAATCAAGTCTTAGTATCCAAAATTAAAGTAATTCAAACCAGAGATAATATCAGACATGACAGATATTTGTGCAGAGTCATGTGTTCTGGCAGCAAGGAAAGAAACTAACAACAGAAAGAAATAAAGTTATAATGGCCTGACTATTAACTCCTTTACTTGAAGTAATTGTGCATCAAACGTATATTCAATGCAATAAAATACTTCAGAAAAAGTATACCTTTTGGAGAACAGTATTGTACTCTAACAGCTCATTGTAGGTCCGCTGTAACTTTTCATTGTTTGCATTAACTTCAGTTAGCTCAGCTTCCAGTTCACCAAGCTTTATCTGTTATAAGGCAGTGTTAAAAGAGCAACTTTAGATCTAAAGACTGTGAACCAGCAGGGGACATCCCAACGACTACAATACCTCCAAGTCATCAAATTCCAGAGGAGTTTCATTCAGTTGTGTAGGAGACGGTGATATTTCAGCTTTTGACATCTGCTCCTTCAAAAACCTCAACTTGCGAGCCATTTCACTACACCTTTTGATCTGTGCAACAAGTAAAGCCAGGCAAAAAACACAGTGAAAAATAATAGAACGAATGGGTAAATAATCTTAGTTATACTTTATACAGTGAACACATACAAATGTGAGGTCAACCATGGTTTCGGAAAATGAAAAGTTTATATCGCCTAGTCAAGGAAACACCATAATTTATCATGGGAAAAGGGTTCAAATCCATCATTAGCAAAAGAGATATTCTGCGACCAGAAGGAACTAGCATATTGGTGAAGATTTCAAGTTAAGGTTAAGGCAAAATTAAGACAAAATTGATGTCAGTTAAAAAGGCAAGTACCTGGGCAGCATATGTCCGTTGAAACGGGCTCTTCTCTGCATTAAGCTGAGGTGGAAAAACAATAATCAGGTTAACAGAAACAACAAGCAAAAAGAAAAAGAAGCACCTACAGCAGTTTTGAAGCATCGCGCATCCTTCACTGTCTACTAATCAAGCATTGAATGCTAACATAAACTTTTTGCAAGAAACTTTACTTTCATCGACTGCAAGTAGTGCATATGTCATATGTGAGATAGCTCCCAATTAGAAGGCACTCCTATGTTAAATACCCAGCTCCGATTACCACCGATCACGCCAATGCGAACCATTATACCACAATTTCCAATGTACAAGTACATTAAACAGTAAAAATTGTGCGTTGTAGCTGCAAATTCTGCAATTTCGGAATGCCGACAGGAATCCCTCTCTAGTTCCCAGGAAACCCCTATCTCAAAGTGCTATAACCTTAGATCAAAACGTGGGGATTCGGCACGAGCACAAACGAGATCCCTCAGCCCCTCAATGAATAAAACATCTAGATACCTTAGCCCGGAACAACGCAATCGGAGGGACGAGCAGGGGGCAGGCGGTCTTACGTCTTTGAACTGGATGAGGCCGAGGTCGCCAAGGTAGGAGACGGTGAGGTGCGCGGACTCGGCGGGTATGATGACCTGCACCAGCTGCATCGCCTCCGACCGCATCAGATCCATCGAGGGGCAGCACCCGCCCCCGCCACCGCGCGCCATGGCCGGCGTGCGCGCGTGCCCCGCCGGGTCAGCAGCCGAGGCGCCGCTCCTCCGTCAGATCCCTGGAGATCCGACGAGGGGTTTCGGATCGGGCTCGCGCGGGCGGAGCGGATGTCCGGCGTGCGCGGCGGTGGCCTGATCGGTTCCTCGCGTCGTGAGGAGGCGGAAGGCGAGGGGAGGAGGGCCAGCCCGGAGGGCCGTGGACCATGTGGTATTATGCGGAGACGTGGCGGGGTCGAGCACCGATCGGGACTCTGACCCGTGGGGCCCGGGTGCCAGAGTTCGGATCTGAGCGTTGCTGATTGGGGTCGGGGACGACGGGGCCTGGGTCTCTGGGGTTTCGTTTGCCTCCGGGAGAAGAGTGTGGATTTCGCGGGGGAGATTGTTAGGCTTGCTGACTTGTGGGGTCGGGTGCGATCGTAAAGCTGTGGATGAGAGAAAAGAGTTCTCGCGGGGTTGGTTTACGTCATTACGTGTCGAAACTTGACAGGGACGGAACATCTCGTATTCGTGTTGGCCCGTCGGCATTAATTGAGAGAGGCGGCAGGTTAGGGGAGATGGGCCATAAAAATCTCTGAAGCCTTCTTTTGTTTAGTGCGTACAAGGACTCATATCTCGACCCATGTAGATTCTGGGCTCATATCTCGGCCCACGTATATACTGGGCTCATATCACGGACTTGCTCAACGCCCAATGTCTTGTACAACGCAATACTTGGGCTTTGCTTCGTACAAGTCTGGTAGAAAAGGACCCAAGGCCCCTGGAATGCAGAAAAATTCACAAGAGTTTTGCGAAGATGAGTTCAATTTTCGTTTGAAAAAAAGATCAGTTCAATTTCCGCTGGATCGATGCCATGGTCCAAAAGACCTGAAAACTCGACCTATGGGGAAATACCGGTTCCACGATATTTTCGCAAAAGAAAGAAGATTTTTCTCACACAGATCGAGAAAACCTCCGAACCCACATTCCAACCATACACACTGCTCATATTCCGTGACAATGGACGATCCACGCACATGGAGAACCAGCGATCGGGGACGAGACCAACTATGCTTTGGCATGGGACGGCCGAGGGTTTCTTTTTATGCAAATCCCATTATTCGAGTCCTGGTCGATTGGCAGGACGGACCCATGCTCAACCCACTGGGCGAAGATGCCTAAAAACAGAAGCAGACTTCTTAACTTCATCGGACAATTGGAATATATATTTTCAATATGCAATTTCGTGCAGCTAAGTTGCCATGGGTAAAGTGTGGAGCATCAATATGTGAAACGCCGTGAAATTCCAATGCTCTCAAAACAAAAAGAACCTGAAATTCGGACCGATTGGTCCCTGTTTTGTTATTGATATAATAATTCCGATGCACCATGATCGAGCGCTGCTCAGTGACAGTGTCGGTGAACCACTGAACCCCACAGCTGCTGGTGGCCTGGTGCCGTGGAGCAGATTTAGATTTTCCCAATGATGCACCCAATCGAGCGCCGGAATTTGAGAGGCTGCGGAACTTGGAGAACGGATAATACCCATATCCGAAAAGACCAAGCCTGGCCACGAACGCCCGCTCTCCCGATCTCCTCTTCATCTTTTCTTATCCGCAGGTACGAGCCAAAAACCCAACCAGCGACCCTTTTCACAGCAGATAGCAGCAAGGCTTGTCAGTGCTACAAAAGAGAAACCGCTCCATCCCCTGCTAGTCTTGTCAGTGCTTTTCCTTGTGGAGCTTTTTAACCACGGATTAACGAGGCCTTAATCTACACGATTCTGGTATAGAGCAAGGCTCCCCATGCATCGATCTGCAGCAGCTAGCAGCCATGTCATCATTTACGGTTGACAGTGTAAAGAAGCTTGCATAACCGCGGCATCTGAACGTGCCAAGGTTACTTTTAGCTAGGTTCCAAGCAGCCGAAGATGACGCGGTCGACTGCTTCCAGATACGCAGTGTCTCCGTCTGCTGCACGATTTTTTCAGCTCTCTGGGGCCAGCCCCAGGCCCCAGCCCCTGCTCATAAGAAAGTGGCGCTTGCCATTCGCTCAGGCTTTGGCAGCGGCAGCAGGGAGAGCCGCCTGGGGAGCGCGGGGTCTTCTTTCCGGCCGGCCTGCTTCCGATCCCCATGCTGAACAAGAGCGTCTGGCCGGGCGGCGCACGGTTGCTGTGCCGGAGGAGGAGCTCATCACTCCCACTGTAAGAGAGCTTGAGCCGGCACGGCAGTAGCTACTACCTCGAGTTCAGGCGCAAAGGTTAGTCTGGTTTGCATTCAGGTTGAAGCTCAAGCTCGATTCCGCTGCTGCAAGCATTATAGATCCGATCGTGTGCGTTTTTTCCTGAGTCCCCATCATTCGCCTTGCAGCAGATTTTTTTTCTTTTAAATGTTCTTCACAAACATGACTGACTTACGCCGGTGTGCATAAATAATTTATTTTCTTGCCTCTCCTTCGTGGAGATTTGGTTTTCTCCTCGTTTCAAGAAAAGAAAATCGTCCGGTTTCTACTTTGTCACAGTATAGAACATAAGTTCATCACTTTCTTTGTTCATTAGTTGGTCAATGCATGGAGTTTTTATTTCTGAAAGAAAACATGAGTTTTCCTCCCAACTCGATCCAAATCACTGAATATCACATGTAACTAATCTGGAATTTTTCAAACCACCCACCCACCCACCCACACACACACATGAAAAAAGATGGAGCCTATATATGGTGATTCGAGAACGCTAGAAATATATTGCATCCTACATACATACACAATAAATTTTAAGGACTTCCCAACTTATCGTAGAATTGAAAGAAACTTCTATATATAAGACTATAGCTGAGGGAAAAAATGGGCAAAGCATGGGGATATATGAGCATAAATTCGATTTAATTTGTCAAGCAAGAGACAAGTGGAGCTCTTGAACCTAATAGTTATCAACGATACGTAGCTAGCTTCTTAATATGTATGCTTAAATAAAATTTATTAGACCAGTTCCTATGGTTAGTATCACAATATATATGAAAAGGCCTCCCAAGAACAATATATATGCAGCATGCACGCGTGATACATACAATTAGGACAAATAGATAAGTAGGCCCCCGTGTCTGCACTGCACCACCTATAGCGCTTCTGCTCTCCTCATCTCCTGATCCGTTGCACTTGCTGAGAGCTAATAAGCTTCAAAAAATGCTTCCTCGCTCTTCAATCTAAAAGACTACAGCACTAACTGTGATCGGCCCGTTTCTATGCAGAACGAAATACGTCTGCATTTTGCATGTTTTCTGAACTGTTAGCCATTTGTTGCATACGTGGAAGACGTTTGGATCATTCATTTGCAACACGTACGTACGTAACCTAAAATTTCTGCATCCATGCAGCTAGCAAGAAGCTATAGCAGGCGAGAAGAAGGTAGCATCGGTACGGTCACAAAGGTAGCAAGCAATTCAGCCCATGGACAACCAGCCGCTGCCCTACTCCACCGGCCAGCCCCCGGCGACCGGCGGAGCCCCGGTGCCCGGCGTGCCTGGCGCGGCCGGGCCCCCGCCGGTGCCGCACCACCACCTGCTCCAGCAGCAGCAGGCCCAGCTGCAGGCGTTCTGGGCGTACCAGCGGCAGGAGGCGGAGCGCGCGTCGGCGTCGGACTTCAAGAACCACCAGCTGCCGCTGGCCCGGATCAAGAAGATCATGAAGGCCGACGAGGACGTGCGCATGATCTCCGCGGAGGCGCCCGTGCTGTTTGCCAAGGCCTGCGAGCTCTTCATCCTCGAGCTCACCATCCGCTCCTGGCTGCACGCCGAGGAGAACAAGCGCCGCACCCTGCAGCGCAACGACGTCGCCGCCGCCATCGCGCGCACCGACGTCTTCGACTTCCTCGTCGACATCGTGCCGCGCGAGGAGGCCAAGGAGGAGCCGGGGAGCGCCCTGGGATTCGCGGCGGCGGCAGGGGCCGGCGCCGTCGGGGGCGGTGCGCCGGGCGGCGCCCCGGCCGCCGGGATGCCGTACTACTACCCGCCGATGGGGCAGCCGGCGCCGATGATGCCGGCCTGGCACGTTCCCGCCTGGGACCCCGCCTGGCAGCAAGGGGCGGCGGCGGATGTCGATCAGAGCGGCAGCTTCAGCGAGGAAGGGCAAGGGTTTGCAGGAGGCCATGGCGGCGGTGCCGTTAGCTTCCCTCCTCCTGCACCCCCGAGCTCCGAGTGATCATCGCTCCTACGGGATGGCTTAGCTAAATGTGCAGAGCGCTTGCAGTGAAACTCGATTGTTCAATGCGTCGTGCACGGTGTCTAGCAAGCATGGTAATCAATCGAACAACATACAGAACGAATAAGTGGGAGGCTGGAGTCATTTGTATTACATGCACGTGATGTGCTGATTAATCAAAGATTAACATGCAGTTTAATTACTCACAGTGGCGGATGCAGCACAAGTTGATAGGGGGGCTCTCTTCCCTTTCCACCTCCATCTTTACCTCATTTTCCTCTCTTCTTCTTCTTCTTCCTACCTTCTTCTCCCCCTTCACCTCGTGCTCCAATGGAGTTTCATGACTGTAGGGGGGCTGGAGGCCCCCTAGCCCCCTTTAGATCCGCCCCTGATTACTCATTACTTAGGGTGCCTTTGGCATAGCTTCCGCGGCTAATTCTCTGTTGAATTCAGAGCTCTGCCAAACAGTTTTTTAAGAGAGAAGTGATTTTCTGCTGATTCTATGGAATGATTCTGTGAAATGAAGTAATAGACTGGGAGCTGGAAAAAGTAGCTTTTCTTAATGTTGTGGAGTGATTCTCCATCCTTAAGAGTTTAGGCTAGAGAATAAAAAAGGATAACTTTCAGACATAGAATCACTTTTTTCATAGAATCAGTTCCCATATAGAATCAGATAGAGCTCTACCAAAAAATAGACCCTAGTTATTCACGGCTCCAGTGCTTGAAATCTCCAATGTTTTAAAGTCGACTTCACATGATCGTCAGAATAGTAAACTTCGGTTTCGGGATTTGAGACTTCCATTGATGCCTGTCCTAGCAAGGAGAGTATGAGAGTAAGGATTATAATTTCGCTCGCTGCCGGCGGTAAGATGAGGCTGGGCGCATGCAGCTGTATTGGTGGACCCTGCATCATCAATGCTTTTTTATAGATTTTGCAGCAGCAGCAGCCAATAACAGCCAGCAAAGGGCGGGAAAGCTGCAACAGCAACGCGAGTCGCCCACTTGAGCCGGCGTCTCGCAACACACCCTACTTTTTTCTGTCACTACTACAGAACAGTTCTTTGTTCCAGTCCATTTGTGCCGGCAGTTTTTGGGCCCGGGACAATAGGTGCATTTTTGTCCCGGGTCTAATGGTTAGCCGGGCCAGCGGGGGGACATGGGCTTTTTGTCCCGGTTGGAGACACCAACCGGGACAAAAGGCCCGCGTAGCCTTTTGTCCCGGTTGGAGCCACCAACCGGGATAAAATGCCCCCTTGTGTCCCGGTTGGTGTCTCCAACCGGGACAAAACTCCTTGGCCCCCTTATCCCCTTCCCTCTCCACCCCGCCCGAGCCATTCAGCTCACTTGTTCTTGCTGTTCTTGGCTCGGGAGAGAGGAGTTCTTGCTCATTTCTTCACGATGAACAGTAACTCAGCCGTGAACCGTAACCGCGGAGCGCTACGGTGCCGCCCCTCCTTCGCGCCCAAGCCCTAGGTCGCCTTCGCGGACCTAGCAGTCCGGATCGCGACGCTTCTTCCCGTACGTGTGGATACCTTGGAGGTGCCGCATCTGCTGCACAAGGACGAGCTGCACGTGAGGAGGTTCTCGCAACTGCACTGCCAGCTTCCATCTGTTCGACTACATCGACGCGCAACAGAAGTTCCGCATCCGCGCGTCTAGTGGTAATCCCGTGATCTATAACTGCAGTAATCCTGGTTTATGCGGTAGAAAATTTTTGTTTTTACTACCCCATATTCCTACAGTAGTATCAAGAGCCAGTGCTGTGTCGTTATAGATTCGGATATGTGCATATGGATATATGCGTAGTTTCATATCGATCTATGACCTAGTTTCGTAAACTAGCTGCGAAGGTTGTGCAACGACATACTCCTACCGGTCGGTTTTCTGCCATCGGAGTTAAGTGATGCACATAAACCCGGTCGCTGCGGTTGGAGATCAATGTGATTGGTCGAATCGAAACTTAGGGCATAAGCCAGATGCATGAGATGCATAGGGCAGTAGATTGGTGTTTGATGAGATTTTGTACCATATGAGCTATATATCTGATATGGGTTATGTGTGCTATATCTCTAAACAAGAAGAGACAAGAAAAGGAAAGGAGAAGAAGCTAGCAACCCCGTGGGCTTCACGTACACATGACAAGCTAATTGCACAAGAGTGCATGCATGCTTTTGTGTATATTCCGATTCTGAAGATCAGGTAGCGCTGATCATTAGTCTACATGACAGCCATGGTGCATGGCGTCCTTCCTACGTGTACAAAATAAACCAAGATGCAGTGCACATTTCCTAGTGTGTAAACGGAAAACAGAGTGTACATCCTGGCCCACCAGGCAGCCGTTCGTGGTTACTAGCATCCTTATCTGATCCAACTAATACGGAACGGCCACAGCGTTTTGCATGGATCGGAGCAGCCCAACAGAATTCCGGCGGCGCCCGATCGACGCGTAGCCTGGGTCCATCTCCCTGCCCTACCTGCTGCCTATAAAAGGCCAACACCTCCCTCACGCTAGGGGGTCTTGGAGGCTCCATCGGGAGCAGCCAGGCGAAGGAGCCAGGGGCGAGGCGCCCCCCCCCAGGCGATCGCCGTTTGAGATGACGACGCCATGCACCTCCTGCTCGCCTTGACGAGCGGAGGAGGGCGCGCTCACGCCGGAGTGAAGGGTCGCTTGCCATCATCAAGTTCGTCGCCCATCATCAGATCAAGGCAGTTCGTCGCCCATCATCAGATCAAGGCCGACACGCAAGGAGCGCCGGCCAGGCGCTTGCACCTTCATCTGCTCGTCGACGTCATCCGAGCCTGCAGCACGCCGGGGGCAGCTTCGCCTCCATCGTCGTCAAGCGAGGCGCCCCCGACGATCTCATCGGAGATGCCGACGCCGTGAGCCTCCTGCTCGCCTTGACGAGAAGGAGCACTTGCCTATCGTGCCGGCGCCCTTTCACCTCCGTCACCGAGCTCGCCGTTCGCGGTCACCGCTGCAAGCCTGAAGCCAGCGACTACGCCGGAGCCGGACGGACATTGCCAAGGAAACAAGAAGGCAGCCATGGCCGCCTCGATCTTAAGATGTGCAGGTTGATCTTCTATTTCCTCTCATTTCTTTTCGCAGATTGCATGCGTGGAGAGATGGGTGATAGATGGACTACGAGGCTGCCGTCCACGACTTGCCGTCGATCGGCGCCGGGCTGACGAGCTGAGAGTCAAGAGGGTAGACGCCAGAGGAGTCGACAACGACCTCGCCTGCGCCTTCGTCTTCCTCGTCAAGCCTGCAGGCTGTACCACGACGGCGATGACCCCGCCATCATCTTCGTCTTCCTCGTCGTCTACGCCAAGCCGGCGGCGACGCTCGTTCCCCGTCATCTTCAGGCCCACCGTCCACCGTCGGCAAGGAGCCAGAGTCGGCAACTGCGCCAGCGCCGAGCAGAGGCCGAGGAACAAGTCGAGTGACGAGGAGAAGGCTAGGCCATGGCGCCTCCGTCCGTCTTCAGAGGCGCGCCAGGTGCAGCCGGCGGCGAGGCTGGGGCTGCACGTTCAAGCCGGGGTAAGAAGGGACGTCAGGGCGGCAAGCGATGCCAACGGCGGGCGGCCACTAGATGCCGAGCTCCGGGGAGCCGAAGAGCCGATCTGCACACATGTGAGCCCACGCGTGCATTGCAATAGGTGTGCGTGTGCTGTTGATGAGAAGCCAATAAACTACAGGGGCATGCACGGGGAGCACGTGCGCCACAATGAAGAGCAAACAGAGAGCAAGTGCATAGACGTGCAGGTGTCTTTGCAACTAATTGATGTCTCTGCAAACGGGACTTTTGCCGCGGAGTTACTTCGTCTCTCGACGATCGGCTGCTACGACGCAACTGTCCGAGCCACGTCTATCAAGGAGCCATGCCCAAGCTGATGGCGCCTCCAACCACCACCACCACACATGCTCATGGGTTGGCGACACCCTCTTCATCAACAACATCGACTACCTCGACCACGACTAAGCTGCCACGACATCGACTCGGTCCAGCTTCAAGTCTTCTCCACGCATCGACATCCTACTACTTTGACTACCACGCCGTTCGAGACCGACGAGGCCGAACGACACGGGCGGGTGCTGCTGATGCTCCAGCTGCGCTACACCGGCTCATGGACACCGACGAGGCCATGGATGACGCCGACGCCCACATCTACACCACCACCATCATCATGCATGGAGAACGTGAAGCGAAGACCGAAGACGACGACCATAGCAGCTTAATCGGAGGTACTCCGGCAAGCTAGTCTTGCGGAGGTAATTAACCGGGAGCTTTCCGAGGCCCCGGGAACCAGAAGACCACTTTCGCCCAAGTTAGATCTGCCCAACGGAGGGCTATGGAGCGCACACACGTATGGGAACCAATATTTGTATTTTATAAAATATGAATAAAACTTGTGTTCCCGTCTCTTTTGTCTTTTGTGTATTTTTAATATACACTGGCACGCCCGCATCTTCTTTATTTCCCACGCAGAGAAAATCCTGTGTGATTTTTCTCTCAAAACAATTGGATCAACTGCGAATTCCGTTTTTGTTGCAAAAGCGTGTTTTATAGTAAAACAGTCATAACTTTTGCATACAAACTCGGATTTAGGCGAACTTTACATCGATTTGTATCTACAGAAAAAGTTAGACTTGGTTCAGAACAGCAAGTCTGTTTTCGCGAAATTTAGATTTGCGAAATTCGGCCCAGAAGATATAGTTTTCGGCATTTTAAGTTCGGACGTCGGAATCGCATAACTCTGTTTTTCAGGTTTTGTGATCAGTATGACCTCTATGTGTATGTGATGCATGTGTGTAATTGTTTCATGACCTGCGTGTCATGATTATGACAATTCGGCAGGAGCCATATGAATTGTTGCATTTGATGTAATGGCCTGCGTGCCAACCTGTGATGATCCAAGTCGTGAATGTAAACCTGTGATGATCCAAGTCGTGAATGTAATTTTATTTACTAGCTGTTATGTGTAATAGCAAGTTCTAGTTCTTGGAGTTTTCATCACATGAAGGATGGTGTACATGTACATGGAGATAGAGATCAACATGGTGAACAAGTTCCATGAAGATGGAGATCTACATGGCGAACAAGTTCTATGGAGATGGAGATCACCAGAAGAACAAGGGCCATACTGATTCACAATTATGTGCTTGCCGTTCTTGACGTTTTACTACTACGTGCGTCATAGTAGAAGTAGAACGATCCCTCACAAACTTTGAGCTATCATGCCCTACCAACTAAACCTTGCACTGTCACATGCCTTGTATGATTAGTGGTGGGTCTATGAAATTAGGGTGCCACCAGTTTTCCTTGGCCAGACAGGTTCGTATCGGATACTTACACGCATAAGGGTTGGTTAGCTTGACAAGGTTAGCTTAACGGTTAAGGACCTTGGGGCATAAAGGTTGGACGCCGAGACATGAGATGTCACCCAACAACAAGAGTCATATGAGATATGATTAGCAAAGAGTTGCTTACCGATCTACCTTGTCCTCTAGCGGTGATGCTAAAGCTCACTAGTCGACCTGATAGTTGTGGGTCTTGAATCACTAAGAATCAATGGAGGGATATTGATTTTAGTGGGAGTAGATTCTGTTAAATTGTTTAATATGATTTACTCCATCATGAATACTTTTGTCTTAGTATTTTGCATTATTATTTTGTTGTAGATCATGGTCCGCAATAACACCCAATCATTTTCATTGCATTTGGTCCTTGAGAAGGACAAACTGAATGGAACTAACTATGCGGATTGGTTCCGCAACCTGAGAATTGCTCTCAGGGCAGAGAAAAAGGAAGATGTTCTAGATACCCCATGTCCAGAATAAGCCTACCTTCAAGAAGAAAGGTTCTAGATACCCCATGTCTAGAATAAGCCTACCCAAGCCCTAGGTCGCCTTCGCGGACCTAACAGTCCGGATCGTGACGCTTCTTCCCGTACGTGTGGATACCTTGGAGGTGCCGCATCTGCTGCACAAGGACGAGCTGCACGTGAGGAGGTTCTCGCAACTGCACTGCCGGCTTCCATCTGTTCTACTACATCGACGCGCGACAGAAGTTCCGCATTTGCGCGTCTAGTGGTAATCCCGTGATCTATAACTGCAGTAATCCTGGTTTATGCGGTAGAAAATTTTTGTTTTTGCTACCCCATATTCCTACAGTATTTATTTAGGCTCACATTGAAACCATCTAGAAGCTAAAAAAATCTTTATTTTGAAACAAGT
The DNA here is from genome assembly GCF_016808335.1 of Panicum virgatum. Taxonomy (NCBI): domain Eukaryota; kingdom Viridiplantae; phylum Streptophyta; class Magnoliopsida; order Poales; family Poaceae; genus Panicum; species Panicum virgatum. Next base: position 71,423,932 of record NC_053153.1, read on the forward strand.
ATACGTCGTTAATCTCCATCCAACGGTGATGGCACTACCTTTCGGGGATACACGATGCGCTATAAGGACGTCGCGAATCGGCTGGTCGCATCACCAGCACTTCCGATTGATAAGAAGACAGCATTTGACGCAGTCAGCATGTCCGTTGTTGTACTGAGAGCATATCAACGAGCATGCTGCCTGTGCCAAGTGCTGTGCCTATTAATCGTAAATGTTGGTGCTGCGAATGGCCGATTGGTGACATCCTTGTACCGCACCGTGTCCCCCCGAAAGGCAGTGTCATCACCGCAGGGTTGAGGTAACTGACATATACATTTTCAGAAATAAATGTTTTTTTCTTCTAGAGGGTTTCTGGATATTGAAAAGAGTGTACTCCTGGAACTGAAGGGTGTCAAAGTAATTAGAAGTTATAGAGATTTCTTTCAATTAATTAGAGATTTCTTTCAATTAATGATATATTTTGTCTTTTTATATGATTTCATTGTTATTTGCAAGAGTATTAATATGATCATTGTAATTGTAATAGTAAATAATATTTGCATTGTAATGGTAAGAATTTATAATTTTGTGGAAAATAAAGGTATTTTTCAGTAAAATATGGCTTCAGCAGCTGGAAGGAGTGGCGCCGGTGGAGGTGATCGTTGTCCTTCTAGAGAGAAGGGCACAACTCGAGTAGGTCGTCGGTCCAAAAAACCTAGTGATTTTCATAGGGCAGCGCTCCGTTATTTGGAAAAAGAATATAGAGAATGCATGGCAAGGGGTGAGGAACCTCCGTTTGATCTTGAGATTTTATTGCAGCGTTACGGTTCGTCACCACCAAACTCGGAGGTTTAAGCTCCGCCATCTTCTTCTGCGCCAGCAAGAAATCCGTTAGAGCATTCTGCGTTCCAACGCAAGGACGGTTGAAAACCTATGTGTTGTTGTCCGAAATTTTAAGTTTCATGTATAGTACTCCTTTGTTAAGTTCTGTAATGGATTAAGTACTCCTTTTAATTAATCAAGATGTATGATGGATATTGCAGATCTTTTAATTATTCATGTTATGTTACATTTAGTTTAATTTAGGTTTGATATATTTTATTTATTCGATACGTGTAAAGAATTCAAATCGATTTATTTAAAATGCAGATAGACCGGCAATGGATGTACAATGCTGACCGACGTTCAAAAGAATTCATTGATGGCCTGCATTATTTTTTGTCTGTGGCTGAGGCAAACAAGCAGAATGGTTTTATGTGCGGCCCGTGTGTTCATTGCAACAATAACAAGGATTACTCATCTTCAAGAATCCTACACAGCCACATTTTCACAAATGGTTTCATGGAGAAGTATGTTTGTTGGACGAAGCACGGAGAACAGGGGGTTACCATGGAAGACAATGAAGAAGAAGGTTTTGACGACCACTTTCCTGGGAATGCTGGAATCGGTGCATTCGATGACGATATTCCCATGGAAGAGCCCGAAGTAGATGTAGTAGAAAATGATCCCACCGACGATCTGGGGCAGGCATTGCACAATGTGCAGGCAAACTGTGAGAGTGAAACGGAGAGGTTGAAGTTCCAGAATTTGTTAGAGGACCATCATAAGTTGTTGTACCTAGATTATTAAAATGGATTGAAGAAACTTGGCACCACCTTGGAGTTGCTGCAATGGAAGACGACAAATGGTGTATCCGACAAGGGATTTGGTGAATTACTCAAACTTGTTAAAAAATGCTTCTTAAGGACAACGAATTGCCTACCACAACGTATAAAGCCAAACAACTTGTTTGCCCTTTAGGATTGGAAGTGCAAAAGATACATGCATGCCCCAACGACTGCATCCTCTACCGAGGCGAGAACGAGAATTTGGATGCATGTCCCGTATGCAGTGCATTGCGTTACAAGATTTGAAAAGATGATCCTGGAAATGTCGAGGGGGAGCCTCCCCGGAAGAGAGTTCCTGCGAAGGTCATGTGGTATTCGCCTATAATACCACGTTTGAAGCGTCTGTTTAGAAATAAAGATAATGCTAAGTTGATGCGATGGCACAAAGAGGAACGCAAGAAAGACTCGATGTTGAGACACCTTGCTGATGGGTCGCAGTGGAGAAAAATAGATAGAACGTACCCTGAATTTGATTTGGATGCGAGAAACATAAGGTTCAGTTTGAGTACGGATGGCATGAATCCTTTTGGTGAGATGAACAGTGGTCATAGCACTTGGCCTGTGACTCTTTATATGTACAATCTTCCACCATGGCTCTGCATGAAACGAAAGTTCATCATGATGCCAGTGCTTATCCCGGGTCCAAAGCAGCCCGGAAATGACATTGATGTGTACCTAAGACCATTGGTCGAAGAACTCTTATTGCTTTGGGGCGATGAAGGTGTACGGATGTGGGATGAATACAAATAGGAAAACTTCAACCTACGAGCATTGCTGTTCGTAACGATCAATGACTGGCCTGCTCTTAGTAACTTGCCAGGACATTCGAACAAGGGATACAAAGCATGCACACACTGTTTAGATGATACCGATAATATATGGTTGACTCATTGTAAGAAGGTTGTATACATGGGTCATCGTCGGTTTCTTCCCTTCAGGCATGCGGTACGAAAGAAGGGCAAGCATTTCAAAGGCCAAGCGGACCACCGAACAAAACCGATGCACCGTAGTGGTAAAGACGTCTTCAACATGGTAAAAGATCTAGAAGTTATTTTTGGAAAGGGATCTGGTAGCCAACCTGTTCCGAACGAAAACGGAATGACGCCCATGTGGAAGAAGAAATCTATATTTTGGGAGCTACCATATTGGGAAGTCTTAGATGTTCGTCATGCAATTGAGTGATGCACCTCACGAAGAATTTTTGCGTCAACCTGATAGCATTCTTGGGAGTATACGGAAAGACAAAAGATATAGTAGAAGCACGTCAAGAATTGCAATGTATGGAAGAACGAGATGCCTTACATCCACAACAGCGAGATAATAGACGACAATACTTAAGTCCTGCCAGCTATACTATTAGCAAGGAAGAGAAAGAAACCATGTTTGACTGCTTGAGCAGTATAAAGGTTCCATCTGGATACTCATCCAATATAAAAGGAATCTTAAATTTGGCAGAGAAGAAATTTACAAATCTCAAGTCCCATGACTGCCATGTACTTATGACCGAACTTCTTCCGGTTGTGCTGCGGGGGATTCTGCCTGATAACGTCCGGTTAACCATCGTGAAGCTATGTGCCTTCCTCAATGCAGTTTCTCAGAAGATAATTGACCCGGAGAATTTGATAAAGCTGCAAAACGATGTGGTGCAATGTCTTGTTGGCTTTGAGCTGATATTTCCACCATCTTTCTTCAACATCATGACACATCTTCTAGTGCACCTTTTGAAAGAGATTGATATCCTCGGACCAGTATTTCTACACAACATGTTCCCATTCGAAAGGTTCATGAGGGTACTCAAGAAATGTGTTCGTAATCGAGCTCGTCCAGAAGGAAGCATCGCCTGTGCCTACGGAACTGAGGAGGTCATTGACTTTTGTGTTGACTTTATTGATGACCTTAAACCGATTGGAGTCCTTGAATCACGATATGAGGGGAGACTAACTGGAAAGGGTACATTAGGAAAGAAATCTTATGTCTGCATAGATGATTTATTATTCAAGAAAGCGCATTATACGGTTCTTCAACAATCATCCTTAGTTGACCCATATATCGAGGAACACAAGAAAATTCTGCTCTCCAAATTCCCGGAAAAGTCTGAGGCATGGATTACACATGAGCACATGAACACTTTCTGCAGCTGGTTGCGGAAGCATCTAATGCATAACATGGATATAAGTGAACAACTGTTCTTATTGGCTAGGGGATCATCTTGGAATATCTTAACATACCAAGGGTACGAGATAAATGGAAACACATTTTATACGATAGCCCAAGATAAAAAGAGTACCAACCAAAATAGTGGTGTTCGTATGGATGCCACGGACAATAATGGAAAAAAGGACACATATTACGGCTACATTGAAGAGATATGGGAGCTGGATTACGGTCCCAATTTCAAGGTGCCTCTATTTCGTTGCCAATGGGTTAAACTATTTGGAGGAGGGGTAACAAAAGATGAGTATGAGATGACAATAGTTGATCTCAACAATCTTGGGTATAGAGACGAGCCATTTGTCTTAGCCCAGGATGTCGCTCAGGTTTTCTATATTAAGGACATGTCTAGCAAGCCAAAGAAGGGGATAAACAAGCAAAAGGATGAGCCTAAGCGACACATAGTTCTATCAGGAAAGACAAACATCGTTGGAGTGGAGGACAAGACAGACTTGTCAGAAGAATATAATAATTTTGTTGTCATTCCACCTTTCGAAGTAAATGCTGATCCATGCATCCTGCTAGCCAATGATGATGATCCATACTTACGCCGTGATCATAATCAAGGGACATTTGTGAAGAGAAAGTCTGTTGCCGCTAATCCTTCATGTACTTGAATCATTTTATATTATTATATAAAAATGTAATCGCAATTCGAATACTTTTATTATATATGTACTGTACAATTATACTTTATGTGTTATATATATATCATTTTTTATATTTTTCACTTAATTACCAGACTCAATTATAATTTTCATTCAATAATGGATTACTCAACTAATTTTATTTATTTCATGAAATTACATTCACATTAACACACTATACTCTCTCACTAACACACACAATCTCACTAACACACATTATCTCTCAAACTCACACACTACTCATTAATATCATGAAATTTCTTAATTTTATGTAAAATTCACTTTTTAAACGTTAATATCGTGATAGAATCCACTTTCTGTCGAAAAGAAATAGTTTGAAAAAATTTGTTCACCTAATATATTTTTGCATGGTCAAAATAACAAATATGATTTCAAAAAAGTTAGATATTTCGTTGACCCAATCACTTGAATGAAAATTAATTATTTTTGTTGCGTGTATCAAGTTTATATAGAGATAAGAAATTTTGTTCCATAATTTTTGGAATCATAATTTTATTAACTGAATTAACAAATGAAAGCCTATTTTATAAGAGAAGTAAAAAGAAACAAAAACAAACATAAGATTTGGCGGGATTGAGGGAAAACAGGCCCATTTTGTCCCGGGTGGTAGATCCACGTGGGACTAAAGGTGGGCCACGGGCTGGGGATTTTTCCGGCCCGCCCAAAAACATCTTTTGTCCCGGGTGGAGCCACGACCCGGGACAAAAGGCCCTTTTGTCCCGGGTGGTGGCTCCACCCGGGACAAAAGCCCCCCTATATAACTCTCCTTCTTCCTCGCCCCCTTCCCCAACACTTCGCGATTTTCTTGATTTCCGCCGGCGCGCCGTCGCCGCCATCGTCGTCGTCCCCGAGCGCCGCCGTCCACTGCCGCCAGAGGACGCGCCGCTCGAACTTCGCCGCGTGCCAAGGACCTGATCCGAGCCCGCTGCCCTCGGCCTCTGCCTTGCACGCTCAACTCAGGTGAGCCGCTCCGCCGTGGTATTTTCTCGCCGCCGGTGCCCCCCCAGCCGCGCTGACCACCTCCCTGGCTTCGCATCGCGACGCAGAACCCGCTCGTGGGGATCAAAAGCCCGGAGCCGTCCTGCAACGACCTCGCCCACGAGCTCTGTCGAGCGCCGCCGCCGGATCTCGACGTCGGCCATCCTGCACTGCAGCATCCTCCACTTCAGGCCCTCGGTGAGCACCACGTTGCCTCCCTGATCATTTTTACGCCGGTTCCGGTAGGCCATAGCTACCCCTGCAGCGAGAACGCGAACACCGGCGCTCCGCCGATGCTGCTCCACCGCGGCCATGCCCCTGCGGCCCTGCACAGCACCGCACCGACCCGGTTTCGCATCACCCTTGCACTGCGCACGCGCACATGCCCTTTTCCCCAGTTCCCGTGCCCAGAACTGCTCGTGAACGCGCTCGCCGGCGAGCCCGCCGCCGTAGATCCGCCCCCGCAGCTGTGCCCGCTGCTCCGCGCCCCGGCGAGCCCCGCTGTGAGCCCAGGTGGGTTACGCGTGCCGCACTGAGCCTCCCTAGCCCTTTTCCCGCTCGAATCCCAGCCCAGAGGACCGAGTTTGGCCAACTCCGGCAGCACCCCGCCGACCCGCGCTCCGATGAGCCCTGGCCGCCCGATCCGCATCCAACGCTCACGATTAGATCCTGAACCGTTATGATCCGAGCCGTTCGATCGCGATCCAACGATCCGAACCCCTTGGTACCGGTTCGGCCTGGAAACTTTGCTAAAGAGTCCCTGGCTTTTTCTTGAATTAACCCGCAGTCCACGTTAGTTCAAAAATAATTCCAGATCAGCCCATAATCTTTCACAGAACCCCCTGAGCTTTCCAGTTTTTGGGTCCGCAGTCCAGCCCCCTGTCTTTTTGCACGTTAGACCCTAGATCTAACCTTTAATTACATTTAGGTCCCTGGTTTTTGCGCAGAACCCCCTGTAGTTCCAGTTTTCTCGCAGTTTAGTTCTTGGACCTTGTTTTAGCCCTAGATTTCGCGTTCTAGCTCCGTTTTAGGCGTTCTTTATGTCCACGTGATCGTTGTAACGCGTAGAATAGTTCTACCTGAGTTTTGGTTGCTGTTTTTATGTATTGTTGTACTATTTCTTAGTTTTTTCCTTGTTTGCATGTATGTGTATGTGCTGGACTTTGTTTTGGCGTTGCGATCATGAGTAGACGTTGAGCAGTCGGAGGAGTACCAGGAGCCACCTTTCGTGGGACACTTCGAGCAGCAGGAGCAATTTGAGGAAGGCAAGTTTATTTCTTGAATTACTTAGAGAATATTACTCGACCTCGTCCATCGATCGATACTTAGTCAAATGCTCGCAAATATGTGGATTATTTAAAGAATTTTTTAAGGGTTTTATTTGTATTCATATTTTAGTTACGAAGGACCCGCGACACACAGACGCGGAAGACGAACAGTTCCTGTTGAATATGATTACCGAAGGTCAAGGAGATGTCCCTGAACAAGCTGATGATGGCAGCAATACCGACATATATTTGAATATGTCCGGTGATGGAATTGAGCCACCATCTATTCAGGATGACGCTGCTGGTGGACAAAGTGCTAATGTACATATATTACAACTATACTTATTTGTAGTGAAAATCATATTTTCATCTGAATCTATATGAATACTATGAATGTTTTTTTATAGCCGTCTGGATCATCATCGCAGCAGAAAAAGACGAAGCAAGGCCCGACAAAAAAAAACTGGAAGGGCGGTTCATTATAACAGAAGTTGGTCTAGATGGCGAACCGATCGCTCCAGAAGCTGCCGCCAAAAAATTCATAAGACAATCCGGATGTATTGTCAGGGACCACATCCCGATCAGCTCCAGGCTCTAGAAAGCTTCCAATCCAAGCGAGGAATGGGATGCGGTACCCGAAAGAGAAAAAGAATGGTGCTGGCGGGAGCTTAAGAAAAACTTCACGGTTCCAGCTGAATCCGAAGAGATATGCAAGCGCTGGACCCTGAGTAAGATGGCCGAACAGCTGCAATCATTCAAGAAAATTTTGACGAAGAAATATATCAAGACCGGGACCACACCTGTATTTACCGGCGAGCTCGAAAAGCTCAGGGTCACTAGGATGCATTTGTGGAATACAAGTCTTCAGAGCTTGGGCTTTGGAAGGTGTAGAAGGCCAAAGACAATGCCTCGAAGAAAGTGTACCATCACACTCTAGGCCAAGGAGGCTACAAGCTTGCAATACCCAAATGGGAGAAGATAGAGCAGGATCTGCTTGACAGAGACATCCAACCTGCGACCATGAACTGGCCTGAAAGGTCAAGGACCTAGTTTTATGGTCACGGGGGAAGTTTGGACCCATTGACTGGGGACTGCATCTATGGGCCAAAGATCCAGCTAGCAGCCCAGAGACTACAGGAGGCCATACAAGCAGCGACCAAGGGAACATTCCAGCCGGATAGAGAGAGGGACGAGCTGACTTACGCCCTTGGGAATCCAGAGCATCTGGGCCGCACAAGAGGCAAATGCGTGGTTCCGTGGAAGTATGGGTTCAGGGATTACATTGAATCATATAGAAGCCGGCAAAGAAGAAAGAATGATGAGCGGGAGCACTTGCGAAGGCTAGAGGAACGGCTCATGTCACACAATCAAAGACTGGAGGAAGAGGTTCAACGCCAAGTGGCCATAGCAATGAGCCAGCAACAGCAAGCACAAACGGTGCCTCCAGAGCCTAATGTCGCAGCCGATCATATGTCTCAGCGGAAAAGTAGCTGCGCTTCCACAGACGTCGCCGTCGAGCCAACGGGGTTCTAGGCCGCAGTTGAAGCGACGGCCCCGCTGCGATTTCCAGTGGATGAGATAACCCAGTGGACACCTTGTGACCTGCAGACTGCCATTAAGAACTTAATGTTCACTGTTGCGTACGGTACCGCCATGCCAACCCAACTAGGCGACGTGTACCACGGGCAACAAATTCCGGCAGGATATACAAGAGTTGGCATGGAGCAGGTGTGCCAGGCTTGGGAGACGCTCGAGCTTGATATTCCTGGAGGCGATGGGGAGAGGACACTAGCAAAAGCCATTCATGGCTACATCCTATGGGATAAACGCTACATTGTCCTAAAGTCGGATGATCGAACAACAAGACCGGCATCTCAGCATGCCTCTCCAAGGCCATCATCTCCGCAAAACCCCCAAGGGCAGCACTGTCTTAGCAAGGTTCACCGGCACATTCTCCATCACCATCATCTCATGCGCCGATGCACACTCAAGCGTCACCGTCGCCTCCATGGACACCCCCTCCGTCGCCGGCAAAGAAGCAGAAACAGCTGCCGGCAAAGAAGGTAGCTGCACCAGCTAAGGAGACTACAAAGAAGAAGGAAAAGAAGAAGAAAACCAAGAAGACTCCTATTAAACCCTGGGACATGAGCCTTAAAGAATGCGATCGGATATCTCAAGAAAGAGTTAAAGAGCACTTCGAACCGAAGCCGAAGCCGGAGCCCGAGAAAGTGATAAATCCTGTAGATTTGAAATTTTTTAAGGGAATGTGCGAAGCAAATAAGAGAAAATTCATTCCCAGAGATCCCCCTTCAGGCTACGAACGCACAATTATCAAAACTACTGAGAAAAAGAAGAGACAATCAAAGTCGTCGTCGTCCGACGTTCCACAGCTCGGATCCCAAAAGAAACAATCAATAGAGCCTCTTGTAGTGAGACAGACGACGCAACAACAAGACTTTGTTACATTTTTGAAAGAATCAAACCTGATGGCGGCTCAGATTGCAGGGGGAGAAGATATTGCAAAGGCCGATGTGGTCATCAAATGGACATATGAGCTGGGCAAATCTCTTATACCCCCCGAAGTAGTGCCCGTGCTTCCAACGCAAATGTATAAGCTGCACCATCACTACATGCGTGCGATGGCCGATTGCATCTTCATACAGGGCGCAAAGATTAAAGATGACGATTTCTTACGGGGGGCATTATATGGATAAACTGGGAAGAAATTTACCAACTATTCCATCAGGAGGACCTCGACATCTCTATGGTCGGCTTGTGGGTTCTGTAAGTATTTTACTCTCCTTACGTATTATTTTGCATGATCTCAACATACTTGTAACACCCCAGGTGTTAATCATCTATAGTTATGGTTAATCATGTATTTGATATCGTCATAACCTTGCATGCATAAAATCATTTAATTGCATTTTTGCTAGTTGTTAACACATGAAATGATGATTAGTTTTCAAATCCAATGAAAAATGCTTTGAAAATAACTTTTAAATTCTTGCTCAAATGAACTTTTGCCTAAAAACAAAGTTGTAGAGTTTTAAGCGGTGAACAACTTTCATGTTGGTGGTTTTTCAAGTTGCCACGCAAAAACTTGAGAAGAATTTGAATTTAGAAAAGGGCCGTATTTTGAATTTGAAAGAGTTAAAATTTATTTTTAAAAGTAGGCTTCAAATGAAAACGTGCCTAAAACGAAAGTTGTAGATCTCAAAATTTTGAACAACTTTCGTGTTTAAAAGTTTTTCATTTGAGGCCATAAAAATAGAAAAAAATTGAGTTTACAAAAGAACATTCTGAACTTTGGTCTAATTACAAGACTACCATCACCAGCATCACGTCTATTTCCTCTCTCTGCTTCACGCCGTGACGGCACCGCAAGCCGCCGTTCTCGACGTTTGTGCCCACGTGTCCCCGCACCGTTGCTCTCGACCGCCGCTCGAGCCGTGCTTATCCCGTCCCGGTGGCCAAGTCCGTTTTCCCCTTCCCTTCGTTCTCCTCGAGCTCGGGCGGAGCCGAGTCGACCAGTGCCGCCGCCGGCGTCGCACCGGCCAAACTCCGCCGCCCCCGCTCGATTCTTCGCACCCCAAGCCGCTTCGCCTTGCCCCGCACCTATTCCACCTCTTCCCGAGCTCGGCCGTGCCGTTTCCCGGCCGGAATCGAGCCGCCATCACCGGCCGCCATTGATGCTCCCATCGAGCTCCGCCCCGGCCGTCGATCTCCTACTTCCGGTCCACTTCCGCCCGATTCGAGAGCATGGTGAGCTTCCCCGCGACCTCCTCCTTCTTCCCATCCCTTTCCCCGCGCAAAACCCGCGCCGCCGGCGTCGGAACGCCGCCGCGGCGCCGTGGTCGCCGGGCTGTGCCGCCGACGCACCCCGCGGACTGCTCCTGTGCAGGCCCGGGTGCCCCCGCCGCGCGCCTCGGGGTCGCAGGGCTCCCCTGGCCGCCGTGCTGCCTTGCCCCACCGACGCCTTGGCCCGTAGCCGGCAAAACAGACACGCCACGCTGCCGGCCATGGCCCTGGTGGCCATGGCGTGGCTGCGGCTACTGTAGTTTCGTCGTTTGAATTTGTTTCATTTTATGCGAACTTTGAAAATTTGTAAAAATTCATAGAAAAATCAGAAAAATGCAAACTCAATTGTTTTGGATTCCTGGTAACAAAATCTACAAGTTTCATTACATGCACTTTCTTATTTGAGCATTAGTTTTTGTTCTATATTAAATGCAATTTATTAGAGCTTTAATTGGATCTCTAGTTCTATACATTGCGTGGCTGCCATTTTTGGTCAGTGTGTTGCATGCTAGATTATTAGGCTTGCGCAAAAGTTTCATGGATATTTGACATGCCTAGCTATCAGTTTAGTTAAAACTTGCTTTATGTCTTGTGTAAATAGTTTTGTTTGTACTTGTTGTTTAACTTTGTTTCATGAGTTGAAACTTTTACAATATCTTTACTTTGGTTCCTAGTTGCTGTAGGAAAAAATTGAGAATTTTTATGTAAGCCTAACTAGGACAAATGATTTTGGTTAGTGAGAAATACAACAAATCATGAAAATAGTTCTTATGCTTGGATATATATATATATATATATATATATATATATATATATATATATATATATATATATATATATATACTAGAGCTTTTCCTTAAGTACCTAATCACTTTGCTAATTTATGAAGCCCAGAATCTTAGTAGTTTGGTCTGAATAAAATAACCTTGGTCTATGTTACTATAACTTAATTTACTTTTGACGCCTTGTATAGTGCTCTTTTAAATCTGAAAAAGTTATAGTAGGCTCATCAGGAGATTGCCAACACTTAGTTAAGAATTCCTTATCTTTACTTGCATGTTATGACCTGTGCAATTTATCTTTGCTTGTTTAGTGTCTGTTGAAACACTTGCGTTATATGACCTAGCCAGATTTTGGGAAGCCACCCCACGTTGTTTTTATGAACTAAATTGCGTCAGATTGCTACTCTATAAATGACTACCCAGTAAGTAGGAAATGAAATCATTGTTTTCTTGACTTAAGTTTTATGTGGACTACAACTTTATCGTGAAGGAAAATAATCACATCTACCTTGTTGAGCAACTCAACACTGTGCATTCATTCAATTGCCTTGTGCATTTCATTTAGGTACGATAGATGAACCACGTGAAGGACGTGCTATTGGAGCCGAACCCGAAGACGATGTTAGTGGACATATCCAGAAGACAGATGGATGGATCCCGATGTGCACGACCGAAGGAAGATGCTCGCTAAGCAATTATCTCCTAACTAGCACTGACATAGTGTTACCCTAGGCAAGCCCCGGAGAATAACCCTTAATTTCAGTATTCGATGTTTATTATATAATTATTGTGCATTTCCGTTTCTAGGAGTTTATTGGAACTGTAGATGCATGATCCCTAGGTTTCCTCAGTTACTCTACTAGTGTGCAGGTCGTTAGTACTGCTATGCTTAATTAGGGCTCGGTAGAAGTCGAGTGATTCCTGTCACTCGCGAGCTATAAGTTCTGGTTACTTAGGGCAAAGTGGTTTGTGAATGAATATGTGAGAAAGAAAAATGGAGACCGGGCGGAGAGAAATTGGATTATGGATATGGAATGTATGAAAAGAAATCTCCGCCTGTGTCGATTGAGGACCGTTCCGTTGTTGGCAGTGTTGATCGAGGATTGAATAGTACTAACCACATACCGGAAGTAGGAGGCAGTCGAAACCGGTAAGCTGTGTACCACTTTACAGCGGTGATTTGAATTCTGTCATGCTACGCTGGGCGTGGGAGTTGGCGGGTGTTGGATAGGATGCCGCCTCCGGGTTCTCCGGGAGTTCACCGCGAGGGGCCCATCACCTGGGTTTTAGCAGGCGTAGTTTAGATGCCGTGGTAATGTGGAAACAGTTGACGCGCGTGGCCCGACGGGGCTTACATGTGTCGTGTGAGTTAGGTCCACCTTGCAAGGTTAAATCGGATCGATTCGCCGTGACTCGCGGTTATGAGAGCCTTGATCTCTTTGTCTCATCGTAGTAAAGATTTGGAATGATGATGATATAATGATAATACTCTGTAAAGATTGATATGATCAACTATGCTTGCTTTAGATGTCAGGCAAATCTAGTTGGTACTTGATAAACTTAAATTGGGCTAAAATATTGAAAGTAAGGATCCAGTATTAGTAGCCTTTCAGTAAAACAAACTCCAGAGCCAAAAAGCTTTGCATGTCTAGATATTGGGCTAAGTATACCCGTGTCGGGTAAGTCTTGCTGAGTATTAGTATACTCAGGGTTTGTTGTTATCTTGTTTTCAGGTAGCGGCTGCTGGTTGGAGCTAACCAGGATTCACATTGGTGGGCACGATGTGAAGTCCTTACGTCATCGTAGTAATCGTTGTTTTTCTAAACTAAACTTTTATTTAATTTTCGCTGCATTTTGAACTTTGATATTTCACGTAAACTTGTTTGTAAAACTCCGCATTGTAAATTAAATTTGAGAACTTCTATCTGCTTGTAATCATCTGTGCTCGTCTTCGTGCGAGACTTCCAGTGTTTTTGATCCTTAACCAACAGGCTGCCGGATTACACCGTTTTAAGTGCGTGTTTAATTGATTAACACTTAAGATGATAGTTAGCGCACTTAAACCGGTTTAATTTGGGCGGTTCTGCTACAATATTGATCCCTTGATTTATTCGGTATCATGTAGAATGGAGATACAAACTTGCAGGAGAAAGGGATACTCTCACCTCGGCTTCATCGACCCAATTATTTGTAATTGGAGGATTCTACGCGACACTTCCGATGAGCTATTCCAAAACTTGTTCAAGTACATAAGCGTTCATCACAACAAACAAATGATATTGTTTCCTTACAACTTTGCGTGAATGATTCCTTCCGTCTAACTCTTTTTATTATGTAATCGAATTGTTTAAACCTTAACTACCAAGAACTGCCTCCGTATAATCTTGCTGTGAACACTGGGTTCTAATTGTCATAATTCCCGAGAAGAGCCTACTCGTGGTTATGGATTCATTGAAGAGAAATCCAGAACAATACGAAAATATTCTTAACATGATGAAAAAGTAATTCTACCACTACTCCGTCGATGACCGATAATTTGAATCACTTTGTTACTTGACTATAATTGTTCTAATCATGCACAGTATTTGGAAACAATTCGCTAAAAATCATTCAGGCAAATTTGACAAGGAATTGAAGATCAAAACAGATTTTGCGGTACGCACTTGGATGATTCGTTGCACGATTCATTAGTTTTATTATATATTTATGTAAATATCTGATAATTTCTTCTCTCTTAAAGTGTATGAGGCAGAAACAAGACACTAATTTATGCGCATACTATGTATGCGAGAACATCCATGGTCTGGTAAGTCCTCCAAGGGCCTGGACAGATTGGGAGGAGGAAGTAAGTAAAAAACTTGTTAATATTTAAACTCGTATTTTAATTAGTCGAAATTAATTATCTCCTTTTTATATAGATCGAGGAGATGCGCGATAAACTCATACCGGAGGAAAAGATTATGACGATTCAAGAACAATTATCCGGATTTATTGTTGAGCAAGTCCTCGATCCAAAAGACGAATTCTACTATGATGGACTATCTAATATTGACAATCGCAGCAAATATGATAATATACGCGTATATATGTAATTAAGAACGAATATACCTATGTAAATATATATGTGTGTATGTATTAAATTTTTATTTATGAGTATGTACGTATTATATATATATAAGCACTCCAATTGTATATATATAAGTGAATTAATTTATATATGAAAACTATCTGTGTGTATTAGTGGAGATCATGCACACTGAATTTCAATACATAAGTTTAATTGAAATGTAAAAGTATAATTGAAATAGAAAAAGAATTGAGAAAAGAAAAATAGAAAAAAGGAACCTTTTATCCCGGTTGGTAACACCAACCGGGACAAAAGAGTGCGCCAGCCACGTGGCGCTGACAGTTGCCAGACCTGGGACAAAAGGACTCCCTTTTGTCCCGGCCTGGCGTTCCCGGTTGAAAAACCGGGACAACAAGGGTTTCCCAACCAAGACAAATTAGTGTTTCTGTAGCAGTGTGTCTCATCCTTTTTCTCCCTTTCACGTCGGATTTAGCCTGCTCATGGGCACCCATAATACTTACTCTGAGTGATCTAGCCATGCACGACCAACAAAGGGACGCAAACCGATCAATGGGCGACGGGCAGATCGAGCATGGATGGAGGCAGACGGCCGGTGTTGGGGGCTATGTTAGCATTGCTGATCACTCCGGCCCAAGGCCCAAGCGTGCCACTCGGCCCAGTACCCGTATCTATGGCCCAGAGTGGCATGTCTAGTATATGTATTCCGAGAGAGAGAGGAGAGACCAATCAGTTTTGTAACCGGATAATATTCTCCAAGAAGACGACCTCTGTTCGTCCTCCTCCTCCGCTTTCCGTAGCTGCTTGCTTCTCCGATCTCCAGTTCCCTCTCCCTTCTTCCTTCCTGCTATCGATCCACTAACAACACTACCGGCTAATCCTGTTGCATCTGGTTTTTTCCCGTGACAACCCCATGCTAGGTAAGTTACCTAAATTGCATTTCCATCGCTTTGACGGCGAGAATCCTAAGCTCTGGATCTCTCGTTGTGAGGACTATTTCGACATGTATTCTGTTGATTCGAGTTTCTGGGTCCGTTTGGCCCTCAATCAGTTGGATGGCCCGGCCGCGCGCTGGTCCCAATCGGTGACCAAGCGCCTGAAGGCGGCCCAGTGGTCTGAATTTTGTTCTCTGTTGCTTGAACGATTTGGTAGAGACCACCAGGAGTCTTTGATTCGGCAGCTTTATCATATTAGCCAGGATACCACAATCGCCGATTATGTTCAGCGTTTTTCTGAGTTAGTCGAACAGCTGATTGCTTATGAGCACACTACAGATCCCATGTATTATACTATTCGTTTCGTAGATGGGTTGCGAAGTGATATCCGTGCTTCCGTACTACGAAACGGGTTGCGAAGTGATATCCGTGCTTCCGTACTTGTTCAACGTTGGATTCTGCTTGTTCCCTTGCGTTGTTGCAGGAAGAGGTGGGCGATTCATCTTGCCGACCGGGATTCCGGCGGTCTGATTCTAATTCGTCGTTCAAGCCTCAGCTCCGAGGAGCCCTTCCTCTGCCGGCTCCTCCTCCTCGCGACCGTCCATCTCCGGCTATGACTAAGGATGATCATCGCAGTGGGGACGCTGCCCAAGTGATTTCTCCTTATGCCAAGCTAGCTGCGCTGCGAGCTTATCGTCGTGCCTTGGGGCTTTGCTACAGATGTGCTGAAAAGTGGAGCAAAGATCATAAGTGCTCTCCAATAGTGCAGCTTCATGCAGTGCAGGAACTCTGGGAATTATTTCAATTGGAGGATGTGTCTGTCGACAGCCACTCTTTGCCTGCCGAGTCTTCAGAGCAATTGTTTTTGGCTATTTCCAAGGCAGCAATGACAGGTCAGGGAGCTCCCCGTACTATGAAGTTCTTGGGCTCTATTCAACATCAGTCTATATCCATTCTTGTCGATTCTGGCAATTCCACCTCTTTTATCAGTGCTCAGTTGGCTCAGCGGTTGTCTGGTGTTACTTCTCTAATGAATTCAGTTTCTGTGCAAGTGGCTGGTGGTGGCATATTGTCCTCTTCTGCCGTCATCTCCCAAGCAGTATGGTTCATTGGTGATTTGGCCTTTCAGTCTGATCTCAGAGTGCTTCCCTTGACAGCATATGATCTTATTATTGGGATGGATTGGTTAGAAACTTATAGTCCCATGAACATTCACTGGAAGAACAAGTGGATGGAAATCTCCTATGCCGGTCAATCAGTGTTGCTTCAAGGTCTGCTGTCAGAACCTCCTGATGAGGTGTTACTTCAGTTCTGCGTGCTCACTCCTGATGGTTCACAAGAGGGTTCAGTTCAGTTGCTCCCTACTGAGGTGCAATCCCTACTTGACCAGTTTGGGCATATATTTGAGGAACCTGATGGGTTACCTCCTTCTCGAGCATGTGACCATGAGATTCCTCTCATACCCGGTGCCAGACCAGTTAACATTCGTCCCTACAGATATCCCCCCGCTCTGAGGGATGAAATTGAGAAACATGTGTCTGATATGTTGCAAAAGGGGATAATTCAGCCTAGCGCTAGTTTGTTCTCCTCGCCTGTGTTGCTTGTCAAGAAGAAGGAGGGTACCTACAGGTTTTGTGTGGATTTTCGACATCTTAATGCTTTGACCCTTAAGTCCAAGTTCCCTGTGCCTGTGTTTGACCAGCTGATGGATGAACTAACAGGAGCTTCCTGGTTTTCAAATCTTGACTTGAGAGCGGGTTTTCATCAGATTCTTTTGAAGCCTGGTGAGGAGTACAAGACAGCCTTCCAAACCCACTTTGGACAGTATGAGTTTAGAGTAATGGCCTTTGGTCTTACTGGTGCTCCTGGTTCCTTTCAGGGCGCCATGAATGTCACCTTGGCACCTGGTCTGGGCAAGTTTGTGATTGTCTTTTTTGATGATATCTTAATTTACAGCAAATCATATGAAGAACACCTGCGGCACATTAATTTGGTGTTTGAATGGCTAGCTACGGACCAGTGGAAGTTGAAATTGTCCAAATGCAAGTTTGCTCAGAGATCTGTTGCTTACTTGGGGCATATTATCAGTGAGCAAGGAGTTTCAACAGATCCATCTAAAGTACAAGCAATTGTGGAATGGCCAGTGCCGTCTTCTGTCAAGGAGCTCAGATCTTTTCTCGGTCTAGCTGGATACTATCGCAAGTTTGTGAGACACTTCGGTATTATTTCTAGACCCCTCACTACTTTGCTTAAGAAAGGTTGTTTGTTCATTTGGACATCTGAGCATGATACTGCTTTTGCTACATTGAAGTCCGCTCTGTCTACTGCCCCAGTGTTGGCCTTGCCTGATTTTTCACTTCCTTTTGCAATTGAGACTGATGCCTGTGACTCTGGTGTGGGTGCCATGTTAATGCAGAAAGATCATCCTTTAGCTTTTATCAGTAAATCTCTTGGTCCACGAACTAGGGGGCTCTCTACGTATGAGAAAGAGTATCTCGCTATTTTGGTTGCTGTTGAGCAGTGGAGGCATTACTTGCAGTGTGGGGAATTTACAATTTACACTGATCAAAAGAGCCTAGTGCACCTCAATGAACAACGGCTTCACACCCCGTGGCAGCAAAAGGTCTTTACTAAATTGCTCGGCTTGCAGTACAAGATCATATACAAACAAGGGGCTGAAAATAGAGTTGCTGATGCGCTGTCGAGACGATCTTCTATTGATCAGGTCCTGGCACTCTCTACTAGTACCCCTTTATGGTTGGAAGCTGTAGTGTCAGCTTATGCATCTGATCCTCAGGCTCAAGAGTTGATCACCAAGCTGTCTCTCAAACCAGATGTTGTTCCCTATTACACCTTGTCTGGTGGTGTTCTCCGGTTCAAGAACCGCATATGGGTCGGTAATGACACATCCCTTCAGTCGCAGCTCATCTCTGCAATGCATACTTCTGCCCTGGGCGGCCACTCAGGCATCCCTGTCACTTACAGCAAGCTGAAACAGTACTTCGCTTGGCCAGCAATGAAATCTTCGGTGCAACAGTTTGTTCATGCCTGCCAAATCTGTCAGCAAGCTAAACCCGATCGAGCTCGTTACCCAGGTATGCTCCAACCATTGCCAGTTCCAGATTCGGCATGGCAGATAGTCTCTCTAGACTTCGTGGAGGGTCTTCCTCGTTCTGGACAGTACAATTCAATTCTTGTGGTGGTCGATAAGTATTCCAAGTTTGCTCACTTTGTTCCACTCCGGCATCCTTTTACTGCTCTCTCGGTTGTTAAAGCATATTTGGACAATGTGTATAAGCTTCATGTAGGGATGAAAGCGGGAACGGGGAAATCCCGTACCGACCGACACCGTATCCCGATTTTCCCGATCGAATGCCGTATTTTCGGGAAAAAACAAAATCAGGAAAAAAATTCGGGAAAATTCGGCGAAATCGGGATCGAAATCGGTTGGAGACTTTTCCCGACCGAATTAGCGGATCCCGTTTTTGACTCGGTATTTTCCCGCGGTATTCCCGAATTAAAACAGCCCACAATAGTCAAAGCCATCGCACCTCACGGTCACGGCCCAAGGCCCATTCGCGCGCCCACCCTCCACCAAACCCTAACCTCCCGAGTCCCACCCTCCCAAGCTCCCTCATCCCTCCTGGCTCTCTCCCAGCCGCACGCCCCCATCCCCATCGGCCATCGCCCAGCCGCACGCCCCCATCCCCATCGCGCCTCCCCACCTCGCGCAGTCGCGCGCCCGCGCCGCACGCCCGCCCGACACCCAGCCGCGGCGCCGCCCGCCCCCATCGCGCCCTCTACCTGCCGCCGGAGCAGAGGAGCCAGCTCGTCACCTCGGCCAAGGGCGGCGCCGGCTGGGGCTCCCGTTCCCGCTGCCGCGCCCCTGCTCCTGCGGCCGGCAAATGTGCTTGGTGGCGGGGCCCCTGCTCCTGCGGCCGGCGGACCTGCTCTGCAGTCGGTCGTCGGCGCCCCCTTCCCCTCTCTGACTCTCCCTCTCAGATCCACTCCCTCTGTACCTCACGGATTCACTATCTCCCTCCGTACCGTGTCCGTGTGCTATGTGCTTGTTGCAGGAGGACGATGTTGTGGACACTGGACAGCGATGAAGAGATGGAGGGGCCCATGTAAATGTTTTTCTCTACAACGTGTACGATGTTGATTCTTCAATAGAGAAGCGATACTGTATTTTGTGTAATGAATTAATGTTGTAACCTGTGATGCCCCTGTGATGCGAACTATATCGTGGTATTAGTGCATTTACTTATCTTTCGATTATGATACTATTTGCCAGTGTATTATGTACAGTTGCAACCGTTGTATCGAGTTGAACATTTGAAGTGGTTGCATGACTTGTTATACCTGCTTTTGAGTACCGGTTCCCGACCGTTATCGACATGCTTCCGATCGAATTGTACCGATTTCGATATCCCGCATAACCGATTTCGTTTTCCCGACCGAGCTTTCCCGTACCCGTTTTTGTTTCCGAATTAAAATATGAAAACGAAATTGGTTAGAGTATTTTCCCGACCGATCCCGACCGCTTTCATTCCTAGCTTCATGGCCTTCCAATGGCCTTCCAATGTCGCTCATCTCTGACCGCGACCGTGTCTTTACAAGCAAACTCTGGCAGGAATTGTTCTCTTTGGCTGGTGTTTCTTTGCGTATGAGCTCGTCCTATCACCCCCAGACGGACGGACAGACTGAGCGGGTCAACCAGTGTATGGAAACATTTCTTCGCTGTTTCGTGCATGCTTGCCCCACTAAGTGGATTCAGTGGCTCTCGCTGGCCGAGTTTTGGTACAATATGAGCTGCCATTCCGCTTTGGGGCGTTCCCCGTTTGAGGTACTCTACGGTCACCCCCCACGCCACTTTGGCCTAGAGCCTGCTTCTGCTATCTCCACTCCAGACCTGTCTACTTGGTTACATGAAAGGGAACTGATGCAAGATCTGGTGAAGCAACACCTTTTGCGTGCTCGGGACCGAATGAAGCGGCAAGCTGACAAAGGCAGGTCAGAACGTTCATTCAATGTTGGGGATTTTGTTTTTCTCAAGTTGCAGCCTTACGTTCAGACATCGCTGGCACCTCGAGCCAATCAGAAGTTGTCCTTCAAATTCTTCGGCCCCTTTCGTGTGCTGGAGCGTATCGGGCCTGTAGCTTATAAGCTGGAGCTTCCGCCGTCAGCCTCTATCCACCCAGTTTTTCACGTGTCCCAGCTCAAGAAGGCTGTGGGCGATCAGATTGTCTCTCCGGTGCTGCCAGATGGTTCATCATACTATCAAGTGCCTGAGTGTGTGCTCCGCCATCGCCTTTCTTCTGGTGATCGTCCAGTGCTCCAAGGCTTGATCAAGTGGTCAGGTTTGCCGTCTTCGTTGGCCACCTGGGAGAATTTGGAAGATCTTCGTCGACGCTTTCCACGAGCAACGACTTGGGGGCAAGTCGCTTCGCAAGAGGAGGGGAGTGTTAGCATTGCTGATCACTCCGGCCCAAGGCCCAAGCGTGCCACTCGGCCCAGTACCCGTATCTATGGCCCAGAGTGGCATGTCTAGTATATTAGTATATGTATTCCGAGAGAGAGGAGAGACCAATCAGTTTTGTAACCGGATAATATTCTCCAAGAAGACGACCTCTGTTCGTCCTCCTCCTCCGCTTTCCGTAGCTGCTTGCTTCTCCGATCTCCAGTTCCCTCTCCCTTCTTCCTTCCTGCTATCGATCCATTAACAGGCTAGGTACGGGCGGATCGGAGAGAGCAGGCGATGTGCCCCGGCCGTGCGCAAGGCGGGCGCCAACGCGGTGCCAGGCGCACTGCAGATCCGCGCACGCTGAGGCGCCGTGCCGGTGTGCGCGCACGCACGGCGCACAGATGCGCGGCCGCGCGTGCGTGTAGGACTAGGGGGGCGGCATGGGCGCACTGCATGCACTGCAGTCTGCACAAACAATGTCGTTGTTCCTGTTCCCTTTTCCGTCGTCACTGCTTATAAACTGGTAATGCCGTTGCCTTGGTGGACACTAGCTTGATTATTACTTGAAGGCCGGGTTAGTTGCTCTGCTTGCATCTTTTCAAATGTAGAACTTTCAAGGGTATGTATGTACGTAAGGATAATGCGCGACTAATACAAATCCGTTTTCTTGCTTTCAAGGGTAAGCAAGAAATAAAACGGATTGTGCATCCTGTGTGCAAAGTCAGCACGCATGGATGAGATGCAGCTCTGAATAATGCCCACCCAGGCACATTCCAATTCCATCACTCCCTTTGAAGTTTACAGTGAATCTTTGTCAACGGGGTGGGCAGGTACAGTACTAGCAGTAATCAAACCACGCGAGCAAATGATTGAGAAAACTCGCAATCGCATTGAGAAGAGGTGGATCTCGCGGCCGCGGAAGGTCGCTGCAGATGCCTATAAATACCTGCTATCATCGATCATCTTGAAGGCGCACACACGATCGAGAACACATCCACACTCCACAGCTATCTCTCGCTAGTCGCTAGCAATGGCCTCCAAATCCATGGCATCCCCTGCGCTCCTGCTCCTCGCCATGGTGCTCATGCTCGCGGCTTTCTGCTCATGCCCAGGCATCGGCACCGGTGCCGGCGCCGGCGCCGTCCCAATCTCTGTGCCCTAATGTCTTCAGCAGCATTCAGGCCTTCGAAACGGCAGCGAGAGCGCTGGTGGACAAGATCGAGATTATTTTTGTTCCGAACATCATGGAGATCCTCGACTCCACCCTCGCGAAGCTCGGTCTCCTACACCCGTCCGTAGAACCGTGTCTGTGCGGCCCTATCCCCAGTTCAGTGGTTCCGGCATGGAGCCCAAGATCAAATGCTTCGGGGGAGAGATCACTCTCTAAGCACGTATGCGGAACATGCTCGCACTGCACGCGCAACTTGAATGGGCGCGTCCTAGTAGTACTACTCATCTATATATGAATAAGCTGCCAATTAGGGGAATGCATGGCATTATGTATATGCCTGTGTGATCTACACATGTGGGCAGTAGCTCATGTATCTGCGCGACACCGGGGAATTGGAGTTGATTTGTTTTTACCCATCATTTGACACGTTTTTGTTTTACTTCTACGGCTGATCAAATACCATGCATATGTACTGTTGGTTCGAAAAAAGATACCATATATGTACTGGACTCTGGAGGCATGTTTTGTAGTATGCTTTATTACTATATATATTCGTTGTTCATGATGTGAGATTACCATTGGTTGTAGTATTAGAGCTTGTTGAAGTGACCATGGTTTTGATTATTCAGCAGCACTACCGGAAACCGCATTTTTGCCGTGTGTCTGCATGTCTGTACACCATGAACCCTTTGTCGTGTGTTACACACGGCAAAGAGTTTGCCGTGTGTTTATCAGCCTTTGCCGTGGGCAACAAGCACACGGCAAACCTCCTGTCTCCCGTAGTGCAGGTGGAAGTTGAAGAGAAGACGACATTCATCAGCCACAAGCCCACAATATGACCGCTATCCCGGACATATATGCAATGGCAAACCATGGGCTAGCCTGACATGAGCGCAACATACTCCATGATAATATAATAAAAGTTCTCTAAGCGCTCAGCTTGATATTATATAACTTCCATTCATCTTTTTCTTGTTATTGTTCTTAGTAAATATGACCGCCAAAATTCATTATGCAATCTCGACACTAACTATTAATGTGCCTAATGCCCTAATGAAGATTACAATTGATGGCTACAACTTTACTTTTGGGCGGCCCTCTATATTGTCGAAAAGAATCTGGAATCACTTGATGCTTGATGTTTCATCTTATTTTCGTTTGTCAACGCACGTGAAGGGCTAGCTCTGCACCTTTCACCTTTTCAAAAAATGGAGGGCAAATATATGTAGATCCATATCGCTGGAAGTTTTGGAGGCCTCAGAAGTCCTCAACGTTCTGTTCGCCAATGCCTACGCGCCGCATGCCATCTGCTGGGTCGCGTGCGGGCTACGCAGTTGGGTCGGGTGCCCCGTCCTTGCCTCACGAAAAAAATCCAACCGCTGGCACCACTGCTGCCTCGCACCATCCGCTGTCCTCATTGCCTTCTGCACTCCATTTTGTGATTCCCACAAGGCCACAAGCGGTCATCCTTCACTCCGGATAAAATCCAGCGCCGACCAAGCCTTGGCCCTCGGCTGCTCCGCTAACCTTTCACCTCCGCCCTATTCATGTACCCCTCCACCTGCCCACCTCGACCCCAAGACACGGCAGCGGTGGCGGCGGCGCGGCCAACCAGTTCTTTCCTCCCTCACCCTCGGCCCCTCATCATAGAAACGAGGATTGTGGTTGCGACGGCCTCACCTGCGGCCTCCCCCTGCCATGGTGATGACTCCCATGGAGAGCTCCACCCCCTAATCTGGCTCCACGGCGTCCTCCTCCGCAGCTTATCTGCCTTTGTTAACCCCGGAGAGCACGACCTGAAACACAAGGGCTCCGACGAGGCGACGAGGGAAGGAGCGGCCTTGGGCGGACCAAGTTTCGTCGATCCGATGATGACGTCGTATCGCTTCAACAGCATTGTTTTGGGTCGCACAGGGATGGTTGATTTGGGGTCACCAAGCCCACGCACAACCAATATGCTTTAGTATGTTTCAGATGACTAAAATTTCCTGTCCCTTTATGTATCCATGCTTCTTCTAAATTTATTATAATCATATTGTCAACTTGGGCGTCTGATGTGTGCCTTAGATAATAATACTAAGCCTTTGGGCAATGATAATTCTTCTTGGTGTTGAGTTAATGCAACTCTGATACATGCTTCTGGAGTTTTGGTCGACTTCTAAGAGTAATAATCTCCTAATGAGTATGTTGCCATAATCTGCTTTACAGACCTTGCCACATCAATATGGTTATAGTAAAAATAGGGTATTGTGAAACTTGATTTGCCTATTAAATCCATGGTATCAATTTCACCACGTTTCAGATATATGTGCCATCCCCAACCCAGGTACAGTTCGCCCTTTTGCCTAGGTTGATGCTTGCCTCTCTCATACGAAAGCTGCTGTGATGAGAAATGGAAACCAATGATCAATCTCTCAGACTGAACCATTTAGTTCCTTCAGTTTCCTTTTTTTGTTTTCATTTATTTCTTAATCACGTTAGTATATATTTTTTGGTCCATACTAGCTCATTTGTTACTGCAGATATCTCATTTACATATATGTATATGTGTTCAGAAGAGGATAATTAGATGTGTTCCATATGTTCAGGCACAAAGTTAATTCACATAGCCTTTTGCTTTCTTTTCACAGGTATGTCTATTAAGGTTTCCATTTCAAGTTATGCCAAGTACCACGGTTTGTGCTGCTGTTTAGTTCATCTCGTGCGCTGCCTTTAAGGGTTATAACAAACTTTCACGTGTTCTCGGCACATCAATATAACAAGTACAAAGATGCCTACCTCTCTTTCACATTGCATACATTAATTTTATCAACAATTCCAGTTAAAAAGTATTGGAAAGAAAGTATGAGGCATGAGAGCAGTCAACTTGAGTATGTTATTTTAGTTGGCAGAGAATCTTTAAGTCATATGGGTTATTTTGATGTTTTCGAGAAACAAGGATCAATGGACCATAAGGTCAGTTATTCTTAGAGTGAATTGTCATTTTAATTCAAGTTATTGGCTCTTATATTGTTTTAGAAGAAGCAAATACTGAAGACTTTGCAAGACACCTTATGCTCCTGTTGAATAGCATCTTCAAGGATGGAATGGACAACCTAGGATCACACCCACATTTTTTATTACTTTTCATTCTAATAAATTCAGATGTTTTCTCAGCCCCCCCCCCCCAAAAAAACCCTGCTACTAGAACCAAGCAAAAACATATTTCAATCATGGTTATCATTGTGCTACATAAACACTATGCACGTCTTAGTGCAATTTGATTCCAATGGCATGAGATAGGGAATTTATGCGCAATTAGTCCTTGCATTACGAGGCACCACTCTCTTTACCAAGTTTGGATGTAGCATCAATATAATAGGCTTTGAATCTTTAAATAAAACACTGTTGCTGCAATCAAGAAGTTGACAAAATTTCACATCTCTGAATCTGTAGGCTCTAAAGCTTCCAGGCTTTAGCCTCTGTATTCCAGTTAGAAGTATCAGATGTGAACAACCCTTGTGTGTCATGTACGGCTCACATAGATCATTCTCCCTGATCTTTACTTAATTCCATTGATTATACGTCTATGTCTGCTATCATTTGTGTTTTTATTGTAGCGTGCGTACCTCTACTCATCTATTTTTGCTATAGTTTAGCATTTCGAAACTCTGCTATGTGGATATGCAGACTGATGATTATATATGAATATATCTTCTGCTACCGTTCTGTAGCAAGCATAGATAGAAGTTGGTGTATTTCTTTTTTATATGACATCTACTATGTTATTTCTCTTCTTAGTCTGATCCTTTCTCTCTTTTTTAAACTTATTTTCCAGGTTTTGGTTGTTCTAGCTCCTCTGCCAAGGAAATTAATTTTTACCAACTAGATTATTAAATTAAGACTTTATGGATTTTTTTCATATCTTTCTTTGCAGACTTTTACACCATGTGAATTGCAATTCCAAAGAGCCAGAACAATGAACACGTTCCTTTTGGGGGGGGGGGGGATTTTAGGTGCAGCCATGAAATTATTATGTGGTATTAATGTTTTGCCTTTGATTCTAAAAGTTTGCCCCTTTGGATCAAAGGTTCATTTTTTTTATTTTCTTTTCTCATTGCTGAATGCTCATGCAAGTTCTTTGGTTTCAAGAAGTGAGGTGATAATCTTTGTTTTCTTTAATATTTTGAATAACTACATATCCGACACAATGACATAATTTTTTATCTCATGTTATCTCCTTACCAAAAGTATCAATATTCTATCATGCCGTAATATGTCGTCTCTTCAACAAATCGAGTACTATTTTTCAGGTATAAGGTCAAAAGGAGGTCGGCCAACTATGAATGGCATCCTGTGTAACCTGCAGATCCCCTATTTTACTGTTATTTGTGCTTTTAATAGATAGATTTGTAATTGACCTATCTTTGTTTTATCTTTATAATGATTGATTGCATGGCTTGGCAAGATCTGAGTTTATTGGCTGTTACCACTTAATGTCGTGTACTAGATATGTACTGATTTGGCCGGTCATCCAAAAAAAATTGCTTTTAATAATTTGAACTACACGAGTCAGTGTCTGACTGGTGCAGCGAAACAACCGCCGCAGGTCATATACACCTTCGCTGCGGGCGCGGCGTTAGCGCGCCAATATTCCTAGTTTCAAGCACGCACGAAAGGATTAATGCACGCCTGACCTCCAAACTAGATATATACTCCTTCCGTTCCAAATTATAAGTCATTCCAAGAATCTTGGAGAGTCAAAATTTTTTAAGTTTGACCAAATTTATACAATAAGATAATAACATTTACGATATCAATTAAGTATCATTAGATTCTTTGTTAGTTATATTTTTATAGTATACCTATTTGATGTCATAAATTTTTGTATTTTTCTTTATAATTTTGGTCAAACTTTGAAATTGTTTGAATCTCCAAGATTTTTGGAATGACCTATAATTTGGAACGGAGGGAGTACTAAAAGTCTAAAACGGGTATGCACGTATATGTACGCCAAAGTACAGGGTATTGCCCTTGATGATCAGAAGCGCGTTGTCCATGTGCGAAGTCACCATGCCAGCAGTGCGCGGAGCGTGAACTGAAATTATCTAGTGGATGAGGACCAAGGATGCTGGAGTTCAGGCGGATAGCTAGGCTTTAGTTGGGCTATTCCGGCTTCTATCATGCGTCTGGGCTCACCCCAGTTTGTCTGGGCCCTTGGATCCCTTATCCCAAGCCCAAATCAACTACTTTTTTAAAAATCTTTGGTAGCTTGTTACTAATCTATCCCAAGCCCAAATAAAGCCATAAACATACACATCCTGCTCGAGATATTCAGGCTTTATTTGGGCTTACCGTTTTTAATCTCTGGCTACATCGTCATCACCTGCAGATTACCGTTAAGCATATTCTTAACAATCCTCTCAGTTAGCATTCAATCTTTAAGCTATAGTTAAGTTGCTATCGTTAGGTGGCTGCTCCCTCCCCAATGCTTTCAAATAAATATTCAGGCTAAAGTATCACTATCCGTTCTAAAAAGGTAACAAAGCAATTCAGGTGGAGCACCATCACGCTGCAGCTTGATTTGACATAGGAGTATATACCATCGCCTAAGGCTGATTTGAGGTCCTATCTCACAAGGCTGATTGCATCCATGAGTAGCAGTAAAGTGTCCTCCCTAGCCATAAGGTGTGGGTCTTCTCTGCACCAAAAGGAAAGTTTAAGCGGCGACTTTGTCTTTGCAAAAAGGAAACTGAACGTGTCTCTTTTAGGATCTCCCTTGAGTCACAATCATCGGGTCATCATCTTTAACCGGCTGCTTGTGGCAGGGGCCAGACTCTGCCTCAGTGGAGTTAGTCTGGCTCAGATTTAATAGTCTGAAAAACCAAAGCTATGACGCATGGCAACAGGTTTTGACATTGTGAAACATGCATTGGTCTACGAACAATTTGTTTTACGGCTGATCTGGTAGTGACACACTTCAGAGTTGCGAAGAATTTGATTCAAGCATAGGTCCTTTGTTCTAGGTTCTAACCTGCATCACGAAATCGAGACGCGACTTTAAGTCGTTCAGAATCAGCATCATATCCACAGCAGCTTGCTATCTGATCAATGTTATGGTGAGTTAGGCAATCTTTTGGTGGAATTAGCTATGTTTTGGTGGGTAAGAAGAGCATAAATTGCAGGGCAATTGATGGTGTCAGTTAGATGAGGTTGTATAACTGTCATACACGAGTTTGTCAAAGCGTGGAATTCGTAACGGGTCCCATACATGATAACATAGATGATCTCACAGAACTTGTATACTATAACACAAAGATTATTCGTTTTGGACTGAAAAAGATAAGGCTCTGCTCTTCTAATTGTCAGGTTTCAGTATTCCCCTGAAGAATAAAAAATCTACTTCTGACCTCAACGTAGTTTGACAGTAGAGTTGTATATTATATATACAATCCTATCTGCAGATTAAGCTCGTACAATATCGTTGCTTGATTGCATTATGAAAAACTATACTGTAACAGAACGGGACAGATGGGCAGGGCCGAATCCCGGGTTACTGTAGCTTGGCTACTGTAGCGCCGGAAAAATACTGTAGCGGCGGGAGTATAGTACCAGCCTGAAAGTTGAGAGAGGGACGATCCAGCTTAAATACCAGGTCTAGGGAAGCTGAATAACTTCGGTTGCAATTTTTTGCGCGAAGTGAGGACGAAAGCGTAAGAGAGTTATTTAGCAGGTGTGATTTACTCAACGTGCAAAGTAGATCTTAGCCGTTACCTGGATCGGGTCGTTACAGTGGTATCAGAGCCGACTCTCGCGGTTTCACGCCACATACGGGCATAAGTGCGCGGGCATGAGCACGGGCGCGTGGTTGCAGATGCCACCGGCATGTGGGCAGGGGCTCTCACGGTTTCACGCCACATACGGGCATAAGTGCGCGGGCATGAGCACGGGCGCGTGGTCGCAGATGCCACCGGCATGTGGGCAGGCGCGTGTGGGCACAGATGCGCGGGCATCGGGGATGCGCCGGCACTGGACGCACGGACGTGGCACAGGGACCGTTGGCACTGGACGCACGGACGTGGTACATGGGACTGTTGGCACTAGACGTATGGGACGTGGCCAAGAGAGGAGATCCTGGTGGTATTTAAGTTGGTTCGACGATTCGACGGGGGTGGGTGATTGTAACAGAACGGGACAGATGGGCCGGGCCGAATCCCGGGTTACTGTAGCTCGGCTACGCTAGCGACGGGAGTATAGTCCCAGACTGGAAGTTGAGAGAGGGACGAGCCAGCTTAAATACCAGGCCTAGGGAAGTTGAATAACTCCGGTTGCAACCTTTTGCGCGAAGCGAGGACGAAAGCGTTATTTAGCAGGTGTGATTTACTTAACGTGTAGAGTAGATCTTAGCCGTTATCCGGGTCGGGTCGTTACATATACGAATCGCAATTATGATACGGGAGATGCGCTAGTAGATTCGGTTGCTGCTGTGTGACATAAGATTATAAGAACAGACCAGGCATCTAAATGCTGATGAAACACATCGATTGCAATGCTTTCTATGACGTTAGTGACTGGTCACTAACCTGTCCCCTCACCTACCATGGAATTATGATCCCAAAGACCCATGTCTAACAGGCAGATCGATGAGCGTGGCCGCGTCGAGACAGGGAAAAACATAAGGAAAACGAACACAGAGAGAGAGAGATTTAGCAAAAAAAAAGAGCACATACTGACATACACTAGAATTCCTAGTCTTGTGCTAATGGCAAATGAAATGCCGTACAAAGGAGTGCACAGACGTCTGATCAGGAATGTTACAGCCAGATTCTTGCAAATTATACATTAGACGAAAAGGAAGACAAGAGTATTTGTACTATTGTGGTCATATATGATACATGTCACATGTGGGTATTGGCCGAAGAACATGTGCATACCAGATCCTGACAGATAAATAAAGGGCGGATGTTCATTAATAATTAAAAGAAAAATTTCAGGCGCCAATCATTTTTGTGCTTGTCTGCTAGACATACACATACTTACTGGGTCACATGCATATAGCGGTCGTTTTGGATGTAAGCAATGTTAAAGTTCAGAACTAATTCGTTTGTCATAAACGTCATATATTCAAAACAGAGAAAGTATAATGTTTGTATATCTTCTCCAAAATTTCTTTTTCTAACATTATGATATTATCTAGATTTACAGATATATCAAGATAAAAAATAGCACTCAAAAGTATTGCTAAGATACTAGTGGTCCTTGCACACACCTCTTTCTTGGGTCCTAATTTGAGACAGTGGTGATTTTGCCGGGAATAAACCGAGGCTCCCAGACGAAAAGAGCCAAAGGTAAGTTATAGCTTTTAGCTTTGAAGGAATCAATCTACCCTCCACCCATGCATGGCAATCATGTGAAGCAGCCAGCTTAAAGCTGAGACGTGCTCACGTGCACGCTCATCTGCACCAAATCCTTGGCTTTAGCTTCCAGGCTAGTGCACCCATGATCTACCTAGTAGCTATACTACTACATCACTGGAGAATACCATCGTCTTGACGTGATGAAAACTAAGAAATTGCAAAGGTAGAGATCAAAACTATCAGCCAGCACCGCACTGTATTTTTTCGTGATTTCACTCACACACGAACACGTGTGTAGACGACTATAGAGTACAGTTGTTGTTGGGAAACCAAATTTGGGTACAGGTTTGGTGCACGTACAAGGCGTCGGGTCCGATCGGCGATTGGGGAAACGTACGTGCACATGCGCGCACAGGGCCGGGGAGCAGCTAGCAGCTAGGCGATAGTCATATGTGAGTTGTGACACATAGCTAGGTCCGCCACCTTGCGATTTGGACGCACGTTGTCAGTGGTCACGCACGTCCCCGGGCGGCCGGGCCAGAGGGTTTTTACGTGCGCGACAGAGAAAGGAAGGCCCGGAACGCCAGATCCGATCAGAGCGCGGCCATGGGTCCGTTGCCCGTCCCCTTCCACCAACCCCTGCGCCTCCGATCCCTTTCGGTCTCAGACGGCTCTCACTGCTCCGTGGTATGGATCCGACGGTTTCGTGTCTTCTCAAAGCTTCGGGGAGGGGGGGGGGGGGGGGGGGGGGTATGTAGCACTTCTGGTATCAAACCACCCTACCCACTTTAACTACTTTGCCACTTCGCGCGGTGAGCTGCTACGCGGACCAGGAAATGCACCTCGATCAACCGATACGTCGACATACGACTTGAGCATGCATGCTTCACGTTATTTGCATTGATCCCCCGCAGCCGTAGATCGAGCCAGAGGCGGAGCCAGCAAAAAATTTTAGGTGGGGCAGGCCGGCAGTGGGCCGCCGGCGGGGCGCGGCAGACGGACACGGCAGGCGGGTTTCCGGCGGCCGGCTTCCGGCGGCCGGCGGGGCGCGGCAGACGGGCACGGCAGGCGGTTCCCGGCGGCTAGCTGGGGCAGCTGCCCCACCGTGCGGTATGGGTGGCTCCGCCACTAGATCGAGCAGCGGGGAAACATGAATACAGAACGCCAGTGTACACTCCTGGTAAGTTAGAGGCATCAGTAGTAGTAGTAGTAGCAGCAGCATTTTAGTTCTAACCCAAGAGAAAAATCTTAATAAGATGGAAATATATGTAATGTAGAATAGCATGATTATTGCACAAAGAAAAGCTAGATATCATGATGATTCAAATCTCAACTAGAGACAGGGATATAATTAATGTTAGGGTCACATCCCAAAGATCCAAAAACGATCCATAGACAATCATTAAAAATGGATGAAGGACCATGATTTTTCACCATTAGAGGTTTCCTTTGCGCCAACCAGTTTAAGCTATGTGGAGCAGAAGAGGATTGTGTTAAGTGGGTTCCTTACTCCATAATTGTCTCTTCGCTTCCATAAGTTTAATATAACATTCATCTGATCACTGTTTTTATAGTTGTACTTGAATTTGTTGATAAACTATACATATATAGAGGCATTTGTAATTTGTAAAGACGTACAAATGTTCTTATGTAAAAAACACAATTGATTATAGCTAGATATAGAGAACAACTATTTTAGAATGCCCAAATTTATTAAAGAATATTCAGATCTACCGCATTAGGCAGATATAATTTTAGTGCAATTTTCATGGCATCGCTTTAGTAAAAACTAAATCAAACGCTTTGTACCATCAATTCATTTCTTGTCAATGTTTAGTAAATTACTATTTTAAGTTCATATATTTGGGTAGCGCAAAAGAGTACTCCCTTCGTCTTCAAATATATGACGTTTAAGAAAGCTAATTACTATGTTATTATTTGTTTAAAAATGCAGGTAGTATTCTACACTCTTGTTTGGAATAGTATTTTAATACAACTTTGATAAACTACCTTTTGTTAGTCTTAGATTTACTAGTATAAAGGGTACAAATCCTAAAACATAATTAATGAAGAACCATTTGGGTGTGGTAGTACACTTGTGCTAAAAGTTTGCATAGCAATTTCCATGGCTGACCGCGCCTACAGTTGGATAAGGGAAGAGTGCGTATACCATAGTATAAAATGAAGTGTTGAGGTAGTGTTTAGTTCTGTTGCAAATTTTTTTTCAAATGAATCTTACTAATTTGAAGTACTAAATGAAGTATATTTATAAATTTTTTTGCACAGATGGGTTGTAAATCGCGAGACGAATTTAATGATGCTAATTAATCTATGATTAATCAATAATTAGTAGATGGTTACTGTAGCATCACTGTTGCAAATCATGGATTAAGTAAGCTCATTAGATTCGTCTCGCGATTTACAACCCATCCATGCAAAAAGTTTTATAAATAGACTTCATTTAGTACTCCATACATGTGACTTCATTTAGTACTCCATGCATGTGTTGAAATATTCGATGTGATATTTTTTTATGGGGTTTACGGGATACAGGACCTGAATAAAATATTTTCCTCCTTGCCCCAGGTGTATCGAAAGGGACAGGTACATTATAATTGGTTCAAGAAATGTTGCACTCCCATGGTTGAACGGAAGGAGAGGGAGGGGCAGTCAGGTTGGTTGAGTTTGGGCTGACGGCGGACGTGCTCGCCTCTCCTCCGGCTCCCTCTCCGCATTACCGGTATTTTTAGCCGCGGCCAGGAGAGAGAGGTAGCGTGGAGAGAGGGGGAACCGGAGCTCCTGGCCGTTCCTCTCTCCTCACTGGCGGGCTCCGTCTGTTCCGTCCAGCCACCGCCCCGGTCGCCTCCCGTCCAGATCCCTCTCCTGAAAGGTTTCTTCGCGGTATGCTCGGTTCTCCGTGGTTTCCCTTCGGAATGTGTCGTCGCGGTGATGGCGCTTTGATTTGTGTTCGCTTTGGTGGATCTGGTCGTGCGCAGGAAGGCCGGAGAAGATGATGGGCGGGTTCCTCTCCAGGTTCCTCCTGTAAGCGCTCTCTTGCTCCCCATCTTGAAATGTGTTGTTGGCGGATTGGCATTTTGAGTTTGAAACTTTTTTAGACGCATGCGTGTTCGAGGTTAATTTGATTTCTTGAAATGAAATGAGAACTTGTTGGTGGCCATTCCCCTTCGGAGAGTTCAGTCATTCTCTTGGTTTGTCTCGTCTTTAGTATATTGTTTTGTTTTTTTTAAAAAAAATTGGGAGATGCTCTCCTTCCTGTCGATTTGTCCACCTTCTTCTTCGCCGGGAAATCTGGCTGAGAGCACGCAACGCATTCAAAAGTATTTTATCGTTCTCGAGGAGCATGGGAGCAAGTTTTCAATGCATTGCACAACGGTCAAAGGTTCTGTTCGTTTATTCTTCCGGTCCGGCTCATTCTTTTTTAAGGTTATTGTCTATAACCATATTTCTCGAAATGTTTAAGATAGCAGAATACTGCTATATGAGTCAAGATATGTCCAATACTGTGCTCTTTGATCTGCTTCATCAAAAGCTATCTTAGATTTTATCCCATTCATTTGTTTGTTGGAGATATTGAGATACTAATCCGTGCACCTTTAAATTGACAACTGCTGCTTTTGTGGTTTATTGTGGAATAAAGGTGAAAAGGTGGAATAAGTATTTTTACTGGAATTATTAAATAACTAGATAAAAAATAACTAGCATTTTCTCTGTGGTGTTCGGAAGAAATATAGCACTAAGATTTTATTTATCTTCTGGTGTTTGAAATGCCAATTTCTCGTAGTTTGGCGTTTGGCTATGCCTATCCTGCCTATGAGTGCTACAAGACTGTTGAACTGAACAAACCGGAGATTGAGCAACTCATATTTTGGTGTCAGTATTGGTAAGGCGGTTCAATAATTTCTGTGGTCACAACACTGGCTTCCATGAGCAATCTGCTAAATTCAGTTTTGTTTCCTCTGTCTAGGATTTTAGTTGCCCTGTTGACTGTTCTGGAAAGATTTGGAGATCTTACAATATCATGGTGAGACTGCTTAAGGTTGCGATTTTCTTCAGTTCTTTGATGAGTCTAACATTGTTTGCACTCATGTTGAAGGCTACCATTTTACTCAGAAGCAAAGCTGATGTTCTTTGTATACTTGTGGTACCCAAAGACAAAGGTACTTAATTTGTCCCTTGCACTTGCACCTAAGCACCTTCTATCTTACATGTTTTTGTACATAGGATTCATATACGCTTTCATTGCAGGGAACTACATACATTTATGGGACTTTCTTTAGGCCATATATTTCTCAGCATGAGAATGAAATTGATCGCAATCTGCTTGAGTTGAGAGCTCGAGCCACCGACACGGTTGTCCTTTATTTCCAGAAGGCTGCTTCTGCAGGACAGAATACTTTCTTTGATGTTTTGAAATATGTCGCGTCCCAGTCACCTTCTCAGAAATCAAAGCAGCGCCCTCATCAGGTGTGGATCAAATTCACTATTACATTTTTCTGTCAAATTTCACCATTTAATCAATAGGTTTTTTCTCAGCCAAAGGATGTTAAACATTGCTATGTTCCCTCAGATACTAAAGATCTTTTTTCTGTTCTTCTCTGAGGCAAATCTGACAATGCTGTTATACTAGTTTCTTAGCTACTTTGTGTCAAGTTGCATTCACTACTACTGCCAAATGATATTATTTAAGTATCATATGCAGAGGTATTTTCAGAATCTGTAGTTAATTTTCCAGAGAAAAAATCAATATTAAAATGCTTTGTACTAGGTTCTTCAAAATCTGACCTTGCTATAATTGAAAAAAAAATCTGAAGTAAGATGTATGCTCCACATCATGAACCAAACTTTGATGACATAGAAGATGAAACACCATAGAAAATTTTGTGCGTGTACTCATATCTTCCTGGCCACTGGACAGCCGTTGCAATAACATTTGAACCATATATATTCTTGATATGCTTATCATGTAACTCAATTGAAAAAATATGCAAGTGTATAATCTTTTTTCGAAAGAAGCTGCCTGTGTATAAGGGAAACTGGGCGTGAAAACCATGCATACACTCACCCATACAGCAGCAGTATTGAGTTGTATGCACCGACCAGTTCAACCCAAAAGCTTAAGTTGATGGGGAGAGGTGGGCAATTCACCTATATTCCAACACTCCCCCTCACGTGGAGGCTCCCTCAGGCCTCAGACGTGGAATAGGAGCGAGCAGCAATTATTTTATTTAATTGCGCTAACCAGGATTCGAACTCGAGACCTCTGGCTTTGATACCATATTGAGTTGCATGCACCGACCAGTTCAACCCAAAAACTTAAGCTGATGGGGAGAGGTGGGCAATTCACCTATATTCCAACAAGCAGAATAGCCAGAAAATAACACAAATGAATGAACTATGGATTCCACCGTTTGTCATGGTTGTCAAATTCGTTGCAGTAGGCACACAGCAGCTCTGACTTCCTACACTGGACCTCGGCCCTGCCTCAAATTTGCAAGCATATAATCTTCGGACAATCTCTGAAAAAGCCACTACTGTCTTGTTTGGTAGCCTAGTCTGCAATTTAGATCGTAGGTTTCTGTTACAATCTTGGAAATTGGGGCTTCTCTATGAATTACCATGACTTCTCCGTTTTGTTCTGTTGAATTGCTTGATAAAAAACATCATTTATTTATGTGTATCAAAAACTCAACCTGCGAGGGGCAAGCCGCCCCCCGGACATTAATGTAAGAAGAAGACCTCTCACGCAGGCCGAGAAAACCCCCGAACCCCTGCCCCACCCTTACACAGGGGCGCCGTAACCCATACCGTAACCCGTGTGAGAGCGGGCCGGGGTGAGCCAGGACCTATTTCCATGTGCTTTGGCGTGTAGGCAAGCGAGGGGATTTTTTTAACCTCAGCCTGAAATTCGCTCCCACTGAGAGTCGAACCCAGGACATGAGTGCTACTGAGGCCACCTAACCAATCCGGCTAGGCACCCTTTCGCATTTATTTATATGTATCACCATAAATATTCTAGCACTAATATAAGTCTTTGTCCATGGGTAATAGAATGCTATCTTCCCAAGAGTTTTGACACCACAAGTGCATTTGTGGGTTAGGAACATTTTTTGTTTTTCTTTTTGTAGAATTTTGTAAAACAATCGTCTTTTTGAACCAGTATCAGTGAGTTTGAAGTAGTTGAATTATATTTAGAAGATTGCAAAAACAGACGAGAGTATTATGTGCTTATTTGTTGGTCTTACAATTCCCATTGCCCAAGTAAGCAAGAACATATTGCATTTGACATATTTGAATGTGTACTGAAAAAACATTTCTATTCGCCATAAATGTAGTACTGATTACTGAAAAAAAAACATTTCTATTCACCATAACCTGTTGCTGTGTATGAGTATTTTCTCAAGGCATAGCATGAAACTGTTAGATCTCCTTTTGAACCACTGTCAGCTTTTTGAAGCATTTTTTGTTATATGTGTCATGAAGTTTTATGTAATTATGGCATCAGAAGCATCATTATTCCTAAAAAATATAAACATATGTACTTTTTGGTCTCCCTTTTTTACTTGCTAAGGCAGTGTTAGAGTATATTAGGCAACTATAGATATGGTAGTTTAGGATTGATGTAATCTCGTGATAGCCTTGCTTATCTCTAGGGGAGGTGTCTTGCCCTCCAAGCTTTGTACTCCTATATACACCGCCCAAGGGGCTCATTGCAATACATCGACCGCATTACACACATCCTACCTTTCCTATATGGCATCAGACGCCTAGGTTACGAGATCCTAACCCTAGCCGCGCCGCCGCTTCCACTATACCCGCGCGCCCCCGGGGAGATCGAGATTGATCTCCGCCGGGGGCAGCGCCCTCCTAGGATGCGCCGCGGATCCCTCTGATCCGCGTCACCGTCGTCATCAAGCACAGCAGAAGGACCTACCTCTTCCCTAGCCGCCCCATGGCGGCGCCGCTCGACATCCCCGTCGGGTACCACATCGCCATGGGGGCGCCACTGGGCCTGCATGCCTCCGCGTCGTTCTCCCTCTCGGCTCCGCATCCGGATCCGCCCGCTCCTCCCACGCATCAGGCCAGGCGCCCCGACTCCTACCAGCGCCGCCGCACCGCTGCCATGAGCTCGAGTGCGTGGCTGTGGAGGACCACTGCGCCATCGGGTCTGGCGGGCCACCGCACCGCCGATCGACGTCGCCGCCGGGCCGTAGCGCCCAGGGGCCGCCCCTCCCGCCTTCCACCGCCGGCTCTCTCCTCCGCGCAGTCAAGCCTGCGTCCCCTTCGTCCTCAGCGCCGCTTCCGCCGCCGCCTTGTGCGCGAGGATGCGGCTGCGAGGGCGGCCCGGGGGCCTGCCGGTCCACCCCGCAGCTGGAGCAGAGGCCGCTCGGGTCTCGCCCCCTCTGTTTTTGCCCCTTCCTTTGTCCTCTGGCCAACAGCCGGATGAGGATAAGGTTTGGGGGGGGGGCATTACTTGGTGCACCCGAGATTGTACCCGCAGGTTCGTCTTGATTCTGCTGCTGATTTTCCCTTTTTCCGATCTAAGATCGGTTTGCGTCACCCTGCTGTTCGTCTTCGATCCATCGTCGACCCTCCCGAAGGACGAGGTTGTTGCTGCGCCCTCTAGGCTGCAGCGACGACGTTCGTGATCAAGCCACCCTACCGGTATCGCCGTCTTTTCAGGCGGTGGCGCCACTCGCCGCCGGTCTTCGTCAAGCAGGCGCTCGATCCGCCTCCAGCCGTTCTCGTGCGGACATCGCCGCCGATGTTCCTGAAGGAAGACGTCGTCGCCACCCCTGATCTGAGCGCGACACTTGCTACAACCTGCGCCGTCGCCACCCCTGTCCTGAGCGTGACCTAAGTCGCAAACCGTGTCGTCTACCATCGTCATCCGCCGCACCGTCCTGTTGCTGTCTTCGGCAAGAAGCTGCTGAGTTTGCGTACTCGAGCACCTCGACGACGCTTCGATCCGCGCCCCCTCCACGGCTTCGACCACGTTCACCTCGACCTCGGCTACTACGGCACTAAAGGGCTATCATCTGCATGAGTCTCCAGTCAAAGCTTTCGCACCGGCGTTCCGACTGCAGGGGGATACGTCTCCATTGTTCTCCAGTCTGACTGTTCGTGTTGCTACCGCTACGACTACGGGGGGATGTTAGAGTATATTAGGCAACTCCAGATATGGTAGTTTAGAATTGATGTAATCCCGTGATAGTCTTCCTTATCTCTAGGTTAGGTGTCTTGCCCTCCAAGCCTTGTACTCCTATATATACCGCCTAAGGGGCTCATTGCAATACATCGACCGCATTACACGCATCCTACCTTTCCTACAGGCAGGTAGTGCGAACCATCCGGACTAGTAGCCCATTTATTTTATTTTTTATTTGAAAACTGAGAGAGGTAGGTATTAGTCTAATCTTGATCCCCTGGATAGTGGATACAAATATATGTCCTTATGCTCAGGATAAATCCAGAAATTTGCTTCGTCTAGGCATTCCATCTGCATGCTGTACAGTACAAAAAGGTGCACAATAAAGAAGGTTGCATGATGCATGGTTGTTAGTAGCAGTAATTTTGGTGTATCCTCGAATCCTCTCAGTTTAAGAAAGTCATGGAAATGTGTGCTCAGCTTTATCTGATCTTATAGTATTACCATATTACACCATGTTGAAATGATGCTTTGATTTCCTTCAGGAACCACAGCAGTCACAACAGCAGCAACCACAAGTACAGCAGCAGCAGCCACAAAAACAAGCAACACCTGTTATGCGCAGAGCAGCATCAATTGCTGCTCGGCAAGCAGCAATGGCACAGCAATCTCAGGAGACCAAGCCCGTTCCATCTTCCCCAAAGATCAAGCGTCAAGCATCAGCAAAATCTAGTTCAGTGGCATCCACAAAGCCCGTCGCAGCTGCATCCACTCAAAAACCTGGAGGGAGCCCAAAGAAAAGCGAGGTGAAACATGCTGTTGAGCCGGTGCAAACTCCAGCCACTAGTGCCGATTCACCGAAATCTGAGCCTAGTGCGAAATCACTCCCTGAAGCTGAGGAGGTGGACAAGATGGCCATCGATGAGGCCGGTGGTGACACTGAAGAGGGCACAGAAGAGCTGGATCCTGCGCTCGAGGAGACACCGATGGAGGAGACGATCCGTGTGACGCGCGCCAAGCTAAGGAGGCGCATCGATCCTGCTGGGAATTAGCTGCAAGCCATTGTTCTCCTTGCACATTGTGTTTGTCCTTTATGAGGTTTAGGTTGTCTCCTGTTGCCTGGTCTGGCCATGTGTTGTTGTTCACTTGGTTATTCTGTGCTGTCTTCTTGTTTTTTCATGTGCTTTTGTCTCTGGGCATGTGTATATATTGGTGGCGTGGTCAAGGAACGCCCGTATTTGGAACATTATACATTTTAATCTGGGCATTCCCTGACTGACTTTTCAGATGTCTCGTTTAGCACAGTTTTCATCTGCTGGGGCAGAACAAGAAGCGGTCGCGTCCCTTCTATGCCATCTACCTGTAATAGTGTTGCAGCCAGTTTTTGCAGAAACAAATGTGGACCGTTGGAGAAGCCCTTACCGTCATTGGAAGGCACAAATGTGGACCGTGAAAACTCTTTGCAGAAACAACGGATATTTCCTCTGTTTCCTTCTTTAGTGTGTCGTATACTGTGATCGTCCAGATGGAGAGCACAAGTGTCTGAAGACCGGCGTAGTGGCCCAGTGCTCCTACGCGCCACTCAAGAAAGGACAAAAAGTGCGTGACACCAACTACACTCGGACGCTTCTGGAGCAAGCGAAGCATATGAGGCAGAGGCACAACGGGATAACCTCAATTTGGTCAAGCAGCTTTTATTTTTCCAAACCTAATGAGCGGCATCAGGATCCTCCACGCGTACACTCCAGGCTGCCGACACGTCTCGTTTGGTTTACAACTACACCGAATATTGGCCAGGAAGAAAATAACTTGGAATCTGATGGTCGAGGGGTGCTGAACTGCTGATGGGGTGGGTGGGCTGCATTGCACTTGCAGCATAATCATCCGTACCATCAGTAGCTGCGTGAAAAAAGGAGCAACCGGTAATCAGATACCAATACTCCAGTGCCCAACCGCGTTCACACAAATCCTCAGCTCCTGCTGCTGAGAGAAAAGTCGAGCTCGCTAGCCGTACATTTCAACTCTTTTTTGCTGTTTGTTTTGCGAGAAAAATAAAGATAGGTACGGAATTCAAGATGCATCTCTTCAGACAGGACATGTTCCTCTTGTTCTCCAAGAAAACCTTCCTTTCATTGCAGCATCCAAGAAAAGCTTCCAATCGCCACAGCCGGCAGCTGTGCCAGGACGACACTGCGCGGCCGGCCGGGCCATCCCGCCGTCGCTTTCCGCCTGGCCATCCGCACCAGCTGCTGCCAATCATCGCGACGCGACCCGCGCCGACCATGACATATGCCTTCTCCCGCCGGAGACGCAAACCGAAACACCCCCGACGCTAAGGGCGCGTTTGGTTGCCCGCGTGCACCCCCAGCCAGGCTCGTGGAGTGCAGTTTAGATCTGTTTGGTTATCTGCACTGCACGTAGTTATGGAGGAGCCCGCGAGCCTGGCTCCGGAGGAACGCACGAATCAAGCGTATCTTGCGGACCTGACTCGCGCAGTGTGCGAGTGCATAGAAAAAGATTGGACATGGTCATTTGCAGCTTGTCTTTTTCCCTGAGCATATGCTCATGCCTATTCTTGATTTTGTTCTCCATGAGCACATGCGTCTTTGCCAAAGATATTATTTTTATATGCACAATTATGTCTAACCTTGATTAGCTTTGTCCTGGTTTGTTGTAAATGTTGGTTGCCAAAATGGAGTGTTATCTATCTAGGAAGCTGCCCATGAACAGATGGATGATTTCAAGGGTGCTTGTTACAAAAGGCACAAGGTCCAATTTTTTTTTTTAAAAAAGAAGAGCTTCAATCTGCTACACCTGTACTAAAAAAATAAGTGTCCAGTTTAATTAAAGATGTAATATATTATATTAATTCAGCTTTTTATCATTCATCGATGTTTTAATTTTGAAGCTGATGTGTAACTGTCAATAAGATTTTTATGCAATTGTACTTTGTGGTGGTATTCTTACCACAACATGCAGAGGGTAACCAAATCTCTACTTGCATGCAGCAAACCAAACAGACTATCCTGCATCAGAATTTTAAATTCTAGAGTTCATTCACGCAACCAAACACTATCTCTTTGTAGCCTGGCCGTTGGCATACGAGCAACCAAACAAAAGCTTCTTGCATGCACCCAGACAGGCTGCAGGAAACCAAACACGCCCTAAGCAGCTTCACACGAACCAGCTGCAGAGTCGCCGTCGTCACGACTCACGATCGCAGCGCGATCCCGTCGTGCCAGCTGCGACGGCCGAGATCGATCTCGCGTGCGGTCGTGCGGGGCTCGGGTGGGCGCCGGAGCAAGCAACATGGTGGGCGACCAAGTGGGCGCCGCCCCACACGTGTCCCACGCACCGCGCCTTATCCGGCCGCCGACACCCCCCGGCCCAGCCAACCTTTTTCCCCCGGTCGGCCGTCTC
Source organism: Panicum virgatum (assembly GCF_016808335.1). Classification (NCBI taxonomy): domain Eukaryota; kingdom Viridiplantae; phylum Streptophyta; class Magnoliopsida; order Poales; family Poaceae; genus Panicum; species Panicum virgatum. The sequence continues at coordinate 71,465,864 of NC_053153.1, forward strand.
CTTCCCCTGCCTGCTTTTCGTTCGCCACGCGCCGCGGACAAATCAGACGCCGAGACGCGAGCAAAGCGACCGGCCGGCCGCGCTAGCTCGATCCGCCCAGCTGCTGCGGCCGCTGCTATACAGCTAGCTAGTGAGCCTAGTGGGAAAGGGGGGGAAGGGCTCAAGAATAGGCGTCGCGAGAGGCACGTCCACCGCCCGAGCTCACCTCACCGGTCACCGGTGCAACTTTTCCGCACGCGGCCTGGCCGGCCAGCTCCCTCGCGCCGTGCACTTTCTATATATATAAAAGGCGGGGAGGGAGGCGGGCGCCATGGAGAGGAGCAGCAGCGGGTGGTTCAAGAAGTGGAGGAGGAGGAGGAAGGCGCGGGAGGGGCGGGGCGCCGGCGGGGAGGGGGACCATCAACACAAGGTGGTGGTGGACGGGTCGGAGATCCGGGAGCTGGTGGAGGACGGGGAGGCGTTCGGGATGCTCGTGGACACCACGTTCCGGCAGCTCGACGCCGACGGGGACGGCAAGCTCTCCGTGCGGGAGCTCCGGCCCGCCGTGGCCGACATCGGCGCCGCGCTCGGGGTGCCCGCGGAGGGGGCGTCGCCAAACACCGACCACATCTGCTCGGAGGTACGTGCTCGCCGGTCGTGAATTACGCCCGCTGGCGCTGCAGCTTGCTGGTTTCGATGGTGGACGATGCATGGTAGCTGACAAAGCGAGATGATCATTGGCGGCTTGAAGCACCATGTGTGTTCATTGATCGGAACCTATTAGGATTTGAAAAGGTCAAACTTTATAAGTATCACTGTATCAGCTAACGCTTAGTCTCTAGAAGTTGTATATATCTGTATTCTTATGTCATATATCTTTAATGTTTTTTTGTAACAATTGATAACGTGTTCAAATTAGATAAGCTAACGATCAAAGTTTATTTCAAAGACTTTTTAAAATCCTAATATGCCCACAGGAAAAAAAAAACTTGAATCGTATACAGTACCTTACACTGGATTTCCTGCTCGATTGGTTCACACCTCGAGGTGCCAATTTAAGTACGACATGCCACTTGTGTACCCAGTTGCATGCATATTGTTGAAAGGTCCCTTGTGAAAAAGCATATACATTTATCACATGGCAGCGACTTTAGCATAGGACATAGGACAACAGAATAAGGACACAAAACTGTTGCCCTTGTGTTTATCGATTAGATGATGAAGATACTGCACTAGTAGCAGCTGAGATGTCATTTGGCTTTCTGATCTGCTCCACTACTGAGTCTGCTAACTGAATCCTCAACCATAGGAATGTTAATCATGAGGTTCCTAATCAGCAAAAGGCAGATTCTAAAACGCAATGCAGGATGGAGGTTTGCCCGGGGGTCCATGTCAAGAGGCCATAGCCCCGAGGGCATCCCATTGGACCGACATAACCTGAAACATCACGATCCAAACCTCAACGTCTTATCCTGAACCACTGACATTTGGGCGTATCGCTCGAATTCGGTGCCAACAAATCTGGCCCTCGCAAATGAAGACAAAAAAAATGTCATCGACAGATAATTAAACAGTTCGTCCTTTGTCACGACACGGCCGATGCCTCTGGAACTGGAATGATCCTCTGGCAGCAAGCATCTGCTTCTGACCGCTGGATACGAAGAAATTCAGACTATTTGCAGGCTCACTTCACTCACACTGCACAACCTGACTGCTGGCTGGCCAGCCAGTCGCTCACACTGCAGACTGCACGACCTGACTGCTGGGTGGCGTGCAGGTGGTGAGCGAGCTGACTCATGGGACGTCCCAGGGCGAGGTGAGCAAGGCCGAGTTCCAGGAGGCCCTCTCCGACATCCTCCTCGGCATGGCGGCGGGGCTCAAGAGGGACCCCATCGTCATACTGCGCATGGACGGCAAGGACCTCCGGGACTTCGTCGCCAGCACCAGATACGAGCCGTCAGCGGCCGCCATTTTCTCGCAGGTCGGCTCTGAAGGCGTGCCCCTGCGCCAGTGCCTGTCGGCCGCCCTTGAGCAGCTCGCCGTCGACCATGGAGTGCCGCCGGCTTCGGACGCCTGGGTTGCCGAGAACATCGTGGAGCCGGCACTGCGGCAGCTTCCTGCCGATCAGCTTGAGCAGCCGGCCTCCCGAGATGGTTTCGTCCGGCAGCTCAGGGATCTGCTGGGCGCCGTCGCCGAACGGCTCCAGGAGCAGCCCGTGATCGTCGCCCACACCGAGAACACCTACGACGGGAGTGGCGTCAAGAGGCTGCTGGCCAACAAATTCGAGCTCGACAAGGTATTTCAAACTTTTTTTTTCTGAAAAATCAGACAGATTATATTGGGCAATGTCAATGCCCATTTATCAGAAATCTTGTTTCTGTGCACCAGCTGCTGGATTCTGTTTGGAGAGGCGTGGCAGGAGAGCATAAGAACAAGGCATCCAAGGAATGTATCATAGCTGCACTTGATAAGATGGCCGATGCTGCAAGCGTGCCACATTATGGCGCTGTTAAACAGGTAACATCTCCAGATCAGATGGCAGAGCACTCTCGCATTCAAATCCTCAAAACACATCCAAAATTTGGCGCTTTCAGTCAGGACGTATAAGTTGATGCTTTTAACCATCGCCTCAGGTGGATGCTGTGGTGAACAAGGCCATCAAGACGGCGAGCGCCGACGGTGGAAAGACGGTGGACGAAGCCGAGTTCAAGAAATTGCTCACGGATACCCTTGGGGCCGTCATGCGGCAACTGAGCAGCAACCCCGTCTTCGTCTCCACCAACACCGTCGTGCACGAGCCATTGTCCGGTTCATCCGGCCTGTTCTCCTCGCCGCCGCCCGTGACATCATCGCCAAAGTGAATAAAGTTATACTATACATCATACATGACAGTTATGTGGAGGGAACAGGGTGTCAGTATTTGAGCGGTGCCTGTGGTGTTGCTTTTTGTCTGATCACAGGCACTGAAGCAGCATGTTATGCTGGCTCGGTTACAACCTGACGAAGTGCAACGATGCATTTCGTCAGGTTTGTTAACCTGATTCATATTTACTGGAATAAGGTAATTAAAGCCAGACACATTGTTTATAAAAAAAAACAGACACATTGATCAATGGGAAATGCAACTATTTTGCAATTTTTAATCTGTTGAAGATGCAGAGTTCAGAAGAATATGTTTGGTTTCTATGCGCACAAGCATTCAGATGTTAGATACTCCTGTGAAATGGCATCGAAGTAACAGGTTGCTACATGTCGGCTTTGTTCTGGATGAAATATTGAGTTCAACAACAATGGTACTTGTAGACACTGCACCGATGTACTTCACACCAGATGCCTGATTCTGGTGGAAGGAACAATTCTCTCATCGTTTTTCCAAGGCCATCCTGATCTAGCATATTGGCTGAAGAACATGTCTCATTACAAAAAGGAGATGCTAAAGCCTAACTAGAGGCCTTTTGCCTTTTGGTTTTCGCCTTAGGAGCCATGATGAAATCGTCATCGTCGTCGTCTGACTCGCTACTTGCTTTCCTCTTCTTTTGAGACGTGGGTTTTCCAGCACTGTTCTTCGCTGAGACAGACTTCATAGCAGATGAAGCTGGTGTCTTGGTTGGAGAAGTAGGCTTTCTCTTCGAAACAGTTGTTGTTTTAACTGGTGACTTCAACTTTTGCCCTTGCTTCTTCTCAAAAACTTTTCTAGCCACATCCACCGGGAGCAAACCCCATTCCATCAACCTATGCACATCCAAAGAGTAATCAAACATATTAGGTCGCTCTAACAAGAATGTTAATGCATGCTTGAATTCACACAAGCATGTTTATTTTGGTTGGGAGCTGACACTTCATCAGTTAATGCTGCCTTCTGGCATGTTATTCATGCACTCAGTATGGGTGGAACATTATGCCGAGGGAAGGGAATGATCTAGTCAGGAACTGCTGGAAACTAACTGAAACAATGACAAAGCAACTAAGGCCTTTTCTGTAGCCAGAGGATTTTTTTTCATGACTGACAGTAACTCGTTCTAAGTACTATAAAACTACAAATGGCAACTGTCAGAAGTGGGATTTGTGGTTTGTAGTTTTCTAGTACTTAGAATGAGTTTAAATGTTGGCAATTTTTGAAAAGTCAGACCAAGTAAGAACTCCAGCCTCTAGCATGCAACCATTTAACTGTTGGCAGAATTATTGCTTGAGCTTTGATATTTAACACTGCGCATTGCATTCTTTTTAAGGAATTCACATCAGGATGGTACAGCTTAAATTGAAAGGTGTTAATTCAACTAATCTTAGTTCGTCTTTCCAAATTTTGTATATCCTAAACATAAGAAAAACATAATGCCACACATTAATTTCAGCACTAAGAGATATTAAGTACCACAGTACAAATTGAGTATGTACAGAAGGCATGGCTCATATATTAGACAACAAAGGATCATCCATTTTGAGATAATGGCATTCAGATTGGTCTTTGCATAAAGCAGCTTTTATTGTAAATTTTTGAGTTCCACAACTATGGAGCCAACTATCAGATATAAAGATGTGCAGGCCACCTACATGATAGGATAAACACAGAAGCTTTATCGAGTTAAAATTACCACAAAAAAAAAGATTGCATGTACACTCACAGTTAAAGACTACAAGAGTGTGGTTGGCTTAATGCTACATATTACAACCGATTTTCATGCAAAAGTGTGGCATAACTGCTTGACAAACTTTTTTGTGAAGAATTATTCTCCAAAAGTTGTGAAAGATTTAGCAAGAATTTATCCAACATGTGCACATATTTTATACCATTGGTTCTCGGGCACCAGATTGGTCTGTATCGATCCCAGAAAAGATGTGGGCTACAGGCTACTATAGCTATATCTAGTTCGCTTGTAACAAAAATCTTTCAGCTTATACATATGCTGTATCTCACCAGGTTGCAGCCATGTCACTAGTGGGTATCTGCTCGTAGAGCGATTCATAGAAAATCCTCAATGGATCCCTCTGCAGCAAAATAAATTAGTTGTTTCAGAAATGAAATACCAGATTGGAGGAGGTCAGGTTAGGATAATCATACTTCTGTAGGAGGATCATGCTTCTGCCCTGGTAATTCATACACTTTCCTCTCTTTCTTCACCTTCGCACCCTTGACAATCGACATATTTGCCCCTTCTTTGACACCCACTCTTTTCTTCCTTTTCTTGTTCTCCTTCACCACGTCAACACACCAATAAGCAAATAAACAACAGCGCAGTATAGATCAAAGTGATAGCATACCTTAAGATCTTCCAAATCTTCATCTTTTAGTTTCTTGACCTTGGTTGCCTTGGCATTACTGGCACCGGCGGATGCATTTTTCTTCTGCGAAGTTGGCTGAACGGTGCATAATTGTTACTCTCAGAATGAGAACCAAGGAAAACATAGATGGGAACAAAAGGGGCGTTAAAATTGCAACCATGAAATCATCGTCATCAGACTCGAGTTCTTGTTTCTTAACTTTAGAAGTCTTTGTGTTGCCCTTCACGGTGCCTTTCTCATTTACCTACAGAACACAACAATATTAGTATTAGCTTTCTAAAAGACATAAGAAAGATTAAGACAGTCAGTGAATATGTCCTATTATGTCAATGGAACAAATTTTCAGACTGAAACCGGAAAACAGTGCATAAACAAAACCGCGGTTCGCAATTAACAACCCTAGCCACATCCTTGGCAAAGCTTGGGCTGTGCATTTCAAAAATTCTCAATATTCACAAATGAAGTTGATAAAAGGTAGCTGTCTGAAGGTAACCTAAGAAACGAATTATCTCCAAACAATGTAGCAAATCCCCACCTCCCCCCTCCCTCCCCCCCCCAAACACACACACCCCAAAAACAACAGGTCGAAGAATAAGATCTGGGTGAACCAAACGAAAATAAACCTTCTTCGCCCGCGAATGCGAGATCGGACGGTTGTCTTCCTCGTCGTCGTCGTCGTCGTCCTTCTTGACCTTGGAGGCGCTCGCATTGCGCGCCTTTTTGGCCCTAGAAACAGCGAGCGGAACGTTGTCCAACTCATCATCATCTTCCTCCTCCTCCTCCTTCGGGAGCTTCTTTACCGCTGCAGTACCGGCGGCGGCGGCGTCCTCTCCGGCCATCGCTACCTCGCTGCGGCGCGGGCAAGGGTTTGCGGTGGTCGGTGGAGGCTTTTCGCGGCTGCTATTGCGGGCGAGAGGCACCACGGCACCAGAGGGCCGCGGGTGAAATTTTAGGGTTGGGCTGGACGCGCAAAACGGGAAAGGAGGCTGCCTGGGCTGTGGGCCTGTAGTGGGCTGAACAACAGAAGATGCTTTTATGATTTCCTTCCATGTTCTCTCCTCCCAAATAAAAAATCATCTACCCCTAAAAAAATAAAAATAAAAAATCATCTATATCCTCTCAAGAAAAACATACCATCTATGTCCTCAAAATAATCTACGAATATGGGTAGGAAGTAGGAAACTTGAAGACAAAAGGACGCCAAACATTAAAGTAGCTAGGGTACCTTTTTTACTAGAAAATTTTCCTGCTCACGGTTGAGTGGAGCAACTGTCCGTCAATTTCCTATACAAATTACAGTAGGCAGGTGCAGTTTCGACTTTAGGCGGGCAAATTTGGTAGTGATGCTACGCAGCTAGGGGTACGGCTGCAGAATATCTGGCGCTTCCGTCACGCTTTCCCTCGCCTCCTCCTTTTTTTGTGGACACTTTCCCACGCCTTCAGGCTTAAATTGAGGAGCACACCGACTGTGATCACAATTTGCGATGCAATTATTGGACAGTGAGGCTTGACTGGACAAGAAGAGCTCCAACAAAAGTCGCAAAAAAAAAAAAAGAAGAGCTCCAACAAGAATCCGACAGCACGATTCTACCGGATCATACCGTCGTCGATGGAAACTACCACGAGCGCGGCGGCATCCAAATCGAAACCGATCAGGAATCCAGAGGATTTTACGCTCAGATGATTCGACGATCTCATCTGCGGAACTACCACCAGGTAGTCAGGGAAGCCTATCTGGACGTATCACAGTGTGTCGCCGGAAACCTTCCGCGAGATCACGCTATTTTCCAAGCAAAAGCCACGGATTTCCTTTGTTCTCCCGGTCTCCCCCACCATGGAGAAGGAAAGAGAGGCACACGACAACCGCGCTGCCGGTCTCCGCGCGACCACGCGTCCGCCAGTCCACCACACCACACCCGGCGCGCCCGTCCACCACCTCAAATCACTGAGGACTCGTATTATTTGTGCGAGCTCCCGAGCGTCACTGTCAAGCCTCCCACGATCTCTAGTACACGTCAGCGTGAGCCCTTTGGGCCGTTACACGCACCCATCTCCGCGCCGCGCCACCACGCAGGTTGGTTGCGCGCGCCGCGCCTATATCCCCATCCCTATCGCCGGTTCCGCCACCACGCAGGCACGACCAGGGTTAACCATTTCGTTTTCCGGTCAAATCCCGGTGTCTAGCGGAAACGGAATTCCGTTCCGAAATTTCGGTAAATTTCGGCGAATTTCGTTGAATTTCGGTCGAAATTTGTTGAATTTTGAATTTGAAAACGAAATATACCGAAAAATACCGAAATTTCGGATCCCGGTAACTAGCGGAAACGGAAAATTTTCCGAAATTTCGGCGAAATTTCGCCGAAATTGTTAACCCTGGGCACGACCGTCCCCCCGCCCCGCGTCCTTCTCCCTCGCTCTCTTTCCCCTCCCAACCTCCCCTCCGAAGCAAGAATCACCAGAGGAGCCCGGCCCCGGACCCCGGACCCCGAACCAAGCCAACCAGGTGCGGTGCGGGCGTGAGCGGCGGCCATGGCGTACTACGGCGACCGGCGCCCGGAGTCGTCGATCGTGGAGGCGTTCACGCTGTCGCCGCTGCCGTACCCGGTGATCCTGATCCTGCTCATGGTCTCGCTCCTCCTGGGCGTCTCGTGGTTCTTCACCTACGAGGACTTCATCGAGGAGGCGGCGGAGCAGTTCAGCTGGGCGCTGCTGGCCGTGCCCATCGCGCTCGTGCTCCTCATCCGCTGGATCTCCTCCGTCGACTCCTTCGACGGCTACTTCTTTGGCTTCTTCCCCAGCGAGCGCCGCTGGAGGCCCGGCTACGGGAGCGCCCCCGCCGAGGGCAGCTCGCCCTGGGGCGTCGCCATGCTCGTCCTGCTCCTCATCGTGCTCGCGAGCTTCCACGAGACCATCCGGGACATGTGGCGGCCATGACCGAATCCATCCGCCCTCGTCTGTCCTGACGACCTCTAGTGCTCAATTTCTCATGCTTTTTCTTGCGCGCTTGGCTGATCGCTGATCCTATATGTTTCTACGCGCGCATGCATGTTTCTACGCGCGCTTGTACTTCTTGCTCCATCGGTGCTGTACATACTGCATAATACGGATTCTGCAACTGGCTAGATTATAGACTCTGAGGGTGATACTCGATCAATTATCTGCATGTAACACTGGTTCTGTTTTTTTGTGTGCGTGTTATATAATCAAGGTCTGGTTTGCTTTATGTTTGGAATTCTTCTTTTCAAGAATCTTTCTTTTTTGCTTTGTGTTCCCTGTCTTGGAATTGACTGGAATCGTCTCAAACATTCTTCCCTCTTTCCACCGAACTCAATTATTATGCGCGAACGACGTGGACACAACTGTGGGGGGATTCTTTACTTAGCCAGGGCTGATCTTCGACTTGAAAATCTGCAGCGCTTTGGTATGCTTTATTAGGCCTTCCATTCATAATCTCATCTTTTACGAGTATTACTCTGAACTTTGCCCGCCTTGCTTTCCATTTTGTCTGCCCGGAGAGGCTTGTTGGCTTTGATTGTTGATGGTACTTGGTGGGGGCGATCATGCGTACACGTCTACACAGGAGCCTACAGGGGATATACTGAAACGTGCAAGTACAGGGTCGCTCGGTCGGGCCAGAGTGACCATGGATAAGAGTGGATTAGGGAATATGGATGGATACTGGATTCGGCGCAGGCAATCTTGGCACTTGCTCCTCAACCGTTCCATTCCATCTGGCCATGCTTGAATGGTCCAGACAGACTCCAGACCGCTGCTGAGAAGTGAGAGCCGTGCGCCTCCATTCGCAGCCCATCTTTGTCCTGTTGTCCGGCCGGCCAGCTCTCGTGTCAACTGTAACAGAACCGTCTAAATTAAACCGGCTTAAGTACGCTAATTATCATCTTAATAGGTAATCAAGACACTGTGCATTTAAAACGGTGTAATTTGGTCGTCTGTCGGGTTAAGGATCGAAAAACACTGGAAGTCTCGCATGAAGACGAGCACAGATGATTACAAACAGACAAAAGTTAACATGTAGGGTTTTACAAATAAGTTTAAATAAAAGTTATTTGAGTTCAACCTGCAGCGGAATCAAAAAGAAGTTTGATTCAACAACCACGATACTAAAGACGTGAGGATGTCACATCGAGCCCACCGGTGTGAATCTTGGTTAGCTCCAACCAGCAACAAACACCTGAAAACAGGATAATAACAAACCCTAAGTATACTAATACTCAGCAAGGCTTACCCGACTATGGGTATACTTAGCCCATTATCTAGACATGCAAGGCTTTTGGGCTGGTGGGTTGGTTTTGCGGAAAAGCATCTAAGGGTGGATCTTTACTTTCAATATTTTAGCTCAAGATTCTATATAGATAAATTATCAGCTAAGATTTTCATAGCTAAAGCAAACATGGTAAATAGTGAATATTAATTCAGAATAATCATTTCCAAATATCCTTCATATTCCATTTCATTACTACGATGCGGTGTTGCGATCAAGGTGCTCATATCCGAGAGCGACTGACGGCGAATCGATCCGATTTAACCTTACAATGTGGACCTAACACACACGTCACATATAGGCCCCGTCGGACCATACGTGGCAACCCTTCACATATGCTAATATGCACACTAAAAAGCCGAACTGCCCTGCGACCCGGGACTACTAGCCCCACCGATACCAACGACGGGTCAGCCATGAGTTTCTATACTAGCTCCACTGGTGAAGACAGTATCAAGTCCGCCTACCGGTGAGCATATGGTACTGAGTTTACCGGTTTCGACTACCTCCTACTCCCGGCATGTGGTTAGTACTGTTCAAACTCGATCAGCAGGGCCAGACAACGGTACGGGCCTTAATCGACACAGGCGGAGGCTTACTATTCATCCATTTCATATCCATAATCATATTCATCTCCGTCCGGTCTCCATTTCTCTTTCCTCATCAATTCTTTCTCCAACAACTTTGCCATAAGTAACAAGATCCTATAACTCGTGAGTGACAGGAATCACTCGACTTCTACCGAAACCTATTTAAGTATTGCAGTACTAACGACCTGCACACTAGTAGAGTAACTGAGGAAACCTAGGAATTATGCATCTAAGGTTCCAATCCACTCCTAGAAACGTAAATCACAATAATTATATAGTAAACATTGAATACTAAAATTAAGGGTTATGCTCCGGGGCTTGTCTGGGAGTAACACTAAGCTAGTGTTAGTACTAACAAGGTCTTGGGCCCTTCCGACTTTGAGTCGGGTCTTCGGTTGCTCCAGCGGGTCCTTCTTTCTTCAGGATGCGTCCACCCAACACCGTCTTGTGGTTCGGTTCCGTCAGCACGTGCTCCACGTCCGCACGTTGTACGTCTAGCGTACCTAAATGATATGCAACGAGGCGAGTGCATGAACATAAAGAAAACAACACATGATGCATTAGTGCTCATGATGCAATGCAATTACAAGAAAGACCTGACTGGGCAATCATTTATCGAGTAAACACGACAAACAAGCTCAAAAGCCAAAAATGGGTTGGTGCTACAATACGAGAGTTCATTCAATTTATTTTAGCCTGAAGCGTTTCCTCCAAACAACAGTTACTAAACTTGCTTCGGAGGATTAAACACAGCCCTAAAGCAATATGGATTAAATTATGGACCAAAAAGAAATTACTATCAAGCAACCCTAGGCAAGGTACCTGCAACAAGCATCAACCTGGGACTACAAGATTAGAATGACTAAAACAGGAGCTCACATGTATGAAGGAATTAACTAGCAACACCTATAAAAGAAAAGAGCATAGCTAGGAACAAATTAAAAGCAAGGACCTAACTTACAGATGTGATCAAGAAACAAGAATTTATCAAAATAACATGATTTTTATAAAGCATGCCACACAATTTTTCCAATATTTATTGATGATAGAAAGTATTTATTTTAACCCTAGCAAGTTAAACTAAACACGATTATATTTACACAAAAGTGCACAGCACTAGCACCTGAAATTGTTATAGTGGATTACACATACAAAGATTAGGCCACTGCATAAATTTCATGATTTTTAGACAAACAGAACAACCGATACAAAATAAACTAGCTTAAGCACAAACCAAATTTTTAGCAGGGGTAAAAGTGACATTTCACACACATGCACATTTTTCCTCTGAAGATCGTGATCTAAGCAATCCAACAAAATTTAGTTTGCATTTTTCGCATTTTTCTATATTTTTCTACACATTTTCAAAGTTTTCAGCCGAAATAAATAAATGAATTTGGAAAGCAAAAATCTAAATAGGGGGCTGACGGATGGGCCCCACCCATCAGTGGGAGGGAGCCCAGCCCAGCTCCCCTATTTTGCCTGCGTCGGGGCCATGGCGGACCTGGGGCTCGCGGCGGCGCTCCGCGAGCACGCGCAGAGCGGCGGCGCTCCGCGAGCACGCGCAGAGCGGCGACGCGGCGGCGACGGCCAGGAGCTCACGGCGGCGCGACGCGTTCCCGGCGGCGGCAACGTGGGGATCGAGCGGGGAAAGGGCCGGGGAGCATGAGTAGGTCGCGTGGATGCTCACCGTGCACTCGATTTGGACGGAGGAGGGCCGGAGGTAGGGGATCGACGGAGGGGGCGGAGCTCCGGCGGAGCAACTATTCCGGCCAGGGAACAGCCTAATCGAGGTCGGGGCTGGGTGGAGGAGTTGCGGGGCAAGGCTGCGCGGCTTGGGACGTGAGGGATTGAGGCGGGGTGGCGAGGGGTGGCCGGCACGGCGAGCGACAGCGAGCTCTGCTCGGCTTGGCTCATCTCGAGCTCGAGCAGGAAGAAGAAGAAGGGAATGGGGAATGGATAGGGACGCGCGCACGGGATAAGGATGAGCGAGTGAGCGCGGCGGGCGAGGTTTGACCAATTTTGACCGATTTTGACCCTCCCGAACTCAAAATTTTGCATGGGAACATGAAATTTAACCAAAATAAAAGTTGTAGAGGAAAAGAAGATCTAGAACTTTCGTTTTGGGCGAAAGTTGATTTGGAGCTCGGATTAGGGAGAAAACATGCTCAAATTCCTGCAAGGTTTAAGTAATAACAACAGTCATTAGGAAGCTAATGACATTACTTAACCATAGTTAGCGATTAAACATGTGATTAGCGCTAGGATTAACACAGGGGTGTTACAAAAACGCCGCAGCTTTGCCGCGGTTGGCCAGTGGATGAACCAGAGGTATTTGATAGGAACAAAAGCATAGATAGAAAATATTTTTTTGATAGTCTTTATGGTGATCGGCATGAAAAGAATATGTTGTATAAAATTCAATTTAAAAGGCACATAAACTTGTAGACTACTAACCATACATTGGATATTTTTGTAGTACTTTGTTCTTTCATCATGCGATCATATAAATATTTTTGTAAGCAAACTGTAAAAGCATCTTAAATTTGAGTTTTTGCTCTATAAAAATATTTTAGATTTTGAGAATTATTGAGCAACTTTTATTTTCAAGTGTATCTTTTGTTAAGATGTAAACATTTGTGCAAAGGAATTTTAAAATTTGATATGTAACAAAGTTGTAGGTTTTGAAATGTTGAAGAACTTTTACAATGTACACTTTTTGATTTTCAAGACGTTTGTGTGTGAATTGCAGGTTTAACACATCTTATATGAAATAATTGATGTAATATGGTGAGTCTAGATTTTAGGATAGTTTCAGATTGTTTTTGAAAAAATGGATGAGAGAAGGGCTGGATTGTGGATTGGATTTAGTAAGATTCGTTTTTTTGTGAAATTAACTAAGAGGTTACTGGGTGGAGCATGGATTAATTTGAAAAAAGGTCAAAGGGGTTGTAGGAAAAGTAAAAGTTATGAGATGTTCAAATTGCGTAGTAATTTTCATAACATTTGAGGGGTCGCTGCTACTTAAGCGCACGGGGCGGTCGGCGAGGGAGCGGCGCGGGGTCGCTGGCCAACGCATGGCGGCCAACGCTTGGCTGGATCCGGTCGGCATGCCGCAGTGATGCTTTTGCAAGGTTGTCAGTATCTTGATATGATACCGATCGCACGTAGTATCTTAATTTTGGTAGTGTCTTCATCCTACTGTTTACTTCTACACAATCCTATTGGATGAATCATTGTCTCTCGATACTAAGATACTATGAAGATCTTATTTAAAATAAGGTGGATTGAAAATAGTAGGAATAAGTTGACTCAAGTTTTAAAAAATGTCACGTAAACTTATCATAATCATTGTTGTTTGCATTAATTTGTATAACATATCGCAAATGCTATATTAAAATATTCATCTAAAAATTTGATAGTATTATGATACTATGATAAAATTCCGATACTACAATGCTCCCATGCAAAAAAAAAAAAAACAATACTACTTGATACTGATAAGCTTGGGCTGTTGTACCTTAAGAAATTTGAGGTTGTTTGCTATGTGTTAACAAATACTATTATGTATGTTTATGTGAAAATTATTTTATTATTTGCCTGAACAAGCCAGGAAGTTTCCTTCGCTCTTTTTTCATCCGCAAATGAGGGGCCCGCTCAACCTTATCACCAGCAGACCATTTTCCTTTGTTCCCGTTCATCTCTTCTGTTCCTTCCCGTGTCTCCTATTTCTGTCTCTTTTCCAAATCCATCAAATTGGCGGCGTTCTCGGCGAGGAGCATGCGGCTCCGCGTGAGGGAGCTCACGGGCTGCAGGAGCAGAGGCGATTTTCACACGCGCATGCTGGGAAGCGGCGAGGCTATGCCACAGGGTAGGGGAGCAGCGAGGCTATGACCAAGGCGCTTGGCGGCGGACCAAGCAACGAGCGCCGCAAGTTTGAAGAGCAGTGGGCGCATGCAGGAGCAGGCTGCGGCGGGGATCACAGCCGCCGCCGGCTCCTTCCCCGAGTGAGTGCGTGCGCGAGAAACCCGGGGCCCCCTCCTCCGCGGCGGAGCAAGGGCGGACGGCGAGCGCACGGAGTAAGGGCGGCCGGCCGGCGAGCCCACAGAGAAAGGGCGGACGGCGGCGCGCGGAGCAAGGGCGGATGGTGGCGCGGGCCCTCGCGCGGGCGGCAGCGCGGCCTCGATCTCAGCGTTGAGCTCGGCCACGGCGGGGCCACGGTGGCGGGGCGCGGCGGGCGGCGCGTGGCGGTCGCTGCGGCTCAGTCCCTTACTCTCTGTCTATCTCTCTCCCTCTCTATCTGGCGGCGGGCGGCGAGTTGCAGCTTCATCGGGCGGCCTGTCTGTCCCTCTCTCTCTGTCTCGCGGCGGGCGGCGGGGCGGCGAGCTGCAGCTCCATCGGGCGCCCTGGATGGCGCGGCGGCAGACCTGCGCGGCGGCGGCAGAGCCTCGGTAGAAGTAACGAATGGAATGGCTGTGGTTTGATTTTATTAAAATTCAAGGGTTTTTTCTAAAAAAATCATGAGAGAAGAATGGAAGGTGGGTTTATTTCATGAAAACTTAAGGTTCTCCATGCAAATTTCCATGAACCTTGAAAGCTGGTCTGCGGGTTGATTTCAAAAAATGGTGAGGGTTTTTTCACAAAAGTTCCTGAGAGAGGATGTAGGACTGCGGGTTGATTTTGTTTAAGTTCGAGGGTTTTTTTTTGCAAAACAACAAAGAAACACACAATCTAGGCCGTATGCGTGCCCGATCGGATGGCCAGGAGCGGCTGGCAACGTGGCCCGCTCCCAGGCTAGGGAATTGGCCAGGAATCGTGAGGTAAAGATCAAGATTCAAGAAGCGGACAGCACTTTGACGAATACGCGGAGGAAGACAGGGAGTGGTGGTTAGGCCGTCGCCTTTCAAGAGGGAAACCTTTTACGCAGGAAATCCAATTTAATTTTGATCTAGCAGCAGTAGGCAGTAGCTGCAGCTTCCAGTGAGGATTGCATCGTTGGCGGTCTGAAACCCAGTGTCCACTGGCCAATCAGAGTATCGGAAAACTTGCAATCAGTTTCACTCTCGTTTTCCGCGGCCATCCTCATCTGGCTCGGTTCATTCACATCTCGCCTGTCACCGCCACCTCGTCATCTCTTGTGGCTCACCGAGCACCACCACATGATCACCACCGCCCACCGGCCGTCCTCCTCCCGTCTCGTCGGTCGGCGAGTCGGCGACGCGGTTTCTGTGCGGCTCCAGTCGCGTGCTCGCCGTCGGCAGAGCATCCTGCAACGTCAAGGCACGGAGCCACCGATCACCAAGCCCAAGCGGTTCGAGTGCTCTCAGGTTCTTGCGTGAAACGTAGCTCCGTTGCGATCATTCAGAGGGCCACGGCAATCAACGGCGACCGCGTCCGCGGGACCAATCATTGGAGCAGCCGAGCCGAGCACAGCCTTTGGGAAAGACAGCGAGGCGGTCGCCGGAGGCCCGGGCAGCGTGCATCCCCTCCGCGGGTGCGCGGGGTTGGTGCCGCGCCCGTCACGACGCCCGCGCCGCGCGAATTTCCCCGGAATCCTTTGCTGCCGCCTGCCAGGGGGCGGCTTTCTCTGCTCGGGAAGCCGCGTGCGCTTTGCGCGAAGGAAATTACGCTCCAGCTAGCCGCAAGGATTCCTCGCTCGCTTTGCGACCGACGCGAACTGCGTATCTCAAACCCTTCCGTCGAACGAGTGTTATGGCTTGCAGCTTGCCAGCTACAGTGCACCACCAACTTGTGGGGGCATGCGCTCAGGTCAGATTCAATAGCTGATGCTTCCATGGCCTCTAACCTCTTGGCTTCAAACACCATAAAACTTCTCTACCTCGGCTGCTCCTCCAGCCAGCAGCCACTGGCCAACCCCGGCGCTCGACGATTCGGCACGGCGTCGTGCCGTGCGTGGTGGACGCGTGCGCGTGGAGGCGGCCGGTGCGACTGTGCGAGCGCGGTGCGTTGGGGCGCGGACATGTGTCCGGTGTCAGGTGTGTGTATCTAGTGACGTACAGGGCTCGCGTTGCAGTGTTGCACGCCACGCCCCCGGCCCACCCACAGAAGCGAGAAGGCCGCGGCAATTGTTGGCAGGCCGCTGAGGCCAAGAGTTGTCGAGGGAAAAGGCCGGCCTCTTGACAAGGTTGTCCGTGAACCAATCGCCCAGCCCACCAATCTTGCCTTGCTTACCCGCCCATGCCTGTGCCTCATTCGGGTGGGCCGGGTCTTCTTCTCTACTGACATATAACTGAAGTCTCAACTGCTAAAATCAAAGGATCCTCTGCTGGCCATCGCGGCAATGCCGCGAAGCCTTTCTAGTGGATACTGATAACAAGGATCAGTGAAAACGGCATTGCTTTTCATCCGCCACTTCCCTTTTTTAAGAGTAATAAAATCATTACCCTTAATTAATTACCCATCCTTCCCCTAGTACTTACTGCTCGCTCCACCAAGGACTACTGGAGGAGGAATTCTTCAACCGATCTGCCCGAGGATTTCAATGCGATCATCACCAGCTTCCCCCCAACTGCTGAGCTGCCGTGGACCCCCTGGCAGCGACTGGGTACTTGTACTTGCAATTTGCCTTTGTTTCACTAGCGCTACGTGCGCTACAAAATTGTTTTTGTATGCACGAAGTATTAAATGAAGCTTATTTGTAAAATTCTTTTACAGATGGTTGTAACTTTTCAAAACGAATCTTATGAGCTAAGTTTCACTATGATTGGTTACATTAAATACTACAGTAACCATTCTCTAATTATACGGTCAAAGTTCTCATTGGATTCGTCTCACGAAGTAGCACAAAGGCTGTGAAGTTAGTTTCGTAAACTGCCTTAAATTCCGTTCCCCCGTTGCAACACAGCATTCAGCAATCTCGAAGCCCCTAATCTAAATATTGTCTAGCTTGTGTTTTGGATTCGTCTGTGTTTTGGACTATTCTTTCTATCTATTAATACAACAATACACAGTTTTTCCTACGTGTTGAAGAAAAAAAAATATCATCGAGCTTAGCTTGCCCGAGTGCACTGTTCCCAGCACAGGTTCTCCCATCTCCCTACCCTATCATCCGGTTGCTGCCGACACCCGACATCGCCTCCCTCCGGCCTTGACCATCTCTAACCTCCCTGACCTGACACCCTGTGTGTTTCTTCGGTGACCTGTGTCCTTGACTGCTGGTTTGCCCATGTACAGAAATAGGGAGATGGGCAACGAGCACTGGATCCCAAAGAAGTGTGCTGTTTCCTACTCCTAGTACATAATTGAAGGGTAATTAAGCAGGAAAATTCGTCCCGGAACGGAGCATTGCTCATCTGAGCGACGTGGCCGCCGACTGGGGGGCAATAAGAGAGCACATGCGTGTCAATCACAGTCCGGGAGTGAGGACGCACATGGATGGACGGAAAAGGAAGGATGCACAGAAATGAAGGGTTCAGTAAGCAGTCTATTCTGGCGGTCAACTAGTCAAGATGGAACTCCGCATTCGGCACGACACGATGAGATCTGCAGCTCCGCTTCCGCTCACGTGCAGCTGGCGATGCTAGAAGCTAGATGCATCATTCCTGCACACGCATATGTGCAGCACTGTTCTTTTTTAAAATGGTCACTGGATTTGTCTCCCAAAAAGGCCAAATGATGCAGAATTCTACAGTCTACAGGCTAGAGAAGCTGCTAGCCATCTATTAATACTCGAATAACCCGGTTAACCTAAGATACTGACCAAATGTTCCTGTTTTCTCACGCACCATAGCATCACGAATTTAATCATACAGACTGCAGCAGTGAAGCCTACAAGTATTTAAATCGTGGGAAAAACATGCAATTATAAGAATCCACAATCATGAAATTGCAAAACCATCAGCAAGCTTCATCATGACTAAGTGCTTTATCTAGAAAATGCCACATCCAATGAAACTGGGTCTATTGGGGTCGCTTGACCACCACGTGAGCAACTAAAAGTGCACTCAACTCAACAATAGGCTGGAATTAATATTTTCCAATGCAACAAAGGATGACTCCAACCTGTGCTGCTGGCTGCTGCAAGGCTTGATATGTTAAATGGATTCTCTTGTTTTACATCACCCCTCACAAATGGCTGCAAGCATGAATGCATGGTACAACAGTTCAATCTCATCCAACTGGAGTCCGTGTCCAACACAATTTGAATTAATTCCTTTTGTAAGGGTAGAGCATATACTATCTCAAAAGGATGGAAGAACCCACATTGCTATTTATTTACTATATCAAACATAGAATGCAAAACCCAGATTGCTATTTATTTACTATATCAAAGATAGATAACTATCACCTTAGCACTCAGTTCCCACAAGGAACAAGCATATATCTTCAAACCCCTCCAATTGCCATTTTATATTTCCCCACCAACTGTAGACCCATACTGCCATGTTCAACCCATACACATTTAAAAAGCTTAAGCAATGTTTGATTCAGACCAATAAAGTGCTAACTACAGAAAAGAGAAGTTCTAACACCATTATAAAGCTTTCAAACTCCAGCAGTGGCAATCACATCTGACAAAAAATTAATACACTAACAAGCCCACACAGGCAAGTGGTTTTACTTCAATAACCAAATGGTTTATAACCGTGGCCTGAAAACATACTTCACAGCATAAAATTTCAGACCCAAAATGCATACAGTAAATTTTAAGATTCTCAAGGCAAAAATAAGCTTGCAATGCAGCTATGCAACACCACACAGATAGAGAGCATGCACAGCTGCAAAAGAAGAAGCATAGGCAAATTGTAGACCATCACTAATTAAATTGAACAAGAACAAGTCATGATATACTTAGTTCTCTCCCGTGGTACAAAATGTCACTAAAAGAATCTATTGTAGTCTTTGCAACAGAATGCCTTCCCCCCAAACCCTTGAAACATCTTCCAAACAGTGCAATCCTAAGAACCAACTAATGGAACTAGGAATTAAATGCCCAGCAACGAGGTAGCAAAGAGAAGCACCAGGTGTTTGAATTATGACTACCTAATGAGTGTTTCTTAACTTCTGTTCCACTTCCAGAATGTGCTGAGCAAAATGAGCCTCTCAATCTGATGAAGTAAGCAATGGAGGTAGAATTCTGATACACACTGTAAGGAGAGGCCACGAAGACACTGAATAAACAGTCATCTTGCACTACTCAAGCTGCCGTTCTGACCACGTGAACCCTTGCCATTGCTACCGGCATGCTGCTTCTGCTTCTCAGCCAAGTCAGGATGGTAGTACTCAAGATACCACCGCACAAACTTCTTGAGCCCTGTTTGGAGATCTGTGGATGGCCGGTAGCCGAGCTCCCGCTGTGCAAGGCTTACATTAGCATGTGTATATGGCACATCTCCATTCCTTGGCATCTTGACAACCTTCCTCACAGCCTTCACTTTGAGCAGCTTCTCCAGCAAATCCACTAGCTGTGTAACAGGAACAGGAGAGGTGTTCCCCAAATTGTATGTCCTGAATGGCGCTGGACCTCGCTTCTTGCCTCCACTGCCTGTACTCCGACCAGCAGTATCCAATGCCGCAACACACCCCTTCACAATGTCATCAATGTAGGTGAAATCACGGGAAATGGTAGTCTGGTGTGAGCCTCCACCTGCGCTCTCATACACCGTGATCGGCCGACCAGCAAGGATGTCCCGGGTGAAGAAGAAGTAGGCCATGTCTGGACGCCCCCAAGGCCCATAGACAGTGAAGAACCGGAGAGCGGTGAGTGAGAGCCCGTAGATGTGGTTGTAGACATGAGCGATCTCCTCGCCGGCCTTTTTGGTGGCTGCATAGAGAGAGGCTGGTCGATCCGTCCTGTCATGCTCGGAGAAAGGCACGTGGGAGTTGAGCCCGTACACTGAAGACGACGACGCCCAGACGATAGCCGGCTGAGGATTCGCCGAGCGCGCCGCCTCGAGCAGCGCCACGAGCCCAGCGACGTTGGCGCGCACGTAGGACATGGGGTCGACGAGCGCGTGCCGCACGCCCGCCTGCGCGGCGAGGTGGAGGACGTGCGTGAACGGGACGACGTCGAACAGCTTGGCCAGCAGCTCTGAGTCCGCGATGTCCCCGTCGACGACGTAGACCCCCGAGCGGGCGAGGAGCGCGGCGCGCCCGCGCTTGAGGGCGGTGTAGTAGTAGTCGTTGAAGTTGTCGAGGCCGAGCACGCCGTCCCCGCGGCGGCGCAGCGCGGCGGCCGCGTGGCAGCCGACGAACCCGGCGGCGCCCGTGACGAGGACGGAGTGGCCCCGGGGCCGCCTGACGCGCGCCGACGCCCGCACCTTCTTCTCCCAGGCGGCGCCGCCCCAGGAGGCGGTGGACGAGGGGGACGCGTGGAGCGAGCGGCGCGGGGACTCGGGCGCGGCGCGCGGGGCGGGCGCGGACGAGGGGGAGAGGAGGAGGAAGGCGAGGAGGAGCGAGAGGGAGCAGACGGACCAGAAGGCGAGCTTGGAGAGGAGCGAGGCCGGCGCGGGGTGGTGGTGGCGCGGGGGCAGGCGGTGGTGGTGGTAGTGGTGGAACTGCGGCTTGACGGCCGCCGCGCCGCCGCCCGCCGCCGCCGAGCCGGGCGCACCGGTCAGCTGCGGCGCCATCCCCTCGATCCGCGGCAATGCGGCTGGCCCCCGGATCTCGGCTCGGGGCGGGGACTGGGTGGATTGGGGGCGATTGGGTCCGCGGCGGCGCTCGGGCTGCTGCCGTTTTTTCGAGGAGCGGATGGTTTCGATTTGGTTTCGAGGGTGCTGCCTCGGCGGATTTGGTTTGCGGGGGCGCTACATTTGGGGAGAAATTTTAGGGATTTTTTCGCATCTATTTTTCTTTCCTTTCTTGTTTTTGATGAGGTGCCCCACGAGTTCCCACGAGCGCGTGTGGGGTCAGCGCCAATGACTCCCTCTTTATTTTTGTATTTTCCCTTATTTCTATTTTGTTCCTTTTTTTAAAAAAAAGCGTAAAAGAGTAGTGACTACCGAGTTGCCATACAACAAACAGTAGTGCTCTTGACGAGGATACGACATTGTCCTTTCGAAAAAAGAGATCGCAAATCGCATGTACGTGTCCAAAACCCCAAGGCAACCGCTTGCAATTAAAAAAGATCCTTAAACATCTGGCATATCTTCAAACTTAGATGCTGTTGCAGCGAAAATTTCTTTTTCTTCCTTTGCGCCTTTTGAAAATCACAAGTGTGGACCAGACGGTACCAGGTGCCTGGCTTCGTTTTCGGTTCGTTGGGGGTGCTTCGGTTGGGGGCTCAAAAATCTTTTCTGGTTTATAGTTATCGTTTTCTCCTTTTTAAAAAAAATAAATTATCGTTTTCGTTTTCGTTCGGTTGGATTTCAGTCTCATTTTACACGAGCCAGGGAATCGAGGGGCCCGTGGGGTCGCAATTCATTCATGACGGGGATAAGGATCGGAACCGGATCTCGGACTGTCGGTACGCTTCCTTCCTCTCGCCCGTCAGCTCTTCCAATTTTGCCCTTTCGTGACTGATGGAGGCACACTACGCCAGGTCATTGCCGAATACAGACCGTATCATTCCAGTTAGCACTGATCGCAGCAATCGTGTTCAGACTTTAAAAGTACCAGTACAACACCGATCGGAACAGTCGTGTTCATAAGTTAAAAGTATGAGCAACCGACAAAACACACAGAGACGCACGACATTGGGGAATAATACTTTGGAGAAACAGACAGATAACTGAACTGAATCAAAATTTCGAGTTGCACAGGCCTTTAGACCAGACAAACAGCTATGGTGGGATTATAGTAGGCGGCGCAAAAACAGTATTGGATGCTAATAATCACTCAGATGTCTCATACAAGCACACAAAGGGGGCACAAAACTAAAGCAACGCAAGATATAAGATGACAGAGCTAAACTGCATGCCATTACACGTCTGCGATGGTCACCTCGACCTCGACACCAGGCTCGATGGTGATGGAGGTGATCTGCTTCACCACATCAGGGGAGCTGATCAGGTCAATCACCCTCTTGTGGATGCGGAATTCAAAGCGATCCCATGTGTTTGTTCCTGATCAACAAATTCGAATATCATCAGTCAATTTCGGGAATTTATAAACAACAAAATGGAATCAATGAGCATATCCCCCATTTTAGACCTCAGAAAGTTATCAATAGTTTCAAAACAGTACTCCAACAGGGTAAAAAAAAGGGTCTAGGTTGCAGAAAGTAAAGTCCAAAGTTACTCAAAAAGGTTAGCACAGATTAAAATAGTATGAACTGAGTCATAATTTGGCACATAGCTAAGGTAAAAAAAAAGGAAATAACATAGACCTACCAAGGCATACCAATAATAATTGAAACATCCAATTCAAGATCCACGTACAGATTTCAATAGTAAAAAGAAAGGATGGTTTGAAAAATAAATATGATCTCTAGACAGCAAACTAGCTAAAACTGAAGACAATACAGTTGTACAGATAACAAATACCATAACGATGGAAGCAACTGTTATTGAATAGTCATTTCATACATTAGGACACACAACATGCTTAGCTGTTTAGCACTATGAAAATAGCTTGAGAACTCCATAAAATTCAATTAGAAAAATCAACCAAAGCCAATGACATATATCAGTTTAACAACAGATGATTTGAAAAAGACTCAATACCTTCACCACAAGGGGACTTGCGGGTGGTGATGTGGAGAACCTTAGTAGGGATCCTGACAGGTCCCTTAACCCGCAGCTGCTTGTCCTTGGCTCCCTTCACCAAATCCGCACAAACTGAAATATACCAGCAAAACTCAACAATCATCAGTTTGCTGAACTCAGTGAATGTCAGTCTACAACACAAGCTCAGTATTTATGGTGCAGCATGCAGCATAACATGTGACCAGAATACAGTAAAGTCTCAATGATCAATATACTAAGGCAGCACAATCACATATAGCACACTTGATCAAGTGACAGAAATGACCAGCACCAACTTAGGTCTGGATGGAAGTGATATGAATGATACGTCCCATAACGAGAATCAGGCATAATTGGCATAGGTTGCTAAAATCTTCCTTCCGTACAAGCGAATAGAAGAAATAGCACTTTGACTGCCGCACTTGTCCACAAGGGCACGGTACATCAAATTGATGATTGGAGCTTTGTTCTGTTACATGAGAAACAATAGGAAATAGGCATACGCACCCAGCAATCTACCTAACGGGAAATTGTATAACAGCAACACTAATCAGTCAGCAAAGGATTTCTGCATGTTCACGAGACTCCATTAGACGTTAGTACTGAAGATAGATCTAAAGCATAAACATAAACTATATACAAATCAGCCAGCAAAGGAAGGTTGTATAGACCATCACGTTTTACTGTATACAATCAAGGATAGCTAAAAGACCAGATCAGGAAATAGGGGTCTGGATTCTTGAGCTTCGGGCATACCTTTCTCCAAGTTCTTGACGTTCTTGGAGGACAGGGTGATGCGGATGCGGTTGAGCTGCAGCTCGTGGGCGTCCTCGACGCCAAGCTTCCCCTTGAGGCCACCGTAAACTGCCGCCGCCGCCATGGTGCTCTTGCGCTGGGGTGGGGAGGAGTCTTCGCTTCCTCGCTCGGCTGCTCGGGGTAGGCGGCGCTGCAGGCTAGGGTTTTCGCCCGCAGGTGTGTTCGAGGCTACTTATATGAAAAGTGAACGGGTCGGCCCAACTTGAACCAGGCTTTGACCGGCCCATTTGGTTTTTACATTCCATTTGTCCTCTAGTATCCTCTCAAACAAAAGCAAAAGGAAAAAAAAATCCTCCAGTATTTTCAGGTTTATCACTTCGAATACCGGCAGGAATTGTGACACTCATTTCCAGGTGAGAGTGCCATCGAAAGAACAGTGCTGGAACTTATACAAGCACACGGTCGCAACGATAAAAAACAGTAAGTTTTTGGAAGAATTGCACGTTACTTTCGTCGTTCAACCCTAATTGGTAACCAGAAATAAATTAGTTAGAGCAAATTGTTGGATCAAGTTGTAATTTAAATGCTCTAGAAAAATGATCATTTAAATGTGTTGTTCTTTTTGTCGAAATTCTGGTGGAAACTCTGTGCTTTTAGGGAAAACCTCCCACCTTCTTAAGTAAGCAGATTCTTAGTATTTTTGAAACAAGTCTCGCAGTTTCAGAATTTCGTGAAGCTCATATCGTTCAGCAATACCCCCTGGCAGCATCTTGAGTTTGAATAAGAGAGAGAAATGCACCACGTGACACCCAAATTGACTGAGACCAGCGATTCTAAACAGATGTCATATAGTTATGCCATGATATACAAGGGAAAAGATAATATATTTCTTTTCCCAAGTTCACTTCTATTTGTTAGATCAAAAGTACCGAACTAATTCACACGATTCCCCATCATGCTCTACAAGTTACATTCTTGACCAGCAGCAAGACCTTTTCTCACCAAAAGTAACCATCGATGCAACTCCAGAAAGTCGCCCAGAGATGTTAATCTTATAACATCGAAGGCAGATAATGTAGACGAAACAGTAGGCAACAAATCTGCATCGGTAGTGATCTACAACAAAATAAATCACATGGTGCGTTTGAGCAACATATTCCTGTTTCTAATGTCCATTTTCATGGATCTCCTGTTCCTCATCTGCATCCTCAAAGCGCTGGTCGTTGATTTGAAGCTGAGCCAAAATGACAACAATGTTACATGAGCATTCAGAAACGTGATTAGGACTAAATGCAGGTGGGGTGGATAGCGTAAGCCAGTTTTGCAAATAATATCTTTACTCACTTCAGTCTAATGTACAAACTTAGCACGTGAACACGGTTAATGTAACATTAATATTGGGTACAAAATAGCCCGCTAATAGCCCGCTATTGTCCGCTATTAGCTTTTTAAGAGATCTCCCGCTACGCTATACAATATTTGTTCGCTATGTCCGCTATAGGGGTTTTTTATAGGATTTAGTGATAATAAATGTCCGCTACTTCCGCTAAAGATGTAGCCAAAAGAAATAAAGAATCAATATAACTAGGGTGGATCATAGACAAAGCATCACGGGCACAGTTAGGCAGTCAAGAGACGTGTTGAGTATATTTTAGAATGTTAGACCAATGATGCTTCTAATTTTATATGTATTATGGACGTATGGTTATGAAAAATTTGTTGAAATTGGTTGCATTACTGATGTTATTGACCACATTATGCATATTTTTTTTGCAAACCGCTAAATGGATAGCTTCGCTATAGCTTTCGCTATAGCTCTCTTAGCTTTTTGGAAGGACTTCCACTAAACGTCTTAGCCCGCGATTTTATACCTTATTTATTGCATCAAATCCAAGCACTGTTTCTAAATCTGACAACCGAGTAACTCAGACATATACTTGCTATGGCCCGCTATAGACTCATATATGAGTTAAATTATTGTCTCCGGAGATTGCAACGTCAATTTATGATTACACCAGTCATGAAAAGCAAACTTATATGAGTGTAATAACATGAACAAATTCCTTGCGTACCTCAAATACTGATTGACTGAGGTCATATCCACCATTTTGACCTATTGGATTCGCATTGGAAAACTGGGTGCCATTTTCTGCATGTAAATAAAGACATCAAAGTGCTGCTAACACATTACCGTAACATTAACAATGTTAAAAAAAATACACACAATGCCTACCATCAACCATGTCTTCACCACCATGAACCCAGCCACCATCAACCATATCTTCACCATGGAACCAACCATTCTCCCCATTGCGCTCTGGAAAATCAAAAGATTACATTGATCTGTGACAGAACTGTTTCAAGCATCAAGTGTAACTTCATAGCTTACCAGCATTAGGATCAGGATTCAGTTCAGCGCAATGACAGAAGACATCAAAAAGTGCATCCACTGAAGTTCTGTCAAGGATAGAACTCAACTCATGCAATGCCATAGACAGAATTGCATAGGTACTTCAAAAACTCAAGAGACAAGAAACGAAGTAGTCTGCGAACTTCAGTTTTACATTGAGATATCGTAGTGTTAACTGTGAGAATTATTGCATAATGAAATTAGTAGCGCCATGAATCAGTTCAATAGATCGCAACTTGTAACATCTAAATCAGGAAACACTTGAACACCAGAATGAAGCAAACAAGGATATATTTGAAGAGACATGTTAATTTAAAAGGATACATTGACCAGGGTCCCCCAGTATAATGCGCAATTCAGAGACTCTTGATAGCTCTAATTCATCATTTGCTTCAGGATTTGATTCAGCAGCCTCCTCATCCGTGGCAACTTCTGCCTCAATCTTGAAATCACATGGACAAAATGTCAGACATAAAACCAGGGAATAAATATTATAAACAAAGCAACAGAACGAAACAGACAAATAATGGTTCACTGCACACCAATTAAACAACAAAATGGTACAGACATGTCAGAATCAGGATATGCAGCTATTATGTAAGATCAGCAGGGTACTTATCAACAAAAAGTTTAACCAACACGGCAAAAGTAAAATTTATTTGTATGCAGATGAGGGCTTGCTTTGTTCAGGAACTCTATAGCAACATCAGGTGACTAATGAGTTATTCAGTAGAAATGGAGAAACTTGGTACAAACTACAAAATAATACAGGTACTGCCACCTATCCACAAATGAGACAACACCACCCCTCATAGACATAGAGAGAAATTTTGTTCATCACTGGAAATACACAGCTACAACAGTTTCGAGACTCCTGCACATCCACAGGGGAACATTTAACCACAAACGCCACAAGAGAACCAAGCTATGCAAAGCTATAGATGCCAAAAGCACAATGGTGCCAACTGCAATAGTCAGAGAAAAAGAATAACTAAGCACCATGTGACAAAAATCCTACACTCAATAGTTCACACAACCATTCTATGGTCTGTGAATCAAAGCTCCTTGTTCTATAAAAGCTGTGAGGTATTCTGAAAATATTCATGAAATAGAAGAAGTTTTTGAAATCCCGTGAGCAAAGGGATCTACCATTCAGACTGTAAGAGCGTCTCACGCTGAATTGTACAGCCTACCCCACTAGGCCACTACTAACAAGAAGCTTATTGGACACTCCCGGATCCTAGACCATGGTCCAAGACACTTCAAGGTAGAGTATACCCCACACTTTAAGCACATATAGCTCAACTGTTAGGACATAAGAGCTAGACCTGATCAATCTTTCATCTTATTGGACCTCAAGAGGGAGTAATTCTACAACGAGCACTAAAGTATCCGCAGGAGAGCTTGCTTGTCCAATCACCTGCGCGTAGAGGCAGGGCGAGGGATACGCCTCCAGGTCGCGCGACACAGCGTGGAGCGAGATGGCGAGGAAGTCCACGGCGTAGCCCTTGCCCTTCTCCTCCTCGCTGAGCCAAATCACCCTCCTAGTTGAGGTGAGCAAGGCAAGGGTTAGCGAAACATCAAGCGTCAGAAGAAGTGCTGGAGAAGTACTCGTGCAAGCTGAGCTTCACTACCTGGTGGTGACGAACAGGGTCCCCGGCGGCTCCGGCGAGCGGCGGCCGAGGGCGACGGAGGCGGCGCGGTCCACCCGGACCAGCTCCTCGCCGGAGGCGGCGTCGAGGCGGGGCGCTCCGTCGCCGGCAATGTCGGAGAAGCGCTGGAGTCCTGGAGCCATGGGGGCGCGGCGGCGGGGCGGCCGAGGTGCTAGGGTTTCGGGCCTCGAAGGCTTCGGGGCGTGCGAGATTTGGGGATTCTTTCGGAAGGGTTTAGGCTGTGTGGCACCGGCATACTGGGAAGCTTACGGAGTCCGTTCCTCTATTTTCAGAGGGTGTGGAGTAGCTCCGCTATCGGCAACGTGGCCCCTGGCGCGGGGCCCGCGTGCCCCCTCCCCACGACCGTGCTAGAAAGGGAGAAGCCAATGGCGGCCCAGCGGAGGAGGAAGGGGAGCGCCGTCGCCGCCCAGAGGAGCTGCCGCCGCTGGCACGCTGCGGGTAGCGGACGACGCCGGCCGGGGCGAGCAGGAGCGGCGCGACCGACGGACGATGGAGGGAGCACGACGGTGGAGCGAGCGAGGCGCAGCACGGCGGCTGTGAAGGCCCGGAGGGCAGCGCACGCGCAGGGAGAGGAGGGAGGGAAGCACGGCGGCGCGTCGCTGCTAGCCGAGGAGAGGGAGGCCGGCGTCCGCGCTCGAGCTCCGCTCCGGAGGAGCCACCGGCGCTGGAGCTCCGCGCTCGAAGGGGACGCCACCACGCGCGGCCTCGGCCAGTGCGCCGCCGCGCGCGGATCCGGCGAGGAGGCGCGGCGGCGGTGGAGGACCGTGCCCGTGCCGCGCCGTGCGTACGGCGCTGCGTGCTGGGAAATGTATTGCGCGTGGGCGTGGCAATGGCCCAAGCCCCCAAGTTGACGAAGGGTACAAATAGCTCTCCTGACTTCCTTCAAAATCTTGGCGCGACACTGTTCATCTGTTCCAAACAATTGTTTGATTACTTTTTCAAAATTTGTAAGAATTATTTCTGGGTGTCCGTGACCTCAAATATTTCTCATCGTCACGGGACAAAACCAAGTAGGCTCTATATGTCAGTTCTGGCCCGCATGTACAGTCAGCGCAAATCCGCCATGCCTACCGTTGGGGTTCAACGCCTCGTCACGAGCAAGACCGGCGCCCGCCCCCTGTACGCGGCAACGCTTGCACAGTTAACCAACGTACAAGAACCCATGAAAAAAGTGAGAGATACCCACGGTCCCAGGCTCCCAGCTAAAAGTTTTCACTGTTGCCTTAGCGGCCGTGAGCGGCAGCGACGACGAGCAACGATACAACACGGACGCTGTGTGTGGGCACCGCGCACCGGCCACCAGTTTCACTGACCATAGCAGGCAGAACAGTATGCCATTGCCACGGCCCGCGGGGGGCTCGGCGCGCCCCAACGCCCCCGGACCCCGCGCGCTCGATGGGACGATGTCCATGTGTCCTGATGGACACGGCACGCGCCCGTGCACGCGACGCCCAGCGGCGGCCGGCACAGCGGAGCGAGTCCACAGGCGTCCGTTGGCCCTCGCGTCCGTGGCAGCACCGGCACGCCGCGGTCGGCCTGGCCCTGCCGCGCCCGCGGGTTTTCCGCTCGTTGCCACGTCTTGCCGGTGGCGCGACAAGACGTCCAACGCCTGTTTACCGCTGCGCGCTGCTGTCCCGACTCCCGTGGGAGGACGTCGTCGTGGGTGGCCCGGCAGTCAAAGCCTGGCGGCTAGCCGTGACGGGCGCTCCCTGACACGGCCGGGCCGGCGCGGACGACGAGGGAATGGCGATGGCAGGTGGTGCCTCGGGGCTTGCGAACTGACCCAAGTCGTCGCCTCGTCGGGCGCCGGGCGGGCCGGTGTCCTGGCGAGCTCTGGCGCGCATGACGGCGTGCGTCGGGGCGCCTGACCCGCGTGCCCGGTGTCCCAGTAGCGTCACTGTGACCGCATGACACGTTGGCTTTGGTTTTCAACAAAATTAGCGCGCATGTTCCAGACAGGAGAATCTGGCATGCAAGACGTACTAAATGAAATGAAGTTTATTTGCAAAAAAAATTTAGAAATAGATGTAATTTTTCGCGACGAATCTAATAACGGTAATTAATCGATGATTAGCTGCAGTAATCATCTTCTAATTGCGCAATCAAAGACCTCATTAGATTCTTCAAAATCACTAGCGCGGGGTTCTAAAGTTGATTTTATAAATTGATTTTATTTGACACTATAATTAGTCTATTTCTAGCCGTTATAGTAGTAGCGCAAACCAGACAAGACCCTTTCTGCCGGCAAGGGGACACGACTCAGGGCGGCCTCTCATCTGGCACTGGCCGAGGCCGGGGCCTACCCTAGGCCTGCAACTGATCAGCTGGTGTATTGGTGAACAGGCAAGGTGAGACACTAGAGGGTGTGGCCTAGCTATGTTTGATTTTCAGGGCCCTGTTTAGTTCCAACCCCGTAAACACAAAAAATTGTAAACGCATTAAAGTGAAAATGAATCTTACTAATTTGAAGTACTAAATGAAGTCTATTTACAAAACTTTTTGCATGGTTGGATTGTAAATCGCGAGACGAATCTAATGAGCCTACTTAATCCATGATTTGCAACAGTAATGCTACAGTAACCATCCGCTAACTATTGATTAATCATTGATTAATTAGCATCATTAGATCCATCTCGCGATTTACAACCCATCTGTGCAAAAAGTTTTATAAATAGGCTTCATTTAGTACCTCTTGAGAGCACAAGCAATACAACACACAGTGGACGTAGTGTATTACGCTCCGGCGGCCCAAACCACTCTAAACATGTTGTGTTTATCGTGTTCTTGCATCTAGATTGGACTAATACTAGCTACCCCCGAGTACTCACCATCTGGGTTTAGGCGGGTGCACTATGCCACCCCGCTGTGAGTTTGCACACCACGACAGTCTGGATCCCTAATTGCAACTTACGCATCATTTTTATATTAAATTGACATCCGAACCTTTGATATAACAACTACTTAGAAAACCTAACGAGGCCAAGAAGAGAAGTATTATAAGTTATAACACGCTAGAAGCAAGCCGGACCTGGGTGGAGGGGAGAGGAGAAAAAAACAACTTTGATATATGAACTAAAAAAATTTATGAGAGATTAAGAGTGACAAATGGATCATGCACGGCAAAATAGGCGTTCTGGTCCCTTAGCTTTGATCTGAGGATCATGTTCGTTCCTTAACTTTCAGATTGATTAATATAGTCCCTCAACTTTCATTTTTGGATCAGACTTATCCTTGTGCTATATTATACGCCACGATAACACGAGATTTATGCAAAAAGTTCTCTTTACCCATGTCTCCTTCCCCTTCAAAATTTCTCAACAGTTTATTATTACCAAATTTGTAGTGGCATGAGCATTAATGCATTTAGGAGCTAAACATCACAAGTGTTAAATTTGGAACATAGAATTTTATTTATCCATGCATCGCATGTGTTGCGGGTGCACGAAGAGTGAAAATTAATGAAGGGAAGAATAAGCAAAGGGTAAAAAGACATTTTACATTTATCTTATATTATTATGGAGTACAATAAAAGCATAAGAATGGATATGACCCTAAAATAAAAATTGAGAGACTATATTGATCTATTTAAAAGTTGAGGAACAAATTTGATCTTTACAATAAAGTTGAGGGATCAAAATGATTATTTTACCATCATGCATTAGTAGCGAAGATTTAATTAATGTACAAGTGGACTAAAAGATAGGCTGCAAAGATCTTATAGCCAGCAGCTGGCTGCAGCTGGCTAGTACTATATTACTAACCTTTCTCTAATAAGGCACTGTTTAATTCCCACCCCGTAAATACAAAAACGCAAAATTTTGCGAAGGGATCTTGCTAATTTGAAGTACTAAATGAAGTCTATTTACAAAACTTTTTGCATAGATGGGCTGTAAATCGCGAGACGAATCTAATGAGCCTACTTAATCCATGATTTGCAACAATGATCCTACAGTAACCATCTGCTAATTATTGATTAATCATAGATTAATTAGAATCATTAGATTCGTCTCGCGATTTACAACACATCTGTGCAAAAAGTTTTGTAAATAAATTTCATTTAGTACTTCAAATTAGTAAGATTCCGTCGCAAAAAATTTTTGCGTTTACATGTAAAGGGAACTAAAAGGGCCTAAATTCTAAATTTCTGATAACAGTACGAACTGGCAATAACGGTGGATCAGTAATTCAGTCTAGGCGTAGCCTGTGAGCAGTGATGACCTGGTGTGACTGCTGCACCGTTGCAGCCCATTGCCTGGTACATGTTCTAATTTTCAATACTCACAGGCCAGCACTGCACTTCAGTCTTCAGTCATGTCCCATGCTCATCGATAGCGCATGACGCTCTCCCTGCATAACCCACCCTCTTGCCGACGGCCAAAACAAAATATTCAAAAAGTCACACACGGACGGACAGAGGTCTTCAACGGGCGTCGCTTAGAATTTGGCTAATAAGAAGAATTCTTACAGTTTCAAGTCCTCAAAAAGAAATTGTTACAGCCTTACGTCGTCCAAAAAGAAATTGTTACAGTTTTACATATGGGTGCTCAGTTACACGTGAGTACTATCTATTTGATAAGTTCAGGTCTTCAGGACCAGGACGACTGGCGTGTATAGTGTTTCAGGACCGAAGCAGTGTTTCCCGTCAGAGGCCGGTCCCCAATGGACGAAACAAAAACTGGCAATGCCTAGCTTTCTTCTTCACCAAGATGCCTTCAACAGTCCGACTCTTGTTTTTATTTGTCGATTTATGTACATTGTACACCACCAAATGCTTTGCTACATCCAAGAACAAGCTAAGCAAAAGACATTTGTCAGACACCCAGCCCATCTGAATCAATAAGGTATTCATACTAACTTTTAAACCATCAAGAAAGAGATTAGGAAGAAAACACCAGTATTAACCACTTAGCACGCTCAAATGTTCACCAGCTCCGCTGGGGAATGGCAGGAAACAGAGCCGATTTATGCAAGGTACGTTCCATCAATCCCAGCTAGTTCTGTTCCGTCTAAATTCCTTCTTCTGTGAAAGCACTTTCTTATTCTGAAGTCTCTTCCTTTCAGCAACTGCAGCACTGTAATGACCGACAGAAAAACTGAATTACCACTGTAATTTGCACCAACAGTGGAACATTTGATCTTTGCAATAGAGAAATCCTATATCGAATTATGACCTAAGAATGAAACAATAAAGATTTAGACATTACAGAACATAAGGTTTCTATGATCTCCTGAGAAGAAACAACACAAGCGTTCTGAGCAATAAATTAGCAAACTGAAGGGCAACCTCAACTATAAGTAATGTTCCTACAATTTGGCATTTATTTAACCTTACAAAACACAATATCAAAGCACAGCTTAGTAAAACCATGTAATAATAATTAATATAGGTAAAATAAAAAAACAATCATATATAGTCAACATGTTATGGCAATGAAAAACTATCAGGAACTCATAGAGCACAGAAATTTTAAGAAAATCAGCTACAATATCACATTAATTTACTTCCTGAGAAATCATTGAGCACTTGGTGTGGTCTATCTCAATCCCATATAAGAACCACTGATTGGCAGATGACTTTGGAGAAAGAAACTAGTGAAACGAAGAGCTTACATTTTTTCTATCTTTTTCTTCTGCTCTTCTGTAGGGGGCGGAGGAACATATGATGCAGCATCAATAATTGCCTGCTTAAGATAAATTTGTGGAGTAAGTCAAGCGAATTGGTTCTAGAAAAACAAATAAAAGGGAGGAAACATGCCTGTATCTTCTGCAAAGCATCTTCAATGTTGCCCCTGTGATGATAAATCATGTCAGTTGCTATCTAAAAAATGATTAAAAGGTATGATAGAATGATAATTACTTCTGTGTTCTTGTTTTTGTTGAAGATATCACAAGCTCCCCGTCTTTATTTATCCTATTCTTTTCCTGTGCATAAAGAGAACTTACAATGTTAACAACATGTTGACAGGATTTAGGAAAGACATGAAAGAAAGTACAAAAATACATATAAGAGCACAAGTTTCAAAAACAGTACAGGAGCAATCCCGAAACACGTTATAAACACATGTTAGAAAAAACAGGTGCTGAATGAGGAGGTTTCTTTTACTGCTTGTAATATTTGTTCCTTGATTCTCTCTCCAAGCCAGTGAGCTTCTTTAACATTGAATCGCATGTCAACCTTTGTATTCACTGTAAAATGGCAGCACCAATTTAGAACACAAGAGGAAACAAGAAATAAAAGGGTAAAACATGGAACATTGATGAGAAGATGTAATTGATTAAAGTAATTATTATTTGGAAATCCCTGATTCAAGTACTGATGGACCAACTACAATTATGTGATGATTAATAATGACAAAAGGTATATATATATATATATATATATGTGTGTGTGTGTGTGTGTGTGTGTGCTACAGGGTAATTATTGAATGCAGAACGAAGAAGGAACCACTTAAATCTTTAATGCAGAAGCAAGAAGAATAAACAATATGAAATGCAATGACAGAACATAATGAACTGACAGCAAAGGTTTATGCAAATGAGCAAAATAAGGACGGGAGAACATGAAACCTTTATTAACATTCTGACCACCAGGGCCACCACTTCTTGCAAAATTAACAGTAACATGATCTGCAGATATAAAATGTAGTCAGAACAGGTTTTGGGTATTCAGACGATAATTAGACACGCTCATCACAGTGCACAAATCATCGCATGACACTGAGATAAAGCATGTTGAATTGATACAGATAATTTTAAGAAAGACAAATTGCCACAAGATCTATCTACATGGCTTGCAATCTAGCGTTTTCAGGTTCTTTTTGTCTTCCAGTCCATCGCATGACACATAATGCATTTTATACAACACCAAATTCACATAGGTCCACTGAAACAGATCTCTGCTTGCTTTCTACTGTTTTGTGTTGCATGATATCATGTGAGAAGATAATGCATTCTCAATTTTAGCTTTAACCTCAAAACATTGACGAAAATGTCCAGCCCTTGGGTGCTAACTTATGAACACATACCACTGTTGATTAGGGATGCAAGTTTTGATTTCTCTGGATCATTGGGTCGAATGTTTACTAAGGTGGCGACCCAGAACTACTATTTAGGTACCCACTTACATCCCTATGTGGGATACATCAATTCACCAGCCCAAACTTCACTATCATCTCACAACCACCCCCACGCTTTCAACACTCTTTACTTAGTATCCATAAGGCAGCAAGCCTAGTTGCTTTTACAATGCTTGATTAACTTGCATTTGACACTACCAGCTTTTACACAATGAACAGGTAAACAGCAAACTAATGGTAGCCGATCCCAATATTATTCCGCTTGCTTTTGTGGCATAGACTCCACATCACGAGCCATGTTAGTAGGCATAAAGTGAAATGAAATTAGCATGAAGTGCAATAATTAGTTTCAGAAACACTTGAATCATCAAATAAAACTCCCAGGGGCTAGCCATTTCGGTCAAATGGACTCTGCACGTACGGTCATGTTTTGCTCTGCAAATAGGGTTTGTACAGCAGATTCAGTGGAAACCCCACTAACAGTTTACACACACAGTACATCGTGATCTTAGCCCCATATTCTAAGTTGTAGAGCATAAGCTACAGTCAACTCTAGGACCAATGCTAGGTGTGACATTGATATTCAGAAATCAATTAGGATTCAGGAACCGATTGTAAGACGAACGGGGATCCAGGCAGTTCTAGCTAGTTACCCAGGGTGATCTTTGGGGCGGGGTCAGAACCTGCCGACGCGGCACGCTCCTCGGCGTCGCAAAGCACCTGCTGCGTCAGCGCCAGCCGCGCCGACACCTTCTTGCCCCCGTCATCGCCGGCCCCGGCCGCTGAGCAGCGGAGGCGTACCAATCCGGCACGGCCAACGGCCAGGTTCGGGCCCAGGCTCGGGGCCGAGCACGGAGGCGCCTGGAACACCAGAGAGGAGACCCGGCGGAAGCCAAGACGTAGGAGGCTGGCGCTCGGCATGGCGGCCGCCATTGGCTAGCGTGTCGAGGTAGGCGAGCGGCGGAACTAGCGGGCACGGCCGCACGGCGAACGGGTGATTTGAGGGGGAAGCAGAAGGCAGCAACCAATTGCTCAGGGCTTTTTTTTTTTTGAGGGAACTCTGGGCTTTTTTGTGGTCTCGTTTGTTTTAGTAACCGGGCCGATTTGAGATCTAGCCCATCTCTGGAGGATTTTGCTAATTCGGTCGGAATTTTCGTCACTCTTTTTGCAAAAACTTGTTGATTCAGCTCTCCTCTCTACAAATAACAAATCATGAAACCCTTAAAACAATGAGCAGTTATTAGAAAAGAGAACCTAAAATCAGCACTTCATGGTAGATTCGTACGGTTCTTTATTTTTCTGAGCTCAACTTCCCCCGTATACAAACAAATCAACAAGAAGAGAAATGAACTAAGATGTGATGATAGAAAAATGAAAGGCCGTGTTTGGTTAGGGCTAAAAAAAATTTCGCGAATTTTTTTGTACTTTAGACCACTAATTTAAAGTATTAAATAAAGTCTAATTATAAAACCACCCGTATGACCTCTAGTAAATTCGCGAGACTAATCTAATGAGGCCTTTGACTGCATGATTAGAAGATGGTTACTGTATCATCACTGTAGTAAATTATGGATTAATTATCATCATTAGATTCATCTCGAAAAGTTACACCCATTCGTAAAAAAATTTCGCAAATAAATTTTATTTATTACTCCATGTATGCATTTGTTTTTTTTTGAATTTTTTTTGGTGTTAACCAAACACGGCCAAAGACCAAAAGCACGTGCCTGACAGTTAACATCGTTGGAACGTCAAATCAATCAACTCCTATAGACCACTGTGATGGGAAAGTTTCCAGCTTCCAAGGGGCTCATGGGGCCCTCTTGCTCTTCAAAAACTCCAACAAAGATCTTGCACTTCGGAATTTGAAATTTTTAAAGAAGCAAAACTAGGGTTGTGTTTAGTTACAAAAAGAATGTGAAAAATATTTGCGAAAAATATTGTAGCACTTTTTGTTTATAAGTGGTAAATATTATCCTACCATAGTCTAACTAGGCTCAAAAGATTCGTCTCGTAACGTACATCAAAACTATGCAATTAATTTTTTATTTAACTATATTTAGTACTCCATGTATGGGTCATTTGTTATATTTAATGTTTCGATGTGATGTAAAGTTTGAAAAATTTGGAGAAATTGGGGGAACTAACATAGCCTAGAAGAATTGGTCATGATCAATTCAACCAATATTCACAAACAGAACAGCAGTAACGGCTAAATGCAGATCGTGTTTTTACCGGACAAGGAAAATCCCCGTGTTCTTCTTGACCTATGCAGCAACTACCCAACCCTACTGCTCTTACAGCTATCCACCACGTCTGTAGCACTCCCATTCATGTCGCTACAGCCACTCCCCAACCCCACGCTGCCATTGGTGCTGCTCCCGCCATCTCTGTGGCCGCCGGTGCGGCCGTTGCCGCTGCTGTAGAAGCACACGACCCTGCACTTCACCACGCCCGCGCCGGCCAGGTACACGTGGAACCCCGGCGCCACCATCATCTTCACGCTGGCCGGCTCCAGCCTCCCCGCCCGCCCGGCCGCGGCGTCCTCCATGAACCGCGGGTCGAAGCGCGCGCCGCGTTCCGCGCGCACCACGGGGAGCGGCGGGTGGACGGACCGCGCCAGGAGGCGGACGCCCCACACGCCCTTGGCGGCCAGGAAGAAGGCCTGCAGCAGCGGCTCCGGCCACGCCCGCGCGCGGGCCCACCCGAGGGAGGACACCACCTCGCTCATCTTGGCGTCGCAGAACCGGCTGAGCCCCTCGCTGTAGTGCTTGGTGCCGTGGAGCAGGACCTCCTCCCACGTCAGCACCGCCACGGCGTGGTACGCCGCGAGGTTGGCCTCGCACCGGCCCGCGGGGTCCGGGGTGTGGACATCGGCGTCGGTGTCCAGCTCGAAGTCGGCGTGGAAGGCGCGGTTGAGGAAGCTCTCGAGGTTCGGGCCGGGGCTGGCGGGGCTGCGCAGGTGCGTGGACAGCGCGCGCGCGAGGTTCCGCACGGAGGCGCGCGCGGTGGAGACGGCGCGGAGGAAGGCGTCGACGGGGAAGGCGGCGGCCGTGGGCGTCGGGAGCACGCGCGCCTCGAGGCGCGCGAGCTTGAGCTCCAGCTCGGCGACCGAGTGCTTCAGGCGCGTGGTCTCTTCCAGCGCCTCGTCCCGCGTGCGCGTGGCCGCGGCGAGCCTCCGGGAGAGGTCGGCCGCGGCGAGGCGCCACTGCTCGCCGTCCCCCGCGTCGCCGGCCCCTCCCGAGGCCGACGTCGCCGACGGCGACGAGCGCGGGGTGGAGCGGCGCGTGAGGGAGACGAATAGCGAGCGGATGACGGCCCCGGGCGACGCCGGCGCGAGGGCGCGCTGCTTGAAGCGGCAGTCGGAGCAGGACACCGCCGCGGCGTACGCCGCCGAGTCGGCGCCGTCGCCGGCCTTGGCCCCGCGGGGCGTCTTCTTGCTGGCCCCGCCGCCGCCGTGGTGGAGCGGCGTCGGGACGTGCGCGTACTTCCTGTCCGCCTTCTCCGGCGCCGCCTTCGCGCCGCCCCGCTGCTGCTTCGGCTCGTCGGAGGCCTGACGGCGCATTGCGCGGCGAACAGCTCAACCACTCAAGCACGACAAAACCGTCGCGACAGACGAGACTAGGCGAGAGAAGGGAGGGAGGCGCGCGCACTTACGACGGTGGGGAAGGGAGCGGGAGGGGACGGCGACGAGACCATGGCCTCCGCGGACGATGGAGCGCGCTGCCCGCGTGATACGTACAGCTCTCTGCCGCGACGCCCCTCTCCTAGCGGGGATCCGACTAGGGGTTTTCTCGGGTTCTGACGAACTCGGGGTGGTGCTGGTGCCGGTGCCCGTCCCGTCCCCGTGCCCGGCGGGGTGGGTGGTGGCGACGTCGCGATAGTGCTGCGGCCTGTGGGGCGGTCGGCGGTCTGGTGCCGGTGGTGGTGCTCCCGCGTGGGACGTCGTTTTTGGCAGCTCGCTTCGGGCTCACGGGGATGAGGTGAGGGGGATGGGGCGCGGCGCGGGACTTGAATGCCGGTCAGGTTGGGTCGGTGGCGACTGGTGCGTGGTTAATGCCCTGCTCCCCTCCCTCCCCGTCTTCCTCTCCTTTCGTCCTCTCCCTTGGAGTCTTGATTACTCAAGTACTCCCTTCGTTCTTTTTTTTATATAACACTGTTGATTTTTTTCTTCGATTTCGATCAATATTATTTAATTAGTTAGTTAGTTAAATGAAGTAAAATGAATACATTTACGTTTATTATCACGAGGCTTGAATCTAACTTGAAGTTTTATCTATTTGTATAAATATTTGTAGAAAAGACAAATAGTCAAATGAAAAAAAAGTCAATGGTGTCATATATTTAAAAACGAAGGGAGTACTGTCTCAAACGGAGTCAGAGGAAGTTTCAAGTGATTTTGGTTTGGTTTCTCTTTTTTTTCTTTGGGTCTTGTTTAGTTGCGAAAATCAAAATTGCAAATCTATCACATTGAGAGAGAATTTTACATAAATGAAATATTAAATCTAGATGAAATAAAAAATAAATTGCATAGTTTGTTTGTAAATTGCGAGACGAATCTAATGAGCCTAACTAGACTGTGATTAGACACTAAATTGCTATAGTACACATGCTCTAATAATGGATTAATTAGACTCATTAGATTTATCTTATAGTTTACAGACGAATTTTGTAATTAGTTTTATAATTAGTCTATGTTTAATATTTTAAATGTGCGAAAATTTTATTTTTACAACTTTACAGTCAACTAAACGAGACCCAAATCTAATTCAGAACTGAGATCACCCGGGCTCTCCTGGCTTCTTGGAGGGAGGATGTATGTAGGCATGGCGCATGGGCAAAGGCAAGTAGGCTTTTGTTCGCTCGTACTACAACGCTTCATGCTCCCTCGCACCGTGACTGTCACCCCTCACCCTCACACTCGCACGGTCGCACCGAAGCAGCATCTGTCGGACATGAGCGCCCTACTCTGTACGTGGTACGGTGACTTGCATCTTACGTGTTCTACTGCTCCGATTACGGATACTACTGCTCATCCACGTCTTACGCGATGCGCGTAGGGCACGTTAAGAGCGGTTTCGTTTCGCGGGTCGCGTAGGGGGGCGTCATGAGTCCGGGAGCTCGATCCGGATCGGAGACACGATCCGTAGCCCGCGCGGCGAAGTGTATGCCCACCATTTGTCCCTTCCGTGCTCGGCAACGTACGGCGATACCAGGTTGGGTTCTCTGTTGCCGCTCCCGGCAGATTTTGCAGCGCGCAAGGAGCCAAGGACGACCTCTGCGAACAACTAGCGTAGTGATGGTGTAACTTTTCGAGACGAATTTAATAAGTCAAATTTCACTATGATTAGTTACAGTGATACTATAGTAACCGCACCTAATCATCCTATTATCATGCGGTCAAAAGCCTTATTAGTTACAGCACATGTTACAGTATTATAGTTGTAAAGATTATTTTATAATTAGATTTAATTAGTAGTCAAAGTGGCAAAAAAGTTTTCATGAAAACTTCCCCCCTAACCAAACACGGCCCTGATTGCGATCCAAGTCGAAGGGCGCAGTTCGTCAGGCGCGCCAGAGAGAGGCCCAAGCGCCCAAGCCAGCAGCGCTCTTGGGGGCCTGAGGCCAGAGGTACGTGCGACTGTGATGATGGCCAACAAATGGAAAAACTCGCTGCTTCCGCCGGAGGATGACGACGAGTCAGACCGAATGGGTGATGTCTCGGAACCAAAGATGCGTACATTTGACGACGCAGGGGCTGAGGTTGATTTTTCATTAGATACGGAGAAATCGTCAGGATTAACGCATCACCGGAATACTTTTCGCGAGTGCTGTACCTGTGGCTGAAATTAATGAACCGGCACTACTGTCATTCTCCGGTGGCTGCTACTGGTACGTACCGTGACACCGTGTGAATTGAAAGGTCCTTGGATCCGTGTAGGTGGTGTGGTGTGGCTTGTACGCGACAGTTGCGAGCCCCGGACAGCCAAACCTGACATCTTTCTATCGGCAATTACTGCTGCATTTGGCACTCCGAACCTGACAGGCGAAGTGATTGAAAGGTTCTTCTTAACTTTGAAGGGGACGGCGTTGCCGCGTGTACGTCTTGATCTCGAACCCCTCTCCAGTCCCCCACTCAGAGCACATTTGCACCGGACGAGGAGGATGCAGGAGAGTTTCATGCAGTCAATTTGCACCGAGAAGGAAGCCAAGGATGCACCTCTGCTGTAAATTTGTAATAGATGTCGTGGCAAGTTCACAGGGAGATCCCGTGACATACCACCAGGTCAGTGCTTGAAGATCAACGTACTGTACCGTCTCCGTCTGCATGCTCTTTCTGCGGGAAAAATAAAGGAAGGAAAGAAAGAAAGAAGAAAGGAAAGGGCAAAAGGATCAGCTAGCTGCATGCATCCTAGCCAGCGTACATGTCATCTGCACTAGGCTGAGTAAGCACTGCTGCCAAAGCGATGGTCCCGGCTTCCACTCCTAAGGACTATAGATGGTCCACGGGCCAGCCCGGCCCTGCCCGGCACGACGTCGTGTGTCGTGCCGTGCCGGTGCTCATCGTGCCGCCGCTGTGCCGCCATGCTCGTGCCTGGCCGTCGGCCCAAGGCACGGCCCATGGGGCCGTCGGGCCGGCCCGAAGCATGGCGTGCTGCCGTGCCACCGTGGCGACGCAGGTGCTCTGCCGGCCCTCGACGCGCAGAGGCGGCCACCAGCGTTCTCGCCCTGGAGGTGCTCCGACGGACGCGCATGCGTCGAGCCCCGCGCCCGAGCGGCTCTCCTGTGCTCTTGCTGCAGCGGCATCAGCGCTGGCATCGGAGGCGAGCTTGTCCTCACAGTGGTGCATCGGCGGGTGTGGAAGCAGGGACGGGGGGTGTCGGGTACCACGATTAGGGACACTCTAATCGGGGTACTAAAATCACCCCAAAAAACGCAAACACATGTTAAGGCAACAGGGCCCCCGAAGGCCCACGGCCTCCTTCCGATCTGGAAGAAAGGAAATGACTCAAAGAAGATCAGTATGCGGCCCATTCACTCCCCCCTCGGACCCGCGGGGCGATCTCCGCCTCGCTCGAGGGCTCCCATCGGGACCCTCGATTGCGCCCCGCATCTCCGCCTCGCTCGAGGGTAGCGAACCTACCCTCGAGCGGGCAAATCATCCCCCGCCTCGCTCGAGGGTAGCGAACCTTCCCTCGAGCGGGCACCGCATCTCCGCCTCGCTCGAGGTCACCCCTCGGCGTAAGGGATAAACGGCCCTGCCACTCACCCGCCCGTCGTACGGAGGCATTAAGTGCCAACCACTCCTCCACAGCGCCATTCCCCACAGTGGCTGTGACCGGAGTCCCATCCGCCAACTCCGGTCACTGCTCCGCCATCCTGGACGTTGTGGCTACATTGTGGGACCTGCGACGCGGAATGAAGCGTGCTCGGCACAGTTCACATTACTATTCTGCAAACTCCGGCTGTCCGGACTCCACCTCATCACACGTATGGTCCCGGACCCGCCCCCTGATAGGGAAGGGGTTCGGTGTCGCCACGAGCCCCTCAAAGAGGGATGCCCATCACTAGCAGCCGGCGGTCCGGACCTCCCCCCTCGAGGAGTCCGGGACCTCCACGCGACCCTCGGACCTCCTTAGTGCGCACGCCGGCACTTTGTCCAGGGGGATCCAGGATCGCCACGTGCCCCGTTACCGCTGGACTGCTGGAGCATGCAAGACCCTGACCTGCAGGGCCCCATGGAATGCCACTACGCCACATCTGGAGAACTGCATACCCTACAGCGACGACCACGCCGCCTACTGGGTTGGCAGGACACCGGCGCGATCTCCGCGAGGTCAAGGACGATGCCCAGGACGACCACCACGCCCGACGCCATACCCCACAGTGTACTTCCCACAGTATTCGATTGTTGTATCCCCACAGCTCGGGGAGAAATGACGACTTCTGCGATCCCCTGTACATGTACCCGTCCCTCCTTGCGTCTATAAAAGGAGGAGGCG
Organism: Panicum virgatum; assembly: GCF_016808335.1. Lineage (NCBI taxonomy): Eukaryota > Viridiplantae > Streptophyta > Magnoliopsida > Poales > Poaceae > Panicum > Panicum virgatum. Next base: position 71,508,557 of record NC_053153.1, read on the forward strand.
GGCTTCACTAAAGGGGGTCGGTCGGCTCTCTAGGTATTACACCGCTCACAGAGCACATACTCGCTTCTAGCCCCAACATCGCTACTCGCCACGCTCAACTCCTCTTCTAGCAGGAGACTTGGGAGCCTTCCTCCCTCTCTCGCCACTGCCAGGTACGGAGCGCACCGTCCTATCAGTAAACACGGACTCGAGGTACGACTTGCAGGATCTGAAGGATGGTCGTAGCGCTTGCTCGTAGGCCTCCGAGAAGAAGAGGTCCTCTTGGCGATGTACGGTCCGGCAGCGGCGGCTCCTCCATCCACATTAGCCGTTGCCGCAACTGGAGAGGAGGGGTTCGCCGTACGCTAGGGCACGTGCGGAGCTCACCGACGGGGAAAGGGAGAGGAGAACGGCAGAACGTGGGGAACTGACGGCCGGAACGGTAAATGAAATATCGTCCACCCGAGTTCCATCGTATCTGTCGGATCATATTTGTGAAGTCAGGATTAGCGTTCGTATTTTCTCATGGGTCCAGGCTGGGTCCCTTCGTCTCCCTCTGCTCGAGTGTTCGACTGCCCATCTCGCGATTAGATTCGTCTCGCGATTTACAGCCCATCTATGCAAAAAGTTTTGTAAATATATTTCATTTAGTACTTCAAATTAGCAAGATTCCTTCGCAAAATTTTGCGTTTTTGCATTTACGGGGTGGGAACTAAACAGGGCTTAGTTATTTTTGCAAAAAAAATTTGAAACAGAATCTTACCAATTTGAAGTAATAAATGAAGTCTATTTACAAAACTTTTTGCACAGATGGATTGTAAATCCCAAGACGAATCTAATGATGCTAATTAATCCATGATTAATTAATAATTAGCGGAGGATTACTGTAGCATCGCTGTTGCAAATCATGGATTAAGTAGGCTCATTAGATTCGTCTCGCGATTTACAGCCCATCCATGCAAAAAGTTTTGTAAATAGACTTCATTTAGTACTTCAAATTAGAAAAATTCTTTCGCAAAATTTTGTATTTTTGCGTTGCCTGAAGTGTGAAGTCCTGGCACCTAACCTGCGCCTGCGTCAGTACGTTGCTGCAACGATCGCCGGATCGCATTCATGCCCGTAGGGACGGTTACAGTGCGTGGCTACCCGCCTACCCCGGCCACCGCCAAAGCGCACTGGCAGCAGCAGCAGCAGCGCATGCACCACCAGCCGGATCGAGGACCAGGGATCAGATCGCTATCGGGATGCAAAAGCCACACGCCGCGAGCTGGGAGCCTGGGAGCGAGATCGCAAACAGTTGTGTGGACTGTGGACACTTTTATGGATCGAAAGCAGGGCAGCGTGGCTAAACATCCATCATATCTGAAACAACCAGAGTCATCTGAACCTGACATTTAATCATCTCTCAAGAACAAGACTGATACACATTGCTCTGCAGCAAATTTTCTTTGTCACCGGTTAAACAAATCAGGAGTAGCCGGGCCATCACAAGGGCATGAAGCTGATCCGCTTGAGGAGGCAGAAGTAGGCGAGGAGTCGGTAGGCGAACGCCATGGCGAGCAGGATCCAGACCTCGCGCATGGTGCCGTCGAGGTCCACGGTGTCGAAGGACGGCGACGACTGCAGCCGCCGGCACCCGCCGCGGCTGCCGCAGTCGTAGGTCAGGTGCCCGTGGTACTGCGCCTTGAGCAGCAGGTTGAAGCCGTAGTGCATGAACGACACGTACTTGAGCCACCGGATGAACCTGGGGATGTGCTGCACGTAGTAGCCGCCGGTGAGGAGGAAGAGCATGAGCACCAGCGACGCCATCATCCCCGCGCGCTTCACGCTCAGGATGGCCGCGCCCAGCAGCTCCCCGGTGCCCTGGCTCGTGAACACGATCAGCAGCGTGGCGAGCAGCGTCAGGAAGAAGCAGGGCACCGTCCGCCGGAGGTCGGCCATGAAGTAGAGGATGGCCATGAAGAGCACCGGGTAGACCACGTGCGGCACGGCGTCGCACAGCGTGCTGCTGGCGTAGTAGGCGCTCAGCCGGTACATGTCCGCCTTGCGCTCCTTCACCAGGTACAGCTTCTCGAACGGGAACACGTAGACGGACCCGAACAGCGACGACGACGTCCAGAAGATGCAGATGTAGAAGATGAGCCCCACCTGGTCGCGCAGCTGGGCCTCGTTCCCGGTCTTGGACTTCCACCAGAGGAGGCCGAGGAGGAGCGCCACGCCGACGGCCTGCGCGAGCCGCATCTTGTCCAGGTAGTCGGAGGCGCGCTCCCGGAACGTGCGCCGGGACAGCACCGCGAACTGCTGGAACCACCCGATGCCCCGCCGGTCCTTGCGCGCCCGCACCGCCAGGCGCAGCTGCTCCGTGGGCGCCCTCCTCGCCGCCGCCTCGGCGCCACTGGCGGCGGCGGCGGCGGACCTGTACTTGAGCTGCAGGTGCCTGATCACGTGGGACCTGAACTCCTGGGGGTCCGGCGAGCCGCGGAGCGCCTCGGGGACGCTGATGTCGTCGAGGTTGCCCGTGGCGAGATCCAGCAGGAACTCGGCGGGGTTCATGGGGATCTCCGGGACGAACCCCAGCGAGGAGAAGTGGTGCATGCAGTCCCGGGCCTTGCCGTGGTAGATGGCGTGGCCGTCGGAGATGAGCAGCAGCTTGTCGAACATGTGGAACATCCGGCTCGACGGCTGGTGGATCGTCGTGATGATCGTCCTACGCGTCTGCAGGGATCCAAGACTAACACGATCAAATGCGCGTCGATCGTTGGCGGCTTTGCGCGCAAATGAAGCGTACGTGCTTCTAAGCATAGTACCTTGGCGAGGCGCTGGAGGATGAGGATGAGCTTGCTCGCAGACGTGGAATCGAGCCCGGAGGTGGGCTCATCGAGGAGGAGGAGCGATGGGTCGACCAGGATCTCGTACCCGATGCTGGTCCTCTTCCTCTCGCCTCCTGACACCCCCCTCACGAACGCTCCGCCGATCTTGGTGTGCCGGCACCTAAACCACACGATCGATGATCACAACTCATTCGATCAACATGCATACTACATGAAAAAAATATATAATAAATTCCATGCCAATCTGGTAAACAAATGTAGCGGTGATTGAGCAACCTCTCTAGATTCAACTCTGTGATGATGGCGTCGACCCTGTCGCGCTTTTGCTGCTTGGACATGCGAGCAGGGAGCCTCAAGAACGCGGCGAACACGAGGGTCTCCTCCACCGTTAGCTGTGGGAAGAGGACGTCGTCTTGAGTCACAAATCCAATCCTACAGTACAGGAATGCCGAAGGAAAAGAAAGTAAGAAAACAATATATCGATGATAATTTCCTGAGTTTTTTTTACAGTTTTACCTTTTCTTGAGATAGGGGCTGTAGGGGGTGTCATTGTAGGTAATCTGGCCCTTGATGCCACCACTGAGCCTGCCTCCCAGGATCTTGAGCAAGGTGGTCTTGCCACTGCCAGATGGGCCCATCAGCGCCAGGATCTCACCAGGGTCCACACTCCCCGCAATGCCCTTGAGGATGTGTTTGCTGCTGCTGCTGCTGCCCTGATCCACCCTCATATGGGATGCAAAGGCCACTCTTGCAGCTGTGAGGGGGTTCTTCAAGGTCATCTTCACTCTGTACTCAACATTCTCAAACTGTATTTTTGCCCCCAAAATAAAAGGTTCAGTGTTTCCATGTATTTTTTTAATAGCGACGAAACATCACCCACCATGAGTTATTTCTACATCTAACAATTTCTTTTACACCATAAACATGAGCGCGTTATGGTAAAAAAAAAGGTTAAAACCTTGAGGAATATTGGAAGAGGGCCATCTTTCGTTGGCCACAGATGCTCCTCCTCCACGTCGGCCTCGGCGTCTCCATTGCCATGTGAGGAAGGAGGAAGATGGTGGCGCTCCACGATGGACATCTCCATCCTCTGCTCATCGCTGATCTCCATTGTTCCCTCTAGAGAGAGGGAGTTGTTTCAGAGAGAAAGTGAAGCATATGGCACCCCTCTTCTTTTTTATGAAGTGATGGGTAATAAGAGGTGCGTCAGCTTAGGTAACTACTAGCAACCAAGATCATGCCTACTTTGTTGTAATTATTATGTTTCGTTGTTTGGTTCTTAATTTTTACCCTGTTTGGTGACCCACAATCTTTCTAAGGGGCTCTGGTACGAGAGAACCTTCCACTCCATTGAATATAATAACTATTGACAGTAAAACACTACCTGTCGCTGTTTTGATTCAATTTCACGTCATTTCGGTGTATTTGGTTAGAGGAAATTAAGTTTAGAGGTACAACTAGATTGGTTCTCTGAAAAGAACAGTAGGTAAATTTCCGTACCCCTCTCTTGAGCTGCCCAAGGTCACCATGCTAATAGTCTTAGATCTCTGCCATGATTAGCCTTTTCACCTTTGCAGTTTGTGCAGTCCGGCAAAATATCCAAATTCCTTTTTCATATTTTTTTAAAAGAAGGAATGTGTATGTTAATTCACTAAGGTTTCTAAGGTCTTCTTTGAATTGGTAATTGCCAACACCCATCATCTGCGGTATGAAACAACCAATCATCCAAAAACGACATCATCTTCCAAGAACAGCAGCAAAAGAAGAATTGATGATACACGTTGCACTGCTCTCAGCCCTTTTGTTTCCCGCCGGTTAACAATCAGGAACATCCACAGGCACGGAAATAGAAGTAGCTAGGTCATCACAAGAGCGTGAGAGGCTAATCCGCTTGAGGAGGCAGAAGTGTACGCGAGCGGCGTGGCAAATGGCAATTGGCGAGTAGGATCCAGATGACTATTGCATTTGAATGGTTATTTGCATGCATGTCCCGTGTTATTATGATTCATGAATGGCTATTTTGTTTTGAGCACCATGAGTCCATCACTCATGCATGTCATGTACGTGGTTCTTCCGGTGGACTAACGATCCGTCACCGGTCGCGGGACAAGGTCCCGCAAGGCAACAAAGACCTCGCTTAGCTTGCTGGCCCCGGCCGTGGACGAGGACCACCATACCTGACCGAACACCGGCAGTCCACGGCTCCACGCGCCACCGAACACCGATCGAACGCCGCCGGACCCTTTTCTTCGATCATGGCATTTGGCATGCACGCAAACAGCTAGCAGATCCCGCCGGGCCGGGACGCCGGGTGCTCGCCGCTCATGGACGAACCCAGAGCCGGCAGAGAGGCAAGCTGCACTGCTGCAGGCCAGAGCGCACTAGTGCGATTTGTCAGCGCGGTGGTGCCGTGCCTGACTGCCTGTATCCTGTAGGTCGTGGATGTGGACTCGGCAGAGCGGACGGTCGCTGCTGCCTGCGAGTGGCGTCGCCTTGTGCTTGTGACCCCGCGTTGGCTTTCCTCGCGCGGCCGCGCCAGTCCAAACCGCCGCCACCTCCTCTACGGTTTTTTTCCTGACCGGTTAACCCAAACCGCCGGCCACCGGTTCCGGTTTACCGGACCGGTTGGACCAGTAACCGGTGGAAACTGGTTGAATTCAAATCCAAATTCAAATAAATTCAAAAGCTCTCGTGCAACCGGTTCCGACCGGTTTACCGGCCGGTTTGACCGGTTTACCGGACGGTTTGACCGGTTTGAATTCAAATCCAAATTCAAAAACTCCCGTGCAACCGGTTTGACCGGTTTACCCGCCGGTTTGACCGGTTTGAATGGTGGGCCTTAATGGGCCGGCCCATTATTTTTCTTTTTCTTTTTTAATTTAACTTTAAATCCCCGCAAACTATACTAAATGAACGAATTTTTGAGAAAATTTGATACCATTAAATTCATCGCAACTTGAAGTATTTTTAGGATTTTTTTAGAAATTTTTCATTTTTTGAATTTAAATTTAAATTTTGAATTTTGGCCGGTTGGGTACCGGCCGAAACCGGAACCGGTCCGGACCGGTAACCGGACCGGTTCCCACCGGTTTGGTGAACCCTGCCTCCTCCTTGCCGTCGCTTCCGGAGATGCAGGGCGTGCCACCTGATCTATACCCGATCAGGAGGGTGCGAACATGCCTTTGACGATTTGCCTACAAGCATAGACACGTGTAAACATTAGTCCGCGCCGTGGTCGGCTCCCCGGGACGGCTCTTGCATCGGCTTTAAAGAGCCGATCGAGTCTCGGTGTCAGATTGGATCTGCATATCCAGATGGTAATGGATAAAGCAAATAATTGTAAAAATTGCTTCAATTAAATCTAGCTAATCTAATCCACGACGGTAAAAGCTTCACTACTAGATCGGAACATCCTACACGTAGTTAGGCCTAACGAGCGTAAAAGATAACCGAACCTTGACCAGAAAAGAGGCCTAAGAACAAACAAAAGCCTATTCCCGGATCAATCCCTATTAAGATCAAGGCAAAGAATCTAATACGTCGCCGGATCGTCCAACCCGTTTGCAAGGCCTAAACTAGCAAATATTACACCAATTCTTAAGTATAAGAACTAACCATAACAGATTAGATCTACTAGATAAAAAAGGAGCAGAGTGTCATCTCTACGCGACTAATTCCATGCAACGAGAATTAGTATAAGATTAAAACATGATCGCGCAGTGTAACACCCGGTTTATAAAAGAACATAAACCGAGCAATCATATACGTGCCAGGATCAAGTCACACGTATATACAACAGAATGAACAGTATATCACAGCACATATCACGAATAAGATATAATAAATCGAAATACGAATGTTATTTATTACATTAATGACAAAATGTCTGATACAGCGGAAGCGAAGTACAAATACGAATAAAGCTCTCTGAAGCTGAAGCAGGGCGCCACAGGGACGTCGACTGGGAGACGAATACCTAGAAGTCCTCGTAGTCCTGGTAGCGCTGGACGAACTCCCTCGTGTCGGCAGGAACTGAGCAGCAGTAGCGTAGCCAAGAGGAAAAAGTAGAGAAGAGACAAAAGTGAGTACACAACTTGTACTCAACAAGTATAACACAAACTATGAGGCTCTAAGGTTGGCTGACTCAACTGCATTAGCTTTTAATCTTGGCAAAATTTTATTAAATCTATTTACTACAAATTGATGAATTACCATTAACCCGGTTACATAGTAATTAGTCAAATTTAATCATGATACTACTGAGAACCAAACCAAACCAAACCAAAGTAACCCCGAGAGGCACCTCCCTCGTCGAAAGGAGACAACCCCACTAATCAAAAGGAGGATCTGGGCCGCTCATAACCGTGAGCACGGCTAGTATACCAGTTTTACACTCTGCAGAGGTTGCACATCTTTACCCACAAGTCGTGAGCTACGCCAGGGGTTCATCACACTTCCTTAGGTGAGATGACTAGCGATTCACTACGAGGCCGTTACAAAGAATCTCGTTGGTAAGGCGTAACCGCGAGAGATAGGTCAGCGACGATGGGGCCCACCTCCGGGGGTACAAGCACAGGAGCGCAATCCAAGCACAGACCAAGCCGGAGGAGCAGGGACCATTGAAGCTTACTACTCTTGCCCCGCAGGTAAGTTACTCCAAACCAAAAAGACCTAATTAGTAAGCCAAGTCTATCCCATTCTAGCCTTGTGGTAGCGCTGTTGTCCCAGGTTGTCACTCTATGAACCGGTCCTTATGGAGAGTGGCCAACCAGGCAGTAAGCACCATGCTGGCCCTCTAAACCATGTTTCTAACAAAATCAATTTTAACGAGAAGTGAGCCACTCAAGCCACACAGAGTGCCACTCTCAGAATTAAATTCAAGTAAACCATTAATCAAATTAATTAAAAAGGACCAGAGTGTGTTATAGCGCAGCAACCTAGCACAACTAGCCAAAATGCAACCCAAAGGTGTATATAAAGGATATAAAGTGGCTAGGAAAGTCCTTATAGGCATACAATATTAAAATGCAGTATGGAAATGTATTTAAAGATGATAGGTTGTTCATGTTACACCTGCCTTCCTCGTACTGCTCTGGCTGCTGCTCAAACTGCTCGGAAGACGGCTGCTCCGGGTACTGGTACTGGGGCTCCTCCGATAGCTCAACGTCTACTCACGAACACATGGTCAAAACAATGCACAACAATAAGCATACAAGCAAACACTAGCAAAAACTAAGAAACAGTACATCAATACATAAAAACAGCAAGAAAAACTAAGCCTAAATTGTTCTACACGTTACAACGATCGCGTGGACATATAGAACGCTAAAAACGGAGCTAAAACGCGTAATCTAGGCTAAAAACAAGTTCTAGGGGCTTATTTGTAATAAAAACAGGGTTCCAGGGGCTTTTCTGCTAAAACCGAGGGCCTATACGTAAAAACTGGAAAGTTTTAGGGTCTGACATGCAAAAAGGCCTAGCCAGGACGGCGGGTTCTATTTTAAAGAAACTCAGGGTGCTAAGTGCTAAAAACAGGGCCTTTGCGTAATTATTTTTCTATACCGATGGACCGCGGGTTAAATCAGTGGAAAACCAGGGGCTCTTTAGAAAATAAGCCAGGCCGAACCGGTATCTTTGGATTACAGCCGTAGGATTCGGATCTGGCGGTTAGGAAACGAGGGGTTATGGATCTAATCGTGGCCGTCCTTCCGAGATCGGGCGGCCAGGGCGGTTCGGGCGTGTGGGGCGGCGGCGCAGCTCGCCGGAGATCAATCTCCGCGGCGGCGGGGCACTGGGAACTCGCCGGACTTCGGCATTTCGGCGTTCCCGGGCTCAAAATGGAGCGGTCTTGGGTCAGGGAGGTAGTCCGCATCATGGCGAATCCAACTGGGCACACTGGGAAGGGGATTTGGGTTTTGCAGGAGCTCACCACGGTGAGGGGCGGCGAGGGTTCGCCGGTGACCAGTGCAAGGGAGCCTACGGTGCGCTACCCGACCTAGAACTTAGCGCAAAAGGACAGGGTGGCGGCGCTGTTTCTTACCGAGGGCTCGAGGCGTCCGGGTTGCAGCGGAGGGACGTCGGCGGCGTGGCGGCTCGGTGGTGGCGGCTCGGCGGTGCTCCGGTGAGCAATCCCCGTGCGGAGCGTGGGGTAGAGGGCGTTGAGAGCGGCTTCAGGCGACCTCCTCCTCCACGCGGTGCTCCAGTGCGGCGCAGGGGCCGGAGTTGGCCTTCGAGGTGGCGGTTTGTGGAGGCGTGAGTGCTCGGCACGGCGGAGCGAGGCGAGGGGGGGCGCTGGGGTGATGGTGGTGGCTGCGGGGTGGAGATGGGGACGCAGGGATCCGCGGGGGGTTAATTAATAGCCGGTGGTGATCCTGGATAGGCGGGCCGCGGATTGGGAGCCAGCGAGGATCGCGGCGAGGAAAGCTCGGACCGGGCCGTTGCTCCGTGGGATTTCCTGGCTCGGGGGAGGAAGCTTCTGGAAGAGGGGATGATGCTCGGGTGAGGCTGGCCGGTAGGCCTGCGAGGCCGGCCGGGCCACGGCGCAGCGGGGAGGAAGGCGGGCTGTGGTGGTCCAGCGAGCAGAGCAATTCGGGCGCGGGGAGGAAGGAAAGGGGAGAAGACAATGCCGACAGGTGGGCCCGGGGCATCGGTGGGAGGGAGAGCGAGTGCTGGCGGGGTTTGCTGGGCTGCGGGAGAGGGTGCTGGGCTTGGCGTGCGTCGCGGGGGAGCAGGACTGGCTGAAACGGACTGGGCCGGCGCGTCGGGGCAGGCCCGGGAAAGGAGTGGCGCGCGCTGGCTTGGGCTCGGGCGAGCGGGCTGGCCGCGCGCGAGTGAGAGGGTTGGGCCACGGGAAACGATGGGCCGGGTTGAGGTTTGGGCCGAGATCTTGGGTTGAGCTGGGTTTTGGGTTTGGGTTGTTAGGTTGGGTTTTGGGTTTCTTTCCTTTTCTATTTCTTCTTCTCTTCTATTTCTAATTCAAACAAAGATTGAATTCAAATATAAATTTGAATTCAAACCACACTCAAATAAAAGTATGCACCAGCATGAATGCAACACAAAATTTTAAACTTAGACAAATTTTAATTACTTGTGAAACAAAATTAAATTAAATGCAAGGCTAAACACAATAATCCTTAGAAATTTAAATAAAGCCATTTAAATTTATTAATAAATGCTGAAATTTAAATTAGGGTGTTACACGCAGAGATGACATGATGTTCGTAGATGATAAGCAACAAAAGCACGATGAATCTACTAAAAATTATGCTACGAAAATCAGGATAACTAGCACTACTCGCCATAAAAAACGCTTCAGTACAAGTAATACCAAGGTAAAATCAAGAACAACACTGCACTGATCGCAAGAAGCGATAAAGGCAGCATGGCGCTTACTTGGACGAAGCCCTAGAATTAGGGGTGGCGGTGCGCCGAGAGTTGTTTTTTTTTTGCAAAACACGATGACGTTCTCCTTTGACAAATGTCATAGAGTACATATTTATAGTCCGGAGACTTGGACAACAATCTAAACTAACGTGTCCATATCGGACTCTATCTCTAACTCAAACTAAACTAAATCTAAAGATACATGGCCCAAACGCTCACGTAGGAGCCGATTCGTAAGCCTCCTTTAATTTCTTCATTAAGCCCAACTCACTCGCGGCCCATTAGTTAACCTGTTAATTTATGGCGATAACACATGCCCCCTGGTTTTGGCAATGATAATTCCAAAACCACTTCGTCGCTTCATCTTCCCGTTGATGCTCATTAAAACGCACTATAACCACCATGGAAGACGCAACGTCTCTGCAACTGGTTCCTCGTGGACTGTGAAAGTGCCGATTCATATTCCATTTTTTCCTTATTTAATCCCACTCTGAACCGACTCCTTTCGCCACAAATTCATCTTCCTCCCTCAGCCAACAACGCAGAAAACCCCAACTTCCTGTAGCCATGGCGATCTCCTCCTCCTCTGGCTCCAACTCAATCGGCTCTCCTCTCTCCCCCTCTTCCTCGAGTTCCTCTGCCTCTTCCCTTGACCCCATCTCCGAGAGCCGGGAACCGACGCCGGAGTATGATCCGACGGCGGCGCACGAGGCACTCGCTCCTCTGCATTGGGACGCAGAGGAGTTCGACTTCGAAGTCGTCTCCGAGGACGACGAACCCAAGACCGACGACGAAGACCTCCGGCTCCTGTTCCAGGAAGAGCCAGAGGAGAACAGCGACGATTGCTTCTCCTGGGACGGAGCCGACTCCTCCTCGGAAGAAGAAATCGACTCCTCTGTTGAGGAGGACCCGATGGCCGAAAGGGCCTTCCGGTTCCTTGGCTCCTCCGAGGAGGAAAGCAAGGAAAATAGTGATGGCGGCGGCGGCTGGAGTGGAGACGACGAAGCCAGCAACGACAGCAGCGCCGACGAGAGCAGCGGCAGCGACGACGACGGCGACGACAACAGCGGCGGAGATGTGCCGGCGCGAAGCCCCAAACACCGTAGGCATTAGGCACCTACGGGTGGTAGGAAGTACTGTAGGAGTAGTACTATAGCATAGATTGAGCCGAAGGATTCGTTCCTTTGTCAAATCGGCTCTTTCCTTTGTAAAGACTTTGCCTTTAATGAATAAAGTCCCTCATCTCTTAGTTTCTTGCTCGGACAATCTTCCAAAAGCTGATGGCACCGCATCGAGCTTTACCAATAACCAAGAGCAGAACATCACCTCCACTTTGAACCCAACTCGAAACAGATATTCCAAATCCGAGCGCAATTCGAAAATCCCGCTTCATAAGTTTGAACGAAAACTCACAGCATCCAAAACTTGAATCAGAGCCCGCAAAACAACCAAACCCTAAGTTAGTAGATCTGAACCATGGCGGACTCTGAGGCTCAAACAGCGACATCTCCAAACGTCGATACGGCAATCTTCAGCCTGAAGGTAATATTCAGCCCATCCTTTCAACTTTTTTCAGCTCATCAATCCTCCAAATAAATTAAGCTCTGAAATATGACCCCATATACAAATTTATGAATTTTTCAAACTCTAGGCTTCAGACATCCTTTTGCCGCATCCTTCCAATCTCAACTCCTTTTGTCTTGACCCACGAGCTTATGAAAATCCCACGGATCTGATCTCCTGTGAAGCGAATAGAATCCCTTTCATGAGTCAAGACATCAATTTAAATTCCTGGGGCGACTGCTTAAGAGCCTGGCCTAATCCATCTGAAAGCTGGATTACATGGTATAGTAGAGTAGCAAAAACCTATATGCCCTTGTGGGAAGAACTGAACATAGCTGATGCACTCAGTCTATCATTATCCCCCCTAGATAAAGATGAAAACCTTCTGAAGACCATCGGCTATTTCTTGTCCGACGCTCTGAACTGTTTCCTCTTTGGTCATGGACCCATGACCCCTACTCTGCTAGATGTTATCATGATTACTGGCCTAGACATTAGGTCCCCTGATCCTGCAGCTCACAGAATGGTAGAAGTCCCCTTCAAACTTTCATCTAAAACAGACTACACAAACTGGAGCACATACATGAACCAGCACATGAAAACGAAAGGTCCAGTAGGTAAAAAGGAACACACAGCCTTTCTAAATCTTTGGTTAGAACATTTCATCTTTTGTGTTCCTTCCTTAGCCCCAACCAAGAATTATCTTCCTTTGGCTTACCATCTGGCCCATGGCAACCGCACCAGTCTAGGCAAGCTTTTCCTCGGAGAAACATACATATGTCTCCATTTGATGACAACTAGCTTGCTCAGCCAAAGGAAACTCAGAACTGGAGGCCCTTGGTGGTTCATTCAGTTATGGGCACAACTCTACTTCCAGCACCATATTTCAAACTTTCAAAGCCTAGCCAAGAATTCCTTCCCTGACGAGAATGGCAAGCCAATTAGATGCACCAGCTATGGCCAAGCCCTATTCAGCCTCCCTGGCAGTAAACTGAACTCAACAGATGCAGCAAAATGGTTTAGAGTTTTCTACAAAGGCCTAGAGAATCCCCTCTACTTTCCATTCACTGAATCTGAAGCCTTTGAGAACCCAACTACCTTCAGGCTGGATAGCTTTGCCGATGACAACAGCACTCGGCATCTATATTCTCTAATGATCCGACCTGGCTTCCTTCCTGTCGGCATAAGCACTTCCAACAGAATCATCAAACCAGGTTATGAAACCTATCAACCAGTCATAGCAGCTCGGCAATTCGGCCTAGGACAAGTCCCTCCCCACTTCCATATTCACCACCTGGTGGAGAGTAGAGCCGATCTACCTGACGGTCTTACCAGTTCAAGATGCTATAGCATGTTTGACAATCTCCACATTCCAATACCAGTCGATCTATCCTTTACTCCCTCATCAACCGGTTTTAACACATGGGGGGAATGTGGAAAACTCATGTATTCAGAAGAGCTTTAGACCCTCTACTGCAACAAATTGATCCTGAATATACAATCCCCAAGGCAGAGGTACTGGATCCACGCACCTATTCTTTCTAAGCCTTCTATTGCTTTACTTGGCTAATCTTGCTCACCTTGTTTACAGCAACAAGATGGTCCAGAACCCATGACCAGTAATGGGGAGCCATTCCACTTTCTCCCAACCGCCCCTGGTGTTCTTTTTTGCAAGGGATCACCGCCAATGAAGAAAGTGATAATGACTGTTCAGCCAGACTCACCCCAGTCGGCCTCTAAGCAGAGACAAATCTCTAGAAGTGCTGCCCCCCGAGTCCCAACTAAGAAAAGGAAGATTTTCACACGATGAATCATCAAGAAGACAGCACAACCTCCCTTAGATCGATCAGAATCCAATATCAACCAGGTAATTCACTCTCCGAAACTTTTCTGAAAAATTCCTTTCTTATGCACATGTACTCTGGTTGATTGTAATCTTTCCTCCAGGACACAGCTGAAGACATCCTTAGCACTTGAAGCCCATCACAACAGAGAACCGCCGCTCATAAAGTCGATACTGGAACAATTGAAGTCCAAGAACAGCGAGAACCACCCATCATCCCAACAGAAATTCGCAGTGAAGAAATTGCAACAGCCGATGTCGCTGTTGTTGCCCCCAACTGAGCCGATCACACTCGGACCGACCATCGCTTCTTCCTCACAACAGGTAACACCGCATGAGCCGATTCTAAATCAGCCGATAACTCTGTCGATATACCTCGCTCCCAAAACTAACTCTGGTATCTCCACAGGGCTTCAATATTTCAAATTTGCTCTCCTTTGACCCGGCATCAATGGGTCTGATCGCCCCTGGAGCGAAGGTACCACCACCACAGCAGCCGATTGACCTCGCGGATCAGCTTCAACACATCAAAAATCTGCTATCTGCTCCAATCAGTACCCTGGTCGATGACTCCAGCGAAATACAGAAAGTCCTCGAGCAGATAGAATCCCAACTCCCAGAGTCACTTCGGGTCAAGCTCTGGCCAGCCGGCCATCTTCCCTTCTTTCGGGCAGAGGTGAAAGCAGCGCAACAGAGGATAGAACTAAGTCATTCTCAAATTCCTCTGAAAGCCGACATCGCTGAAAAGTGCAAGATGCTAAACCAGAAGAAGGCAACTCTGGATGCCAAAGCCGATATCTCAGCGAGTACAAGGCGACTCAGACTCCTGGAGAAAGAACTGGCAGAACTCAAAGAAAAAGTCCGCACCACACAGAGACTGATCCAAGAGGAGAAAGCCTCGATTGCAAACTCCAAGCAAGAAGCCCAAGAAATAACCGAGCAAATACGGGCAGAGTTTGCAGAAATCAACACCTTGAGTCAACAGATAGTAACGGGCGATGACAAATACGACGAAGCAGACATAGCAAGAGCCGACTCCATACGCGCAGAAGCCATCCATGCCATAGAAGGATTCCTGAACTAGTAGAATAATTCAAAAAACATTTAATGTTGCCTGTTAAACTGAAACTCGTATCTATTAAAAACATCTTAGGTCGATGGTTACACATCGGCTGCCTTGCTTCTCATATAATTTTTACTTGCTGGCCAACTCAACGTGTTAGCCTCTCTCACTTTTGCTTTTTTTACTAGCCAACTCAATGTGTTGGCCTATCTCATTTTTGCTTTTTTTTACTGGCCAACTCAACGTGTTGGCCTATCTCATTTTTGCTTTTTTTTACTGGCCAACTCAACGTGTTGGCCTATCTCATTTTTTTACTAGCCAACTCAACGTGTTGGCCTTTTATAATGCAGCCAGATGGATCTCATCGGCTCTTGTTAGTCGCCTTCCCACATGCTCGGAAAATATTTCTTGAGGTGTTGGCCATTGACGGCTACAGGAAACTTGACACCATCTAATTCTTCAAGTATGTATGCATTTCCAGGCAGGACCTGATCAACCTTGTACGGTCCATGCCAAGTAGGAGACCACTTATCATACTTCCTGTCTTTAGTTCCCAATGGTAGCACTGCCTCCCAAACTAGGTCTCCAACCTGGAATTCTTTCGGCTTGACTTTTTTGTTGTATGCACAAGCAACTTTAGCGTTGTTTTCCTTGATCTTCTTGAGTGACCAAAGTCTCAGCTCTGTCCCTTGACTGCCTTTGCAGGTTGATATCAAATATCGAATTCTGACAACGCAAACATCCATTTTCCTAGTCGGCCTTTTAGAATAGGAGCCGACAGCATATGCTTGATGACATCCGGTTTACATATGACGATCGTTTCCGCCGAGAGCAAAATATGTCGAAGCTTTG
The DNA here is from genome assembly GCF_016808335.1 of Panicum virgatum. Classification (NCBI taxonomy): domain Eukaryota; kingdom Viridiplantae; phylum Streptophyta; class Magnoliopsida; order Poales; family Poaceae; genus Panicum; species Panicum virgatum. The sequence continues at coordinate 71,524,071 of NC_053153.1, forward strand.
TACATGTAAAGAATAAACAAAGCCGAAGCTTTTCAATCTCATGATACCTGGTCTCGGCGTCCAACATGCGCCTGCTGAGGTAGAAGACAACCCTCTCCTGATCGTCATGTTTCTGAATCAGAACCGAGGCGATGGAAGTGTCACCCACGGACAGGTACACATAGAATGGCCTGTCCTGTTGAGGCGGAACCAATACTGAAGGCTTCAACAAATATTCCTTGATTTCATCAAGAGCCTGCTGCTGTTCTGCCCCCCCCCAGTGAAACTCATCCTCGGACTTGATCTTCACCAGACCCATGAACGGCTTGATACGCCCAGACAGATTGGAGATAAATCGTCTGACAAAGTTGATTTTGCCGATGAGCTTCTGTAACTCCTTCATAGTAGGCGGCTTCATTGTCTTTAACGCTTCTTGACTCTTCAAGCCGATCTCGATTCCTCGCTCATGTACCAGGAATCCTAAGAACTGACCGACAGATATGCCAAAGGCACATTTCTTCGGGTTCATTTTGAGCCCAAACTTCCGAGTCCGCTCCAAAACCTTACGCAAATCTTCCAGATGCCCCCCAGCTGATGTGGACTTGACCACGACATCATCAATGTAGATTTCTACCAGCTTGCCGATGAGATCATGAAAAATGTAATTCATGGCGCGTTGATACGTTGCACCGGCATTTTTCAATCCAAAGGTCATAACCAAGTACTCGAACAAGCCGACCGCGCTTGGTACTCTGAACGCGGTCTTGCTTATATCCTCTAGGGCCATGAGGATCTGGTTGTAGCCGGCGTTACCATCCATAAAGCTCAGTATTTTGTGACTGGCAGTGGCATTGATCAATGTTTCTGCCACAAGCATCGGATATTCGTCCATTGGCGTCGCTCTGTTGAGGTCTCTGAAATCCACGCAGACTCTCCATCGGCCATCCTTCTTCTGTACAGGGACCACACTAGAGATCCATTCTACATACCTACATGGCTTGATGAACCCTGCGTCCGACATCTTTTGCACCTCTTTCTTGACCTCCTCCAGGACTTCAGCCTTCATCTGCCATGCTCGTTGTTGAAACGGCCGAAATCCTTTCTTAAGCGGGAGCCGATGTTCGACGATGCTTCTATCCAGACCAGGCATTTCAATATAATCCCACGCGAAACAATCCCGGTATTCCCTCAACAGGGCTATCATCGGCTCACGCAGGCTCGGGTCTAGCTTCTTGCTGATAAATGTTGGCCGCGGCTTATCCCCGGGATCGATATCAACTTCCTCCAAATCATCAGCTGATGTAAACCCGTACCCCAACTTGCCGTCGCCTGTAAAATCGACTGTGGACGTAGGCGACTCGTCATCATCTGCCACGTCGACAGCAAACACGGGGAGATGACAAAAGAAAATTTTTGGCCGCCCGCACGGGCCGGCCGTCTCTATATTACCCCTCGAAACTGAATGCTCATTAACTAACCAACTGCCAGAGCAGGCTGAAAGGACCGTGATGTCGCCTAGAGGGGGGTGAATAGGAGCACCTATAAATTTTCACTCAAATACAGCGGATTAAATTCACTGTCTGCCAAACCCGGAACTTCCGGGTTTCAAATCCGGAACTTCCGGATTTGGGCTAGACAGTGGGTGAACTCGGAACTTCCAGGTTTGTAAATCCGAAACTTCCGAGTTCACTCAGAACATAGTGAACACAAAGAGTAGTGCTAATAAATGAATGTAAATTCAAACCCCAATTGTAGAGTCTGCTTAGAGAAGTTCCTTGAGCAGGTTCACGCAGATCCTGCACATACGAAACACAATATCTCCAAGACACAAGTGTCTAATGGAGAGCTCCTCAAATCCACAAAATAAATGTAAATGCGATGAACACAAGGATTTGTTTTACCGAAGTTCATATTCACCCCGTGCACCCACGTGTGAATCCTAGTCTCCGTTGAGGAAGCTTATGTCGACCCCAAGGTCAAGCTATCTCCTCCTTCCACTATATGACCATGCGCCCTTGTGGCACAAGATCGGTGCTGCAACAAACTTGCCGTTGCTCACCACAATCCTTGGGAGCTAGCCGGCGACGCCTAGCCGTCTAGGAGGCTTCACCTCCAAGAGTAACAAATGCGAATCACACAAATCATGGCTAATCTCAAATGCTCAAGGTTTGATGTGCTCTCTAGTGCTCTCAAGCATTCACTCTCTAAACCCAACTCAAGGATATACACTAATCACACAATCTCACAAAGAGAGGTTGGGGAGAGCTCAACTATGGCTACCAAACTTCTTGGGACGACCAGCAATGAACAGAATAGTGCCTGGAACAGCAGCCCACCAAGGAGGGGGCTAAGGGATATAAATAGCCAGTCCCAACAAAACTAGCCGTTATGTGACAGTTAGAACCCGGAACTTCCGGATTCTACAACCCGGAACCTCCGGGTTTTCAAACCAACTAGCTGTTAGTACCACATGTGCCAAATCCGGAACTTCCGGATTACAAATCCGGAACTTCCGGATTTACCCTGGCAGCAAAGTTAAAAAGTGTACGTGAGACTTTTGTGTCTCTCTCAACTCACATGGGTTACTTGAGCACTGAGACTAAACCAAGGACCATTGTGATGCATCCCTCTTGATAGTATGGCATACCTAAACTCAAGATCAAAGACAAATTATATTTCAACTTCTTGAGCTTCTCTTTTTCATCCTATGCCGTGTGTTGATCAATCACAATCTGAGGTGTGCATCTAACTTGGCTTTTTTACTTTGAGCACATCTTCCTCGAGCTAGTGACCTTGAACCTTTATCTTTGAATGAAATCCACCTCTAGTTCAAGTCACCGTCTTCACAATAAGATTCTAGAAAGATTGATACTTACCAACATGAACACCACACATGACCAAGATTCTTCAAGTTGAACCCAAAGAACGTTTCGTCACCCTAGCATTGGTTCCTCGGCACAACCACAATTGCCCTTCTCCAAGCTTAGTACCTAGAAACCCATTCCCGAATTCCAACTCTTCATCCTTGCATCACATATAGTTTCATGTAGGCTTGTATCACATTTAACTTACAATGAAATCTATTTTGATCCACAAGCAATTTTTCTTCTCTAATGAATGACACTTGTCAATATGAAATTCTCCATGTCTCTTAGAATTCTTGGACTTGATCATTATCGGTTTCTTTGCTCATGCCACTCCTTTGCTTACATAGCCTCTAGAAACACGCCTTTCGATCCCATCCATTTATCCTCAAGAGCCCTTTTGAACTCACATTGATTTTGCCATTACAATGAACATCATTTCTTTCATGCTAGTTTGATCATCAACTATCTCATACATTCCTTATGACAAGTTTCTCCAATTGTGAGACTATGCCTAAGCATACACCTTTGTCTCATTCACAATACTTTGGCTTGTCATTTTGAATTCCACTTACGTCAACAAGCTTCATTTGGATATACGAATAAATTCTTTATCGTTGATACATATCCCAATTTCCATGGTAGCTGTTGCTTGTTAATATTCTCATACTAGAACATGTCATTCATCTTGTCATATGAGCATGTGTCTTGAATCTTGATTCATTTCATCACATAGATTACAATTGTGATAATCAATTCCTGCTCATATACTCAACAAGATAGTTAGCCCTTTAATCGTGGTGTCAATCAATCCACCAAAATACACTAGGGGCCGAGATGCACTTTCACAGGCTAAAGTCTGTCCGCAATGTAACCGTTTCGACTCTAAACAAGAATTGTCTATTTTTTGGGGCCGGTCGCTGGGACCGGCCTCTCTAAACCTGCTAGGCTCCGTAGCGTGCCAGGATGTATTTATTCTGTGAGGCCAGTGGATAAGACCAGCCTCAATCCGTTTTTTGTCGCTTCGATCCGATCACAGTCTTCCAGCGCGATCCCTGAGATCGGCTCTTGCCCTTCCGCGTCCCAGGCGTTCATGTCTGCGAGCGAAACCTCGCTGGAGTCATCTGCACGGACCACCTCCACTTCATCGCCATCCCATTGGACCAAACACTGGTGCATCGTGGAAGGAACACAACAATTGGCGTGAATCCAATCCCTCCGAAGCAGCACTGTGTACGTACTCTTACTGTTGACGATGAAGAACGAAGTTGGGATGGTCTTGCGGCCAACTGTCAACTCCACATTGAGGACGCCCTGTGCCTCCGACGGCTGGCCGTTGAAATCATTGAGCATCACATTGGTCTTGATAAGATCAGCAGCAGAACGACCCAATCGGCACAGTACTGAGTACGGCATTAGATTGACCGCGGCGCCAGTGTCGACCAACATCCTGTTCACAGGCTTGCCGTCGATGAGGCCCTTGAGATATAATCCCTTCAGGTGCTTGTAGCTTTTCTCCTTGGGCTTCTCGAAGATGATCGGCTGTGGGCCAAGATCCAGCCGCGCGACGGCAAATTCCTTCGGTTGGGGCGCCCGAAACTCCGACGGGAGCACGAACACCATATTCACATCAGCCGATGGCTTTTCTTCGGCTCTTAGTTGCTTGGGGCGCCACTCCCTCCTTGGAGGGTGCCTTTCCACCCTTCGCGGGTGCCTGACTTGCTCCGCAAGATCCGGACGCATTTTCCTCAGTACGTCGAGGTACCTTGCTTCTGCCTCCTCGAGATTGCGTAAGCGCTGCACTCTGCGCTTCTGTGAGCGGCTGAGCCAGTCAGGACACCATCGTGGACGATGATACTTATCTTCCCCTTCTAGCTCAAGATCATCCCTGGATGGCCACTCAATATGGTCGTCGTGATGTGCTTTGGGCCCCAAGCGCTGGAACACCGACGTCTCGCCTGGTTGGCATCCCCGAGGCCTGCACTCCAAGCAATCATCGATAGTAGGCAATCGGCTCATGCCGGAATTCTAACAGTACCTGAAGAACGGGCAATGCCAGTGGTCGCGTATAGCCTGGCGCCTCCCCAGCGTCCTCCCTGTGCGGTGCTCATACTCCTCCTCTTCTGATTCATATCGGCGGCGCAACTTGTACTGATACTGGTATTTTTCCAGAAGCCGATTGCAAGCTGGGAGTTAATTGTGGATGTGACGCACTTGTTCTTCAGTAACATGTTGCTGCTCCAGCTCGTCTTCATCCTGGGGCCGTTTGTCAGAAGCGGCCTCTTTCCTCTGCTCGTCACGGCGGCGCATGGGTCCCGCCATGTTAATCTGGAACGCCAAGTTCTGGCCCTTAGGTCTAAAATTCGACAGCTCCACCATGTTAGCTTGTGGGAATGGTTGACTGTCCACCTTCATCGTGTGTTGGGCCAGAATTAATCGGCCTTGCTCGATAGCCGATTGGATCTGCCGACGCAGCTCCTTGCAGTCATTCGTGGCATGGGTGAACGAGTGGTGCCACTTACAGTACAGCCTCCCATGCAGCTCTTGCGTCGTTGGCAGCTTGTGATTCTCTGGGAGCTTCAACTGCTTTTCCTTAAGCAGTAAGTCCAATATCTGCTCTGCCTTGGCCACGTCAAAATCAAACCCCTTCACAAGCCCCTTCTGTTTGACCCACTTGCACGGGACGGGGTTTGCCCCCCGTGTCCACTCTGCCACAGCCACTTCTTGTTCCCCGCTAGAATCATCAGAATCATCTGCTTGGGCCATATTCACATGGCGCTTGAATTTTTCCTGGTACAGCTCAGGGTGATAGTGTTCATACGTCATGAGCTATTGTACCATGTGCGTCAGAGAGGTGAATTCCAACTGAAAAGCCAAATCCTTGATCGGCTTAGCGAGCCCCAGGACTGCCAAATCGACTGCCTCCTTTTCTGTGATGCGCGATGAGTAGCATCGATTCTTAACCTCTCTGAAGTGCTGCACGTACTCCGACACACTTTCCCCTCGCTTCTGCTTGACTTGGGCGAGGTCGGCAATCCCGGCTTCAGCAGCCTCTGAGTGATCCTAGGTGTGGAACTGATCTTCCAGCTGCCTCCAAGTGTGGATCGAATCTGGGGCCAATGATGTGTACCATCCAAAGGCTGAGCCCGTGAGAGACTGACAGAAGAACCGGACCCTCAGAGGATCCGATACCGAAATCATCCCGAGCTGAGTTAGGTATCGGCTCACATGCTCGATGGAGCTGGCCCCTTCTGATTGTGGCAACCCCGCCTAAATTAATCCGGCTTAAGTGCGCTAACCATCATCAAAACGACAATCAGGGTTAACACGCACTTAAAACGGAGTAATCCGGCAGTGCTGTCGGGTAAAATCCCGATTAAACCACTTGAACAGGATCGACAAAGCAGTCCAGAGAATGCAACATTCCACAAATTTTACAGCACAGAGTATGAAATTGAATTAATATTACAAACCAAGTTTGAATTTATAAAAAGACAACAAAGTTTAAGTTTGACGTAAAAAATGAACGATAGTCTAGCGACGAAACCAGACGTCATGATGAAGCCCGTACATGACGTCAATCGTAACCTCCGATGCACCACCTGAAAAACAAAGCCACAAGCAAGGCTGAGTATACTAATACTCAGCAAGGCTTACCCGACTAAGGGTATACTTAGCCCTTTCTCTAGACATGCAAGACTTTTGGCTTGAGGGGTTTGTTTTGCCGAAAAGCAGTAAAGAGTAGATCCTTAATTTCATATTTTAGCTTTCATGTTCTAGTTCAATTAACCATTCTAGATGAGCATCTATCCAATAGCATACATGGTGGGAAACAATTATCTTTCATCATCCAATCAACCATATTCATCATCATCATCTTTCACTTCTTACTCTATGTGGCAAAAGGATTAAGCAGTCCCATTATTCGTGAGAGGCGGACGATTCGAATCGAATTTGTTAACCTTGCAAGGCAGACCTAAACACACGTCACGTGGTTACTCACAGAGTCACACGTGCAACATTTCCCCTTTCTTTCCGGGTTGTGGATCAGGGTCACCGTCCTCGACTACAGAGTACGACGACTCTGCACCCGCATGTGCGCGCATGAGAAACGACGTTCAAAGAAGGTGAGGGAGAAGTCCACTCGCCGGTCCAATCAGGTACTTAAGCTTACCGATTACCATATTCTCGGCATGTGTCTAGTACGTTCAAACGCTTAACCACCACTACCACACACTGCGGCCTTATCAAATTTCACTAAACAGACGGGGCATCACAAGTACCACAGCCCCGCCCGTAGATCTTATAGTTGTAGCAGGTGTTAAACAACCAACTCCTATAATTCTCGCGAGTGACAGGAAATCACTCGACTTCTACCGAACAATTAGCTTAGCCAACTAGCGACCTACACATACTAGTGTTCAAGCATAGGTACCTAGGATTATGCAACTAAGGTTCCAGTCAACTCCTGTAAACTTAAATGCACAAAATAGATAGGAACAATAATAAGTTGCATAAATTTAAAATAGTAGGACATGCTCCGGGGCTTGCCTGGAATTAACACTAGGTCAGTGTTAGTTAAAGAACAACTGCTCGGCGAACATCTTCCTTCGGTCGTGTACATCGGGATCCATCCGTCCATCTTCTGGATGTGTCCACCATTCACCGTCTTCTGGCTCGACTCCAACGTCACATCCTTCACGTGGTTCATCTATCGTACCTAAATGAAATGCAACAATGTATACGTATGAATGCAAAGTTCCGAGTGGCTTAGTGATTTAGGTGTTAATAGTTTTCCTTCACGATAAAGTTGCAGTCCAACATGAGGTGAGTTTGGATGTGAAACTTCTTAATTAACATTTCATGGGCAGTCATTTATAAAGTGGTTATTTAATACAACTTAGTTCATAAAAGAACGGGGTGGTTTCAAAATCTTACTAACTCATGTAACATCAGCACTTTAACAAAGACTAAATCACCAGTGTATAGTCCAACAATAAAGTTCCTCCTAGCTAAAGGCTAAATCGTATAGGTCAAATAGTGCAATTAATGGCAGTGAAAGCTTAACTGAACGTTGACTAACCTAAGATGAGATTACTATAAATTTTTCAGATTTAAAAGGTCAGTACACAAGGCATGAAAAATAAAACACGTGATCGCTACATTAATCAAGTTTAAGTCATACAAGCAATTATACTAAGTTTCAGGGGCTCAAACTTTACTGCCATGATTATGTACTCAAGGGAGAGCTCTAGTAAAAGTATGAGATTTTTCTAATGAAGGAAACTAGGGTTTTTGATTTACAAAGTTTATTCATGAATAAATAAAAAGGACTAGTGATACCTTACTAAAAATTTCCAAAAATTTTCTCTAGCATCTAGGAACTAACGTAAGGCTTCTGTAAAAATTTCAGCTCAGGAAAATTAAAACAGAACCCTGTGGATTAAATTTTATTTAACAAAGGCATAAACAAAGATCTAATGAAACATATAGCTAGATTTGTCAAAATGTCATCAAATTTTTACAGTAAGCTACTCATATAGGGTATAGCACACTGTCCAAAAACTAGCCTTAGTTCAGGACTACAACAGGAGATACATACAAAGGTGTATAAAAATAATATTTAATATAGAGATAAAACTATTGGTCAAATGCAAAACTGGATGTAACAAAAGTTGTAGGTCTTGTTTCAAGGATTCCAAAAAATTTGGATTTGTATTTTTCTGATTTTTCTACGATTTTCTAGGTATTTTCAAAGTTTGCTGTTTTGAGTTCATGGCGTTTTTGCGCTTGGCCCCCTGGACTTCTGTTTCTTCTCAGCGCGGGTCCTTGGACGGGGAAGGAACAGAGGAGGTAGGACGCAGCTTTTCCCGGCGAGGAGAGGCTCCGGCGGCGTGGGATAGGTGGGGGAGGGGCACGAGGAGGTCGTCGCGCACCTGCTGGTGGCCTTGGCTCGCGAAGAGGTGGTCCGAGGTGGCGCCTCCACGAGCACCAGTGGCCGGCGGCGATGGGGCTCGTCGGCAGCGGCACTCCGGCGGCAAGGGGTGGAGGGCTTGGGCCGATGAGCTTCACTGGGATTCAAGGATCCCGTTCCCGGGCTCCGTTGAGGCAGAAGAAGGCCGGAGGTGGGAGCTCCACGGGAAGCGGGCGGCCGGCGGGGCTCTGTGCCGCGGCGACGGCTTGCCGGCGGCGATTGAGAGGGGCGGACGGGTTTGGGAGGGTCACTGGGACGCGGTGGTCGTGCTGGGGTACTCGGTTTGGGGAAAGAGAGGGTGATGGCGCGGGGCACCGCGGTGGCCGTGGGCGGCGGCGGCCATGGCTCACGGCGAGCGTGGCGTGCGAGCAGAGCTCGGCTCGGGTGAGGTGAGAGTGGAGAGGCGAAAACCAAATTGGCCTCGACGGCCGGCTTAAGCGGCGACGGTGGTTGAACGGCGCGGCGACGCGTGGACGACGGCGAGGCGACGGCGTTCGACGGGGAACGGCGTCACTGCAGGAACAGAGAAGGGAAATGGAGCGAGGGCAAAATCGTAAATAAAGCGAAGTTCAAAACTCTTGTTTGTAAATTCAATTTTTCTCCTTTCTCCCGAGTTCAAACGAAAAACTTTTGAATACCAAACTTGATTAAAATTTCGAGATCTACAACTTTCGTTTTAGGCACTTTTTCATTTGAGACTTCGTTTCAAAGATAAAAATTGAAACTTGAGTGCATTTGAAAATATCCAATATACTTTGAAATTCAAATTTTTCTCCCACTTGTGTGTAGCAACTCGAAAAACTTTGAACACGAAAGTTGTTCATCTTTTGAAATCCTACAACTTTGATTTTGGACAAAAATTCATTTGAGCTATATTTTAGAAATTATTTTCAAAGCAGAATAGTTTGAAATTTGACAGATAATTTAAATCTTTGAACACTACGGTTCAAAGGACCTGTCGTTTTATGTTCAAACTTTTATTTTCTCTCTTTGACTTCAACAAGACTTTGATTTAACATGATTTTAGAGAGACGGCTATTCATTTTCATATGTAGACTTACATGAGTTTAAAAATTATTTACGGTTTCTGACGTATGCATCTATACACATACAGATGCATGCATACATAAATGTATTCGAGTCCATCTCCTTGGTTGATTATGCATAATATCGTATTTAATATTTCTTACTTATCATTTTAAAACTCTGGGATGTTACAGCCTACCCCCTTAAAAAGAATCTCGTCCCGAGATTCCGATGAAGTGGTACATTAGAATTGATATAGGATAACAAAATGGATCACATACAAAAACTTGGAGCTCTCATGAGGATGAAATGCGGAGGTGGAATAGAGGTGTGAAGATCAATGCAGTAGGGCCGCATTCACATAAATCAAAGATACCAACGCTCCGCCAATGACAAAATCGTGCAACCTCCATTGTTCTGCACAAGCAGAGGTGTACTGGTTGTCATGGTACCAGATGACCGTCCAAGTACAAGCCCACATGCACCAAAACAAAATAGATAGATACACAAGGTCCTTGGTTGTATCGTGGTACCTTAGTTTGTCGCTCATGGACCCATTGCAAAAGAAAATAATTATAAAATCAAGGATATCGCATCTAGATATGGAGGATAGAATAGGAGATCAGAAATGCTTATAAACAGCTAGTTTATTTTTCTCTTTACCAAAAAGCACCTGATCTAACAATGATACTAAATTGCTATTGTGGGATGGTTAAATGCATGGATATGGAAAGATGCTCATGCATACAGACATTTCATTTTCTAGTGCAGTTCACAGGTAGGCACCTAAATTGAATGTGTTGTCAGTCAAAACCCACCGGCGAGTAGTGACAGGCAACACGAGGAGCCGGGAGGCTGCCGGAGCACTGGCTGCCACCGGTCCCTCGGTCAACAACCCAGATCCTGGCACACGTCGTCGCTTCCGGAGATGCAGGGCGTGCCGCCTGATCTATACCCTATCAGGAGGGTGCGAACGTGCCTTTGACAGTTTGCCTACAAGCACAGACACGTGTAAACATTAGTCCGAGCCGTGGTCGGCTCTCCGGGACGACTCTTGCATCGGCTTTAAAGAGCCGATCGAGTCCCGGTGTCAGATTGGATCTGCATATCCAGATGGTAATGGATAAAGCAAATAATTGCAAAAACTGCTTCAATTAAATCTAGCTAATCTAATCCACGACGGTAAAAGCTTCACTGCTAGATTGGAACATCCTACACGTAGTTAGGGCTAACGAGCGTAAAAGATAACCGAACCTTGACCAGAAAAGAGGCCTAAAAACAAGCAAAAGCCGATTCCCAGATCAATCCCTATTAAGATCAAGGCAAAGCATCTAATACGTCGCCGGATCGTCCAACCCGTTTGCAAGGCCTAAACCAGCAGATATTATGCCAGTTCTTAAGTATAAGAACTAACCATAACAGATTAGATCTACTAGATAAATAAGGAGCAGAGTGTCATCTCTACGCGACTAATTCCATGCAACGAGAATTAGTATAAGATTAAAACATGATCGCGCAGAGATGACATGATGTTCGTAGATGATAAGCAACAAAAGCACGATGAATCTACTAAAAATCAGGATAACTAGCACTACTCGCCATAAAAAAACGCTTCAGTACGAGTAATACCAAGGTAAAAATAAGAACAACGCTGTCCTGATCGCAAGAAGCGATCAGGATAGCATGGCGCTTACTTGGACGAAACCCTAGAATTAGGGGGTGGCGGTGCGCCGAGAGTTGTTGTTTGCAAAATGCGATGACGTTCTCCTTTGACAAATGTCATAGAGTACATATTTATAGTCTGGAGACTTGGACAACAATCTAAACTAACGTGTCCATATCGGACTCTATCTCTAACTCAAACTGAACTAAATCTAAAGATACATGGCCCACATGGCCCAAACGCTCACGCAGGAGCCGATTCGTAAGGCTCCTTTAATTTCTTCATTAAGCCCAATTCATTCGCAGCTCATTAATTAATCTGTTAATTTATGGTGATAACAGCTGTGAAGTCACTTTTGAGTTTTGAAGATGCCGACATGGACCATGCTCAGAAATGATTGCGTCAAACCGGGAAGCTTTTGGGAGGCACTAGTAAGATAATCGAGTCAACTGAACAATAGGAGAACTGGCACGTCACGGTGCCGGTGCGGCTTGTCATGTAAAGAGACTGTCGGTACAGATAATACAACACTTCTCATCGATGGGGAAGCTTGGTCGGTCCCTTGTGTCCCCGCACTCCTTGTACCAGAAAAGGAGTTATTTTAATTTTGTTTTTATCTTGAGTCAGACCGTCTAACTAAGTTTTATAAAAAAGTAAAAAATATGGTACTAAATATGCATCGTTGTGTTCACCATGAAAGTTACTTATCGGTGTCACAGATGTTGATATTTCATTTTGTACAAACTTGATTAAACTTCAAACTTAAAAGGTTAAACTTAGAATGAAACTAGAATGATTTTTGAGGAACATACATTCTTCCAGCATCATGCAGTGTACAGCTTTAATTTTACATTCACTAGTCTATCAATCTGTACTTCCACAAGGGCTAATTAGAATTAATATAAAAAATATTAATAATTATAATTATATAGGTTACTCTCTTTTTCATCTATTAAAATATTCTAACACATACTCTAAAATATATATTTTTCATTGTCTAGTTACAATAGATTTCATTTTGCATCACACCTCCATATATATTTGATATATATTTAGTTGAACTATTTATAAATTGATATTCTTATCTCTTCCATCATACAAAAATATGGTGACATATATAGTGGGTAGTATTTTTATATAAATAATAATATTAATAATATATTAATAATGATATAAATAGTAATATAGAATTTTATATTTGTGCACTTTAATATTTTATCATAATTATATAATTTAGATTTAGATTAAGAAGTAATTTAACCTGTGATAATAATAAAATAATTGTATAATTTATATGCAAATTTAGAGAGGTATTTGTATTATTTTACTAATGGCATATGTGGGTAATTTACGCAAAGATTAGGGGGTTACTTTAAATTGTTTTTGTAATGACAGAGGTGGGTAATTTAGATACATGTTTAGGGGGTTACTTTAGTCTATTTTTTTAATGGCAGATGTTGGTAATTTATTAAAAAATATAATAGATTCGATGGTTACTATAATTAGAGTTGTTGGATTGATGGCTGGATATTTCTGATTTTTGTGAGGATTTATAGAATTTCTCTATTTTTTAGAGTGTCCCCTATGATCCTAGGTGGCTTCATGTGAAAACTTCAAAGAAGTCTCCAATTAGTAATAGTAAGATGTTTGGATTCATTAGATCTAAATAGTTAGCTGCTGAAAATTAGTCGTGATTCAGAACTTGCTCCCCCTGTATTTCAGAACTTGCTGGATTGTCGAAACTCGAAACAACTCGCTGCGGGTTCAAAAACTAGCAGAGCCTTTTTTTTTTAGGACTAGCTGAACTGCTGGAGTCTAAAAATTGTAACAGGATTCGGCCCAACAGCCCCGTCAAGCCGAAAAAAGAGAGAGAGGGCCTAGGTACGTTCCAATTGGGCTCATCTCTGAATCAGCAGAAGCGAACTAAGGGTGTGTTTAGATCACTTTGTATTTTGCATTTTTATATTTTTAAAAGAAAATCTTTAATATTTAAAGTATTAAATATAGACTAATCACAAAACTAATTACAGATCTCGTCTGTAAACTACGAGACGAATCAAATGAGCTTAATTAATCAATCATTAGAGCATGTTTACTGTAGCATTACTATAGCAATTTAGTGTCTACTCACGTCATAATTAGGCTCATTAGATTCGTCTCGCGGTTTACAGTCCATTTGTGTAATGCGATTTATTTTTTGACTACATTTAGTACACCATACAAGCGATTTACAAAAATTTTACATTTTGCGTTTTGAGATCTAAACAAGTCCTAAAAGCCCATACTACTACCGACCCAAACAATTTGGCTATTTGACGGCACACTTCCCTACTAAAAACTACAAAACACAAAATTAAACTGAACTGGCATAACTCTCGTTTCTCCGCTTCAGGGTGGAAGAAAACAAATGGTTGATAACAGTTAGATACCACAGAAGTTCACAGGTCATTCACTTTGCATTCCCGGGAGAAACTTGATCTTTTGCCACCCCTAAAGATATGTCAATTGGAAAAGACAATTGAAATAAATAAAAAAGATTAAATGTAAAGGAAATTGTTGTTCCGATGACGTGAGTTGAATTTAAGAAACCAATATTGATTAAGCCATTTATTTACGGTGGTAAAAAATTCAAATTTCTCCGTTCATTCGCACCTACGATAACGAAAATACGAAATCCCCAGTAGCACCTACGATAACCAAACACAGCCGGTCTCCGCATTCCACCCATGTGCGCCCTCCACGTGCATCCTTTGGAGCTACCACGACGACGACCTTGGCGCCTTCCAACAACTACTCCAGTGCTAGTGTTGACCAGGGTTAAAAAAACCGGCCGGAACCGGTCCGGTAACCGCGGTTACCGGTCTAACCGGCCCGGACTGGTTCCGGTTCCGGCCGGTTTCAAACCGGCCCAAATTCAAATTTTAAATTTGAATATCAAAATATGGAAAAATCCCAAAAAATTCTTAAAAATACTTCAAGTTGCGACGAATCTAATGGTGTCAAATTTTTTCAAATATTCGTTCATTTAGTATACTTTGCGAGCATTTGAAGTTAAACAAAAAAAACATGCATACAAAAATATACAAATACAATGTAAAAGTAGTACAAAAGAGAGTTGGAGGGTTCATTTAGGCTAAAACATATTATACAAACATTCATTTAGTATACTTTGCGGGCATTTGAATTTAAACTAAAAAAGAAAAAAAATTTGAATTTAACCTAAACCGACCGGTTACCGGTCAAACCGACCGGTAACCGGTCAAACCGGACCGGTAAACCGGTCTAACCGGCCGGTTAGATGTTCGAAACCGGTATAACTGTGGGTTTTGAATTCAAATTTGAGTTTGGCCGGTTTTTACCGGTAACCGGTCCAACCGGTCCGGTAAACCGGAACCGGTGGCCGGCGGTTCGGTCCCGGCGGTCGGTAAAAAAATCCCTGGTGTTGACACGCTTCAGCCTTCAGCAGCTTCCAGCTTGGATATCAAACCGAGCGGGAAGGCAAGGCCGCGACCCCATGGTCCGCGGGGCAGAATCTTCCCCTGCACAATTCAGGGCCTTTCAAGTTCCAACTCCATGGATATGAAGGCCCTGTTCAGTTACCACTCCACAAACTCCGTAAACGTAAAAAAAAAGTTACATCGAATATTTCGACATATGCATGAAGTACTAAATGAAGTCTATTTACAAAACTTTTTGTATGGATGAGCTGTCACTACAAGGAATGGTGCTTTACATGATGTTTTTTTTGACCTTCTCAGAAATCGTCATAGAAATATACTACCTGTGACGTTTCATTGTAGTGGTGATACATCTGTGACGGCAATGTTAGTTTTCGTCATTTTTGAACGTCATAGAATGGTGTAGCAACTCATTTGTAAATCTGTGACGGTGAACTTACTTTAGTCACAGATAAAGTGTCCAACATGGCGCTGACATGGATGTCCACATCAATCCTACGTGGACAGATATAATATTAAAAAATAGATTGGTGGGACCCACCAATCGGTCTGGTTGTTGAGTGTACATAGGAAACGTGGACCCACATGTCAGTGTACTATTAAAATGTACAAAATGCATCACCAAGGAGTTGAACCTGGGACATCTTGGGAGAGAAAGTTGTGCTCACCACTAGACTACTTCGACACTCTTGAATATAACTTATCATTTTTTCTTTTATACGAACTCCATTGAATTGAGATTAAAGAGGTTGTTTCAACCCCCCCATGATTCCGAGCGCAGGGCTTGCCGCGCCCACCAGCTGCTCCCCACCCCGCCGCCGCGCACCACTCGCCCTCCCGCCGCCGCCCACCTGCTCGCCCTCCAGCCGCCCACGGCTGCTCCCTCCCCGCCGCCCATCGCCACCGCGTCGCCGCGCGCCCTCGCCGTTGCCCGTCGTCTACACCCCATCAGGCTTTGCCAGCCTCTGTGGTCCCTCGTCCTCGCGTCCGGCGCCCGCCTCCGGCCTCCCACCACTGCACGCGCACCGCACATGCCTTACCGGCCGGCGAGCAGCAAGCAAGCGACCAAGCGTGTTGGTAATGATACTAACTCGAAATTGTTTAGGGTTTGTGATTCTGTTTGTTATCTACATTTCACCTTAATTTGTGTGATTTAATATGTCAATGCGGTGCCTTTTGATCCATTTTCTTGTTTTAATTCGCCGCAGCTATAATTTGTTTCTTAATATGTTTAATTTATTCATTTTAATAACAGAAGTTAACATGTTGTTTTGCCTTAAAATGCTCAATGGGATTGAATCTTTTAGTTTATTTAAAAATAATCTTTAACATTGAACCAACAGAAATTGGTTGAGCCCTCTGAATAAGATGTTCACAATGTAGCCATGTATGAGCTAACTGTGCTGCGGCGGCAGTGGTGTAGGCCTCGACGAGTGATCACTGAGGGAGGCTGATTGCGCGACTCCGTGAAGGCTTCCCCTGCACGGTATCCATTGGCGCCCACCTGTGATCTCGTCTGGCAAGCAGCTATTCCCTCACCCCACCTGACTTGGATTGGTATGATTTTTGATTCGCGATTTAATTCAGTTCTGTAGTTTGATAGTCCATATAGTGGTTCTAAAGCAGCTGAGATATATGCTCTGCAATTTTTGTTGTAGATGGATAGAAGTTGGGTGCATGGAGTGCTATTTACGCCTAAGTATATTGGTGGTGTGCAATCTTTCATGAGCTTCATCACAGAGAGGTTTAATGATGCTGAACAAATTCTGTGCCCATGTACTGCGTGTTTAAACCATAAATATTTGCACCAAAATGATGTACAGAGGCACCTACTGCTTAATGGCATGTCTAGTACATATACAAGGTGGATAAATCATGGAGAGGGCAGCGATGTTCTTGTTTTGGAGGAACCAGTACAAGAGGACAGAAATGTTAATTCATTGGAGGAACCAGTACATGATGATGGATTGGATGGGATGCTAAGGGACCTTGTCGGCTCTGAACATGTAAATGATGATGGACATGGAGATGGAAACCCATCGAATGATGCTGCATCACGTTTCAAACAGCTGATTGAAGAGGCTCAGCGTGAGCTGTATCCTGGTTGCACCAATTTTTCAAGGCTCACATTTGTGATCAAGCTGCTCCATGTGAAGTCATACTGTAGGATCACTAACTCAGCATTTTCCATGTTTTTGAAGATATTGTCAGAAGCTTTCCCAGAATTCAACACGGTTCCAAAATCATATGATGAATCAAAGAAAATGCTTCGTGAGTTAGGGCTTGGTTATACATCAATTCATGTGTGCCCAAACAATTGTGTGCTATTTAGAAAGACATATGCAGGTTTGGACAATTGTCCAGTTTGTAAAGCATCAAGATGGAAAGATCCTGAGAAGAAGAAGATTCCTGCAAAGGTATTACGGTATTTTCCATTGATTCCTAGGCTACAAAGGTTGTTTGTTTCCAAGAAATCATCTGAGGAAGTACAGTGGCATAAGTTGAAGAGGAAACACAATGAGAAGGAAATGACCCATCCCGCTGATGGAAAGGCATGGGAAGATTTTGACAAGTGCTGGCATGATTTTGCTGAAGATGCACGGAACCTAAGACTTGGACTTGCCACAGATGGTTTCAATCCTTTCAGCAACATGAGTTCATCTTACAGCATGTGGCCTGTTTTTGTGATTCCATATAACTTACCACCTTGGTTGTGCATGCAAGAATCTAATTTCATGATGGCTTTGCTGATTCCCGGACCTCATTCACCAGGGAAGGCCTTTGATGTTTTCTTGCAGCCTCTTGTAGAAGATTTACTTGATCTATGGTCTGGTGTGGATACCCATGATGCTATAACCAGAAAAGACTTTAAGCTTCGTGCCGCAGTGTTGTGGTGCATTCATGACTATCCAGCATTGAGTACTCTATCAGGGCGTACCACAAGTGGTTACTTTGCTTGTATCCACTGTGACAAAAATCCTCTATCCTATGCCATAAGGGGCAAGATATGCTACATTGGGCACTGTCGTTTCCTTCCTAGAGGTCATCGTTTGCGCAAGGCCAGTGATTTTAACTCTCTCCATGATACCAGTGCAAAGCCGGGTACTTTCACTACAGAAGAGCTTCTACAAGAATTAGAAAAGGTTAAAGATGTTAGAGTTGGACAGAAAAGGAAGCGTTCTGCGAATCGTGTGCCAATTTGGGGTAGAAGGATTTCTTTGTGGGACTTACCATATTGGCCATCTGTGGAGCTTAGACACAATCTTGATGTCATGCACATTGAAAAAAATGTGTGTGATAGCCTGCTTGGTACTATTCTTGACATAAAGGGGAAGTCAAAAGACACAGTTAATGCAAGGTTAGATCTGGCAGATCTAAACTTTAGGCCAGAGTTGCAATTACAGCATAGTGGAGATTCATATGACATGCCTAAAGCTCGATATACATTGTCTAAGTCAAAGAAAACTGAATTTCTTAATTTCTTGAAGGATGCCAAGTTTCCAGACGGGTATGCTTATAATATACAAAGATGCTTAATTGCTGATGCAATCAAGTGGCAAGGCCTGAAAACTCATGATTGTCACATTCTGCTGCAAAGGATTATGGCTGCTGGGCTGAGAGGTTTGTTGGACGATGATATCTATCAAACAATTGCTGAGTTTGGTAAATTTTTCAGAGAATTGTGCAGCCAAAGACTGAACAAAGATTT
Source organism: Panicum virgatum (assembly GCF_016808335.1). Lineage (NCBI taxonomy): Eukaryota > Viridiplantae > Streptophyta > Magnoliopsida > Poales > Poaceae > Panicum > Panicum virgatum. Next base: position 71,542,744 of record NC_053153.1, read on the forward strand.
GTTGGCTCGAATGAAGACAGAAATACCAATCATATTGTGCAAGCTTGAGAAAATCTTTCCCCCTGCATTTTTTGATGTTATGGTTCACCTTGCTGTCCATTTGCCTGACGAGGCCATCCTTCGTGGACCTGTGCAATTTGGTTGGATGTACCCAATTGAACGCCGCTTGTATACTCTAAAGAAATATGTTAGGAACAAGGCACGTCCAGAAGGCTCAATTGCAGAGGCATATGTGGCAGATGAAGCCCTCACATTTTGCTCTAGATATATGGAAGATGTGGAAACAAGGTTTAATCGACTCCCAAGAAATGTTGGATTTTCAGATCAGTCGGCTTATACTGTTGATGTTTTTGGGCACGGTGTTAATCTCATTGGTGCTTATGATTATTACTACTCTAATGAAATTGATCAGCTGGTTTGGTATGTTCTCAATAACTGTGATCAGGTCGACAAATACATAAAGTATGTACTGAAATACCTATATGTGTATATTACATGCACTTGTTTCTTTCAGATTAGTCACTTGCTCAATTTTTTTGAGTTATAGAATGTTTCAAGATGAATTAACAGCATTAGGGGTGGTTGCTGCAGATCTTGATAGAAGGACTAAGAATGATTTTGCCAATTGGTTCAGGAATCATGTTAGTCTCTGAATGGTATCCTATTATTTCTGTCATGTTTTAGTTAATTATAATTCGGCACTGAGACATTCCCTTTGCAGATGTGGAGGAAGAATGCAACAGAGCTGGTAGATGATGATTTATTTGCCTTAGCTTGTGGCCCTGACATTAGAGTGAGACAATTCTCCACTTGTGTTGTAAATGGTGTTCGTTTTAACACCAACGAGCGTGACAAAAACAAGAAGACACAAAACTCCGGGTTGACCTGTATAGGTGGATATAAGAATGAAAATATTAATTATTACGGTACACTTAAAGAGATTATTGAGTTACATTACACTATCAAGGATGATGGTACAAAGCGATCAGTTGTTGTTTTTAGATGTGACTGGTACAAATTGGATGGTAAACATACCGCCTTAAAGGATGATGGTTTCTACAAGAGTATCAATATTAGCAACTTGTGGTACAAGAATGATTGTTTTATTCTGGCAACTCAAGCGACGCAGGTTTTCTATTTGCTGGATAATAAGTACGGACAAAATTGGCGGATTGTGCAAACATTTAAGCATCGTCATTTGTACAATGTGTCTGAAATAGATGGTGTCGTGTCCACTGCTGCACCCTATCAAGAGCAGACATGTGTTGTTGACACTGGCAGGAGACCAGAGGTATCTGACATTTTATCTGACTTGCCTTTAAGCCGAGATGATGAGGATGCCATTGTTGTTCATGGTGCTGAGGTTGCTCTTCTTAATAAGCAGAATCAATTAAATGTAAATAGTGAAGCTGAAGAGTGTGATGAAGAAGTGGATGAGACATTGATGGAGTACTGCAGTGAAGAAGAAGTTGCACCTGCTGAGGTAGATAGCGACGATGAGTAGTTTCTATACTAGTGAACTGACCATATGTCATGTAATATTATGCACCGTAATATTTTCCCAGTTCATTTGAAGTACTAGTGAACCATGTAATGTTATGTACTGGTACCTGAACATGCTCTGTGCTGATTGAAATAGCAGCTTGGTGAGGAAAGTGGCATATATGGCCTTTGAACCTGAACTTGATCTGTAATTGGCCTATATGGTATTTCAACTTGGCTGTGTCAATGCTATTACAGATTTGGTCTTCTTTTTTTAATCTTAACTTGTGATTCCTACCCATTGTGCTACTTCAATAAACCATGAGCACCTCCAGTTTCAATAAACCAGAAATGGAAGGCACCAATGCAAATATAATATTTCTAACATGAAGATTACATAATTTAACACTACCTGGATTATAATTTATATTCACTTGGCTGCCACACCACTGACTAATTTATATTCACAAGGGGGAACAAACAGATATCAAGGAAATCCCAAGCATCGTACAATAAAGGAAGAAAAAGGCAGCACAGGACAGGGGACCTGCTAACTTTTGCATGAAAATTTTCATCAACATTACATAAAATTCACAAACTCGAAACTCACGAGCAGTACATCACAAGCAATCAAACACACAAGCAGCTGGCAAATGATGATAGAATATCGTGGATGGGAACAAACACACGAGCAGTACATTGTTGATAGAATACAGTAGAAGTAGCAAGCTAGTTAAGTACATTGTTGATATTACATAAAGCCTTACACACTTGAAACTCTTAGACCCTCTAACATGCACTAAAAAAGCCTTGCAGCGAATTCACAACCAAACTTCATGACAAAGTTCCTGTTAACCATGGTAGGTAGTCCTAGCATCGTCGAGGTCGTCGAGGTCGCCCGGTGGTGTAATCTCTACTGGTGTGATACTTGTTCCCAGGGTGTCATCATGCGAACCTTCTCGTGGTGAATCTCCAAGTGATTCAATGAAGAGACCTGCAAGAGGATCCGTATGAGGTAGTGCAGTTTTTGGGTTGTCTTGGTGCTCAAGTATGTATGTAGTTAGGAGCGATGCATAGACTAGTTGTAGCATACCTATTTGCCGCTGACCTCTATCTGCACCTCCTTGTGTAGAAGTACCTGCATCCTGGCCACCATCGGATTGCTCGTACAGTGTGTATCGGATTAGATTGTTGGACCACTCTGCAGTAACAGTCCGAATTGTTAGAGGGAACATGGTAACATTAACGGAGCAAGGTTCTGTTGTAAATGCAGTTATCGTCCGCCTAGTGCTGGTTTGTCTGTTGATTACCCGGTGGAAGAGCCCTTACTTTAATCCAAAGTGGCCACATGTGCAGGACCAAATCACCGGCTACCCTTTGTCTGCGGATGCCTATACTTGCAAGCCTAGGTATAGCTAATCTCGGCGCATATGTGTTCGCGGAGATTGAAAGATCATGTCTATTCAACCGGACATCGCTAACCTGACATATGTTCGCGAAGATTCTAGATATTATTATCACAGGCTGCACACAAAGATGTGGTGGCAATCCATATATGGTAAGACTGAGTGGTTCGTTATTGCCAAGTGATGTTGGGGGTATGGCTGGTGTGGGCACCATGGGTATGCTGGGATCGAAGGGTACTGTAGTGGAACCATATTGGGGTGTCCATGGGAAGATCGCAAGGTATTGATCCGCAATTATGATGGACTTTAAAGCCATGATGCGAGTGGCTGCGGCGTGCGATGGGGCTAGCACCAGGTAATCAAACATATGTCGTGAGATACTTTCTATCGGAACCAAGATCTGAGACTTCTGCTGTATTGCTACCTGTATCGTTGCACGATTGATCTCAAAGGGTACATCTGGAGGGAACACAGTGTATGCTGATACAGGGAGCTTGACAAGTACTAAGAGGCCTAAAAAACCTGGATTGTAGAAGTTGACCTCATGGGCGTCAAAGATGGTGAGGTGGTCATGGTGGAAATGCGACATCAGTTGTTCGCCGGGAGCGGTCACAGGACGAACTGGGATAGCCGGCGAGGCAGAGCGTCGGGGCTGGCGGGGACCACCGGTGGGGCGGATCCAATGGCATGGATGGGCTGCTCCTCCTCCTTCAGACCACACGCGGCAGGGGCTGACGGCGCGTGGCAGGAGCGGGTGCCCCGCGCAGCAGGGGCGCGCAGGGCAGGGACGCACGGGTGGGGCGGCCGCCGGGCAGGGCGCAGGCACGCGGTGGGGAGGGGATAAGGTTGCGGTGTGGTCGTGTGGAGGGGATAAGGTTGGGGTCGGGAGTGTGCTGCCCAGTTTTGTAGATTTTGACCAATATTTGCCAAGCTGGGCACCTAAAGTTCCCATTGTGCCCTCGCCCTCGCCCTATCCTATCTTTCTCTGTCCATCGCCGCTCTTGGCCCCGCCGCCGGCCGCAGCGAGCTCACCGCCGGAGCAGCTGCCGCAGAAGCCGCACCCGCTCGCTGGGCATCGGCGCATCGCAGTAGCGCCGCCCGCTCTTCGGGGAGCCGCAGGAGCTGCACCTCCCGCCCGCCGCAAGTACGCAGCCCCTGCTCGTCTCCTGCTGCCGGAGCGCCACGCCATTGATGCCATCCCGATGCATTGTTAAATACTTAAACACGAAATTGTTAAATACTTAAACACGAAATGAAAATAGGAGCACTTGATAGTTAATTAAAAATACTATCCACCAACTCTTAGATAATTAAAATAGGAGTACTAGAACAGATCTTTGGTTCAGTAGCACAGGTTGGAGCCATCAAGAACTGTTTTGGCTGCATTAAAGAAAAGGGCAGTTTTGTTCCTTCCATTGGATAAACACTGGGAGCTAGGACTTGAAATTTAAACGGCTTGAGCGGGGACTTGAAATTTCGCAGCGCGCAGCCTACTTCACTCCATGATTTCGAATTACCATTTTCCCCAGACCGAGTGAAACAGTAGTACCTCCCGAAAACCAAACCAATGAGGACGTTTTCGTAACATTGCACTTGCACCTCCCAGTCGGCGCATTCATTAGGCATCGCCACCGCCCAACAGCAAGCGTCGTATATTCATTGCGTGGCGACACCGCCCAGCCAGCTCGCCGCTGCAGCTCCGCTCGCATCCACTATGCCCCAATCCCCCCATCGCGTATTCACCGGCGCGCCCCAAATCCCCCAATCCTGCCATCGACCATGCTGCCACGGAACAAGGGCAGGAAAGCAGCGAAGAGGCCACGCTCGGAGCCCAGCATTGACGGTGCGCTGTCTCTCTTGTTTCCTATTTTCCGCCTCATGCTATTGCTTATATACTATTTGCTCGCCGAGATTAGTGCCTTTGAACCCAGATTAGCTGCATGCGCTTAGGAGCTTGCTGTGAACAAGGCACTTAGGAGCTTGCTGTGAACCCGGATTGTCTTCACCCCTTGTTTCTTGTTTTTGTAGCTTTGTTGTGAATTAGGAGTACGCTGTTGGAGTTTGCTTAATGTAGATTACATAGAGCCTTCCACATTAATTTGTTTTTCTAAAAAAGGAAATGTAATATGGTACATCTCCACTCTGTGCTGCTGTGACCTAGATGTTAAATATGTTATGTGCTTCCTGAATTGTCTTTTTGTTTCTTTGTCAATGCAGTTGATAAGATGGGTGACTATGAAAAAAAAGGATGAACGTTTGTCTTAGCAACAATGAATTGATACGAAAGCTAGGTCTGCCTGTACACAATAATCCTTTTGGGAACACTAGGATTTCACCAGAGGAACAGGGCATAGGAGACTCTGGGTCTAAGTCTAATGGTGAGGATGAGCCTAACAATGATGACCATCCAAGTAATGATAACCTAGCACTTGAGAAGGATGACGGCTTGCAGGAGATGGACACTGCAATTTCTAGTAATTCAGCAGATAAGGTGCTATTTATTCCATATTGGCATGTATAAATATGTGTTGTGCTTGTTACTTGCATCTAATATTTTTATCTATTTTTGTGAATATTTGACTGGTTATTTGTAGAACAAGAAGGTTACCAAGAGAGGAGGTCAGAAGACGAAGCCTCACAATCAAGCTGGTAGACGCACAAGGTCAAATGCAAAGAAGGTTACTAAAACTGAAATCTCTAACCAATATACGGAGGAAGGTTAACCCTGACTTTCATGAATCAAATTTCACTCCATTCCATTTGCATTACTAACTATATCTTGCATTGTAGCTGATGCAGAGCAGCTAAATGATCGCCAGGATGGCCCCACTGAAAATGGCATCGACCTTGCAGGTGTGTTTTTGTGATCCTTGCACCATGCAAACCTTCCCATACCCAACATAAGACATTAATGTACTGCAAAATATCCTTTGCAGATGATATATTTGATGAGGATGATCGGATTAGGGGACCTAATATTGGGAAAAAACTTGATCAGATGACTCGCTCGAGGAAAGGTAGACTTCCTTTGGTTATTGAACCAGGGAAGTCAAGGCCAAGCTCAGTGACGATTGCTGCCAAGTTCGCAACTGAATGCAATATTACAGTCAGAGGCCATATGCCTATATTTCCACACTGGAAGGAATACAAGAAAAAAAGTTTGAGACCAATCATCTGGGGTTACATAGAAAGAGTCTGTGTAAGTGTTCAAACTTGCCTCTTTACACCATTTATTTTCAACCAATATATTGTTTATTCAATATCGAGTACTAATAACGTTGTTAACTGCAGTCCAAGTTTGAGACAGATAAATATTCAATCCATGTGCAAAAAGCATGTGTGGCTATGCTGAAGAGAGCTGTTCGCCAGCAGCGCTATAAGCTGAAAAAGAAGTATTTTGATGCTTTCCCACTTCATCTGGTGCCCAAGAAATCTACCACCAGGCCATGTCTCCCGATAAAAGATGATCCCCACAATGGATGTCAGGCCTTGGCTTCATAAAATCAGATTGGATCCGCACTAGAGGATAAGAATACAGATAGGCTGACTAAGAAGATCTGCAAATTATCTTACCTGAAAAGATGAGAAAGGAATACCTGCAAAATAGAATAAACACATGGCACAGCTGGGTGCTAGAATAGTAGTTAATAGAAGTTCTAGTCACTTAAAAAAAATAACCACTGCTTAACTTAATTAGATCGTAGAAGATAAGTAAGCGGGTTCGGGCAGTTAGTCTTATTTGAAGGTAAGAAGTTCGGGTAGTAAGGGCTAGGTTTATATAGGGGCTATATTTTTGAGAAACATATGGTCTTGCTCATTTCCCATCAAGGAATGGAGATTGGGTTGGTGTTTGGAAGGGATTCAGTAAACTGACCTTGGCCAGCAAGCAGAAAAAGGACTGACGTCTTGGGGCGCGCTAGCGCGCGTACTCTTCTTCTGCGAGACTCCATCCAAATCCACCACTTACTCGTTGGTTGGTGTTCCATTCTGTTATCTTATACTATGCTGCCTTCTTCAATTCCATTCTTCGTCTCCCTAGTCGAAGTCTTCTTGCTGGCCCAACCCAACATGCATTTTAGAGTGCCGTGCCAGGGCGATAGGCGCTCCGCAGTCATGCATGATCACCAGAGCCTTTCTTGGCTATGTAAATATAGGGCCGGAATAAGTGCAAGATCCTCAACAAAATGGATTAAGGTGGGCTTCGGATTATTAATAATTTTTTCTATCTTTTTTTTCCCTCAAGTTCTTGTTTGCTGCCGCTATTATCACAATATCCCTCCTTTTAGGGATAAAGCTATCAATGGTGAATTGAGCTTTCGCTATCCTTTTTTTTTAAGAGCTTTTTTGAATTTGAATGGAAGAAAAGTAATGAAACCTGCGATGGCTACTGAATAACCTCCTTTGATTTTCTTAATTTTAAACCCTTTTACCTTTTTCTTCGTTCGCCAAATCTTCTTCAGTTCTATCCAAGCTCGGTTTTGTCTGAATCTTTGTGGAAGAAGAAGCGGTTCGCCAGCCGCTACATCCAGGGATCCCACAAAATCATTAAACCTGGCGGCTGCTCGCTCTTTGATCAGTGATTCACCGGCCACTAGATCGATGAAGAATCTCTCAAAAATCCGCTTTTTGATCAGTGATTCACCAGCCACTACATTCTTGGATCCCACCTTATTCTCAAACCTGGTGGCTCGCTTGATTGGCAGTCCTGTAAACTCATCTTGCATACAAATTTTGGGGGTACCAAGGCCTGCATCCACCAAGAACATTTCTTCCCTTAAGCGTAAGCGTAAAACAGAAGATTGTGAGGCGTTTCCACTACATAATAAGAAACTCGAATTAGATCTTGGAAATGATCGACTCCAATAGATGCTCATCATAAGCTTTTTTTTCCTCCTATTCCTATTGATCAGAAGTATCCAGCAGCGCCACGCCAGAGTGACTTCCGAAGCGCTACGGACGGGACGAAATTCGGTAGCCAGTTGCTGGCTCTGAATAACCAGCCCAGCAAGAAGCAAAATTCTTCCATAACATAACGGGGCGGGGTTGCGCGCGAGCCGAGTGACGTAGGTGCACAAGAGTACTTCGCGCCACAACCATCTCTTTTTTATAGGTTCTACGGACCGATGCCTCCTGCTTCATCTGGTAAAAAAGAGTCATAGATATGCCTGTAATTAGAAGGAAGAACCGCCATAAAAATCTTCCTCGTGTATCGTCTGTAGCAGAACTATGAACGGGAGCTAGCAATCCGGACCGTATTGAAAAGGTTCCTGAGACACAGCATGGAAGAGTCAAAATATTAAGAAGCGAGGTCCAATAATGAAGAAGGGGTAGAATTACTGAATGAATACGAGCTGTGGCTAATACCCGAGGCATAAAAGACGCATTTTCTACGGGATCCCGAAACCACCAGCCACCCCGACCTAATTCATGATGAGCCCACCAACTTCCTGGCGAGATGCCTACGGTTAAAAACAACCAACATGTCAAGATCCAAATTCGAATTGGTTCCTGGTCCTGGTCAGAGACCACTGTGTTCGCGCCGGCGGTCCAACAAAGAGGCGAAGTAGTGGTGTCTTTCTTTCCATTACGAACGACACGCTTCACCTGCTCCCTCCCCGTGTCCATTAGCGCTCCTGTCCAGAGCGAAGAGAAGGCGAAAAAGCGCCGCCGAAGCAGCATGAGCAGGCTTCTATTGCTACGCAACAATAGAGCAGGCGCGCCGCCCACAAAATGTTTGAATGA